>NC_056735.1:973352075-973612075 GCF_019279795.1 Protopterus annectens
TAAAAGTAAATAATTGCATTACTTGTGGAAAGCAAATACCTCATAAAGATTTTCATTCATACTTTAGTCCGTGCCTAGGCCCAGACCACGACATACCTCACTGTCAGTTTTGTGCCTTATTTAAACCACAAACTGTCCTTTGTTGGTATATTTATACTTCTAAATAATTTGGTGCTCAGTTCAATTATCCTGATATGTCTTCTGTCAGCTATCCGACTACCGACATTTCGAAAAAACGCAAAGATAAAGACAGAGACAGGCTGCCTAGGTCCAAAGCTGCCGACGATGCTTCTCCTAAGCCAGTCGCCAGTTCGCCAGTACTCAGTGAGGCACTTTTGCAGCCCCTGATACCCGCTACTTCTGATTTGCAGGCCTCTACTGAGACCCATTTGGAGTCCGGTATGCCACGAGATGCTTCAACTATGGAACCTGCAGATGTCTCTACCTTGGATGGGTCCGGAGCCGCTGTGCAGGCACCGGCTTCTGAGGGTGTATTCAGGCCTACTGACTTGCATATTAAATCAATGCCATCTTCTTCTTCTTCAAGGCCTAAGTCCTGAACCATGCCTAAAAAACTGTCACACAGACTGCATGGTCAGGCCTCTATGCCTAAAAAACAGATGATAAGAATGGCTGAAGACCTTATTACTTTAATCAGGGGAAGCTAGCTTTCCCCCTCTAAGAGACCTAGGACTGCAGTTGTTTATGATACTTCCGACCAGGATTCTGAATTTTCAGTTTCCTCTGATGACCAGGATTTACCCTTATCTACCTATGAGGATTCTGATGCTGAGGACTCCATTCCCTCCCCCTCCCCCAGAGGATTTCTCTTTTGGTGAAACCTTGCATACTCTCAGGGAGCAAGTCAGGATTTCTCTGATTCTAAAAAGAGGCTTAGGGATTTCTTACTCCTGCCCCAGCACAGGCCTTTAGCCATACCTCCTGTATTAGACATTGTAGATGATGCATTTGCAGAATCTAGCTTGGCCCCTGACTCTTTACCTCCTGCTCCCAGGATACCTGATAGGTATTACAAGGTCCCTAACTCTCGCAAGTTCCTTTTCAAAAATCCTACTGGGGATCCTGAGACCATTTCACAGGGGCCTAAGGGCATTAAAGCTACTACTGTCAAAAATCCTACCCCCTTTGATAGAGACTCCAGGGTGCTGGATAGATGGGGTAAGAAGGTATACACTTCTTCAACTTTGGCAATTAGGGCCTTAAACTGCCAGTTTCATATGTTGAAGTATCAGCAGCATATTATTGGATTGCTTAAACAGAAAATGATGATGTTTCCTGATTGTGCTGAAAATAAGGATTTACAGGATTTATTGCATTCAGCTGAACAGGTTGGAAAACATACTTTGCAATGTGGTTTTGACTGTCTAGAGGCATCTTGCAGGGCTGCTGTAACTGGGTCTGTACTTAAAAGGCATGCTTGGCTTAAGGAGCAATCCTTTCCAGATCATGTTAAAGCAAAATTAATGGATGCTCCTCTAAACCAGGACCGCCTGTTTGGCAACAAGGCAGAAGAAGTTCTTAAAAAGATGGAAGAAAAAGCTAAATCTATGCAAACTGTGGTTTTTTACCAAGTACAACCTCCAAGACTTAGTAGGCATTGTCCTTCCAAGAATTGGTCCTTTACTGCCTCTTCCAGACCTTCTCAGTCCAAACCCAGATCCAGCAGAGCTCCTAGGCTGCAGTCCCAGGGTATGCACAGGACTAAGCAGTGGGGGGCCTCCACTTCCACATCTGGGAGTAATAAGACTCCCCCTATGGTAAGCTTGTCTCAATGACTTCCTTTTAAAATTTCCAAGCACTTATCAACTGACTGCCCCTTTGGAGGGAAAGATTGCTCTTCATGCAAAGAACTGGGAACTCATTACCCAGGACAAATAGGTTTTAAATATAGTGTCTCATAGATACAGATTTCACTTCCACACGTTGCCAACACCAAGCGGGTGGCCAGACCTACCCCATATCAGTGGGCAGAGACCCAAAAACAAGTACTTTCTCTCTTAAGCAGGGGGCTATTCATTTGGGACCAGAAGAGGTAAAGGGACAAGGTTTCTACTCTAGACTTTTCCTGGTACCCAGAAAAGACAGTTCATGACGTCCTATCCTGGACCTGTCTACTTTAAACACCTTTTTGGAGATTCCAAAATTCAAGATGCTGACTCTTCACCAGTTGCTTCCTAAGTTAGGCAAAGATGCCTGGTTGGCAACGCTAGTTTTAAAAGAAGCATACATGCACATCCCAATCAGGGAATCTTGCAGAAGATACCCCTGCTTCAAAGCAGGCTACTTACATTATCAGTTCTCTGCACTGCCGTTTGGCTTATCTACTGCGCCCCGGGTATTCACAAAATGCCTAGCTCCAGTTATTGCATTTTGCAGGCAAAGAAATATTCAAATATACCCATACCTGGACGATTGTCTAATTCAGGCTTAAAGCCAGGACATACTTTTGAATCATCTGGCCTTTGTACAAAGGGTTCTAACTTGTCTGTGGTACACCATAAACGAAAATAAATCACACCTGGTACCCTGTCAACAAATTATATTCCTGGGAGCAAGCTTGAATACAACTTCCCAGATGTCTTTCCTCACGCCAGCGAAACAAATTCATTTGACATCCTACTTCAAACAAGTGGCTACAAAAACCCTGATATCTGCAAGACAAATACTGCAAGCCTTTGGGTTCATGGCCTCATACATTCTTCTAATTCCATATGCACGGCTGCATATGAGGAAACTACAGTGGTATCTAAAAAGCCTATGGTGTCAACATTCTCAGGATCTAGAAGCAATGATTCCTATCATAGCTTGCCTACACCTAGAGTTCCTTTGGTGGGCAGAGGCCTGCCACCAAAACAAGGGACTACCTTTCACACCACCCCCTGCCGCCCAAACCCTAACAACAGACACATCAGACTATACATGGGGGGCTCACCTGGCAGGGAAGTGCATTCAGGACAAATGGAACCCAAGTCAAATGCACCTGCATATCATTCAAAAAGAAATGTTAGCTGTACAGAATGCTCTGACAGCCTTCAAGGACCACATTCTTTCAGGACAGCTAATGGTAAAGATGGACAACACCACTGTTATGTGGTACATAAACAAGCAGGGGGGTACACATTCTTACCCCCTCTGCAGACTAGCCATGGCATTGTGGAACACAGCCTTGAGCTACCAAATGCATCTACAAGCTCAATTCCTGCCAGGAAAATTAAATACACTGGCAGACGGCCCAAGCAGAAACCTCATGGACCCACACGAGTGAAAACTGGAACCAAGGATTTTCAACATGTTGACAAGCAAATGGGGGAGCCCAGATATAGACCTGTTTGCCTCCCCCCATAGACAAATTTTGCACAAGGACTCCCCACAAACAAGCCTAGAAAGTGGATGCTCTGTCTTTCAGCTGGAAAAACCTATTAGACTATGCCTCCCCTCCTCTGCCTCTGTTCTCCAAAGTACAACTAAAAATCAAACAGGACAAACCAAGGATGATTTTGATTGCTCCAGACTGGCCACGCCAACACTGGTACCCCCTCCTGTGCGCATCGTGTCACGGTTATCCCCATGGCACCTGCCTCAGACTCCTTCCCTGTTGTCTCAGCAGGAGAACCAGACTCTGCACCCTCAGCTTCTAACACTGAACCTAGCAGCCTGGTTAATTGCCTAATCTCTCCTGTACCATCCCTCAGTAAACCTGTGATGGATATCATTTTAGAGGCAAGGAGGCATAGTACTAGAAAATCTTATGCTGAAAAATGGAAAAGATTGTGTGCCTTGAACCAGTCTCAAGGAATGAAGCACAGCAGCGCCCAATTTACCTTAGATTTTACAATACTTAACTGAGATGCTTCACAAGGGCCTGTCTTTTTCATCCATCAAAATTCACTCCTCAGCCATTTCAGCTCATTGTAACACAGAACCTTCCCTCTTCTCTCATCCACTGCTCAGGCAGTTCCTCAGAGGGGCAAAAAGTTTGAGACCACCCAGGAGAGCTCCAACCCCAGCCTTGGACCTTAACTTTTTTTTTTAGAAACTCACTCTACCTCCTTTTGAGCCAGCTGCTACTGCAGACTTAAAATTTCTTTTTTGGAAAACAGCTTTCCTTTTTAGCAATCACTTCAGCAAGAAGGGTATCTGAATTACAGGCTCTTATGGCAGTGGAGCCTTTCATCATCTTTCATGCGGACAGGGTGTCCCTCCAAACCAATCCATCATTCATGCCCAAGGTGGTATCCAGTGTGGCTCTTAATCAGTCCATTCATTTGCCAACCTTCTTTCCCAATCCACAGAACAAAGGGGAACAGATCCTTTATTCCTTAGATGTGCACAGACAACTTAGATTCTACTTGGACATGACTAAACCTCAAAGGGAATCTGAACAACTGATGGTGGCATTTGCTGCAGGGGCAGAGGGGAAGGCTATTTCAAAGCAAAACATTTCTAAATGGATAGGCCATTGCATTCATTTCTGCTATAAGCACCATGGAAACCTATCCCACAGGGGATCAGACCTCACTCCACCAGGGCTGAATCTACCTCTACAGCCTTTCTCAGAGGAGTCCCTACCAGGGACATCCTAGAAGCTGCTACCTGGAGTTCTGTACATACTTTCACCAAGCATTATCATTTGGCAATTTTCTCTAAATCCAGAGCTGGCTTTGCCACTGCAGTCTTGCAGGACCTTATAGCTGGTCCTAATGCTATCTAAATTCCTCCTCCCAACCATAGCTTTGGGAATCTACCCAAATGTAATGACTGCAACAGTGAAACACGAAGAACATAGTACCATTGTGTACACTTACCATAAATGTAGATGTTCGAGTGTATTCACTGTTGCAGTCCTGGTTACTCTCCCTCCAGCCCCCTAACTTCTTTTGGCTATACCTCTACTTTCCTTTACTATGCTTAAAAGCATTTTGGTGTATTTGCTTTTTTGTCGGAGGTATATCATTGTATTTTTATATTTAATTGCTTCCCATGGGGGCACCTGACATCTGGGGCAAGAAAAACTGATGTAATGGTGTCGGCTGCATGTTTTATACCCCTGACGACCTGACATCATGGAATAAGGGACAGCAACCGACACAGGACCCAAGACTTTGTTAATCAGGCTGATTGAGGGCTACCTGCAAGCAGATAACCCAAATGTAATGACTGCAACAGTGAATACACTCTAACATCTACATTTATGATAAATGTACACAACTGTACTTTAGTATGAAGGAACGCTGAAATTGTGTGGACTGAAAAAGGGTCACATAGAACTATATTTGTGCCCACTGTTGTAAGTAGACTGGATTTTGTAGTCTTGTATTTATAAAATCATTTGCTTGATTTTTTTTTTTTGTAACAGGCTAGCATTTGTGACAGTTTCTTTTTGTCAATTTCATGCAATTTTTGCAAAATAGTCATTTTACTTTTATTTTTGTAAATAAACCTAAACTTAAAACTAAAAAGCTGGTTACAGAGAACTGCTTTAATTACTGCAAGCACAGTGAAAATGTGTGTAAATATGCATGCATATATAAAATTACTAAACTCTGCTTTGGTGCTTTTTTACATGAGGTTTATCATACAGCATATCATGAAAGGTGTGTTACATTCCACATGTGAACAGGTAGTTTTCCTAAATTCTAAGTC
This sequence comes from Protopterus annectens, assembly GCF_019279795.1. NCBI lineage: Eukaryota > Metazoa > Chordata > Ceratodontiformes > Protopteridae > Protopterus > Protopterus annectens. The sequence continues at coordinate 973,357,740 of NC_056735.1, forward strand.
AGGCAGTAGAGCAGCATTCTATTTGTTGTCCAAGGTAATATACTACATAATAGACCTGTGATTATTGACAATAATGTGTGGGTAAGAACAATGTGAAATCTTGTTGCACTTGTCTAAACCTGTGTGCAATGGACAGTCTTGATATGGGTATTATTTATTTATAATTTACAGGATGTAGCCAGAAATTTATATTTTTATACTCCAACCTCATTGTTCTGCCCTCCCCACCACTTTATCATTTAAAAAAATGTATTCAACCGTCAAAATGCTGACCTTATACACTTCAGAAAATAATACACTATTTTCAAGTGATCTGAAGTACATTCTGATGATATAAACATAATTTGTATAACACTATATAGTAGACACTAATTTACACAGTTCTAAACATTCTGTGCTGTTGGACCCACAAAGTTTCTAAGATATGCTCAGAAGAAAATTTACTCACTTGAGTATGCCTAGCTACACTCCTTTTTATTTGTCTTTGTTGACTTGGAAAAGTCCTTTTTCAAGGGAGACTAAATGAGAAAACCTCCCGTCACAATACACTTCTGTTAGATATAAGAAAAATTTTATATTCTAAAAAAACCTCACAGTAAAAAATAGGTTTACATCTCAGAATACAACTCTCATTGTCTAATTATAGATAGTAATGCATCTAACACGTAAAACAGTTTAATTTTCTTGCATTGCAAAGATAAGTTAAGGTAGTTATTTAGATACTTGTAAGGGAATTGTAGCGTTGGATGTTAGTAGATTTAGAGTTTAAATAGAAATAAAAGGGTTAGTATGGGATAGAAAGATATATATTAATTTGCTTGAGTGTGAAAAGTAGTACAGGATATTGCTGATGTGCACTAGTGTAACTGGAAGGAGTGTACTGTGGTTGAGAGAATAAGAAAGAAAGTTTAGTAGTTTCAGCTTAAACAGATAAAATGAAGAAGACTATAGGGGAGAGTAGAAAAGGAGAAGGAAAGGTCTCAGTCAGGTGAGGAATATGGTTCATAGGTTCATACTAGGCTATCTGCCCTAGGGCATTTATAAGCCTAGCCAGAATGTGTTTGGCTTTCGCCACCCATTTTAAATTTATTTTGCTATGCCCTTTTTTGAGGTTAGTATACTGTGCCTCTATCTAACAGTGACACAGAAGTGATACCCGGGGTAAACTTATGGGCTCCCATCCACTCATCAAGATTCCTCTTGAAGAGAGTCAGTGAGGGACTCTGCCTAACCTGGACTGGGATTTTATTCCAGAGTGAAGGGAGCCTCTGGGTTATGAATCTGTCCCTCCAGCATGTCCTATTTATTTTAGTGCTGAGGTTCAAGTCTCTCGCCAGAGCTCGATGGGATTTCGATTTTCTGAGGTGCAGCATGTCCATTAATTCCGGGTTGGACATGGCTTTATACGTCAGGCACAGATCGCCTCTGAACAGGCGGTATGCCACTGAGTAGAGCTGGAGTTTCTTTAACCGGGCAGCATATGGCATCTGTTTGAGCCCTTTGATCCTCTTGGTGAGGTAATTTTGGGGTCTTTCCAGTTGCTGCAGGTGTCTGGTAAGGTACATCCCAAAAGGGGCATTGTACTCCATTATGGGCCTGATGAGGGATGAGTAAAGAGGCACGATGACCTCCCCTGATCTAGATGTGAATCCCTTCATGATTAGGTGGGCTATATAAAATGTTTTTCTAACCACTTTGGCCATGTGGTTGTCAAATGAGAGATTGCCATCAACTTGGGTCCCCAGGTCCCTAATTACGTCTTCTGTACTTAATGGATTACCACCTATGTGGTAATTTGTGGGCACTTTGTTTTTGCCAAAGGGGATGACTATACACTTTTTGGCATTTAGCTTGAGGCCATGGCTCTGGCACCAGTTCTTTGTTTCTATGAGGCCCTTTTGGAGGATGCTTGTGTCGGCTGGAGAGTTGATTATGGCGCCCAGTTTGCAGTCATCTCATAACTTGGTCAGCCACAGTCCTTCCGTGTTGGCCTGTACCTCCGAAATATATACCAACAAAGAGGTCCCAGGACTGAGCCTTGTGGGACACCACTTGTAACTGGTTTGGAGTCTGACATGGCTCCAGCAATTCTAACCATGTGGGTTCTGTCCTTGAGCCAGTTTGCAATCCATCTAGTGACACAGGGGTTTATATTTAAGCCGGTGAGCTTATCTATAATGCCCGAGTGGGGTATTGTAGCAAAAGCTTTTGTGAGGTCCAGGTAGGCTGTGTGGACCACCTTCCCCTCGTCAATGGCCTTGGTGACTGTTTCAAAGAAATCAACCAGGTTTAAGAGGCAGGATCTGCCCTTAACAAAGCCGAACTGGGTAGGATCCAGTGTTTGTAGGTCCCCAATATCTTTATTTATGAGGTCCATGATGATCCTTTCCATAGTTTTGCAGACCAAGCTAGTCAGGCTTATGGGACGATAGTTTCCAGGATCCGTTGAGGCACCACCTTTATGGAGAGGGACCACTGTTGCTGTACGCCACTCTTTGGGCACATATCCTGTAGTAAGGCTGAGATTGAACAGTAGTTTTATGTTTGGGTTTAGCTCTTCTTGGAGTTCATGTAGGACGCAGCCCGGGACACCATCTGGTCCCATTGATGCTGTGTTTTTTGCTTTGGAGAGGGCGACTCTTACCTGAGCATCTGAGATGTCAGGGGGGCAACACTCTGTTGGGATAGATATTTGCCCTTTTGGTGGAGAGGGGGGGGGAGAAGTTTGCGCTGAACCTGTCAGCTAGGATGTTGGCAATGTCTGTGGGTTCGATGTATTTTTGTCATTTTGGACTAATTCTGAGCATATCTGGGAATTACCACCCAGGTTCCTAACATAACTAAAGAAAGCCTTGTGATTATCCTTAGTGTCCTGTGCAATTTTTCTCTCAAGCTGGCCTTAGACAATTTTATGTGTGCCCGTAGTTTTGCTAATACTGATCAGTGATGCCTTCCTTTGGGATTTTGCTCTATCATTTAGTAGCTTCCTCCTTCTATTGTATAGTTTGTTTATGGTTGGGGTCCACCAGACAGGACGCCTGCCTTTGGAGGATTGGGTCTTGGTTTTATTTGGGATCGCATGATCCATGCATTCCTGAAGGTGTTCATAGAATGTGTTTATAAAGGATTCTCCGGTCTGGGCCGTATTTTCTACAGGCCCGGGGGCTTTGAAGGATTCCACCTCAGTTTTGAGGAGTGTGAAATTTGCTTTAGAGAAGTTTTTCACTGTGGTTTTCTGGGCAGGGGGTGGGGTCGGGATGTGAATATCCAGTGAGATTAGTTTATGGTCTGATCTTACCAGTGAGGGATACACATCTGGTCTGGAACATAGAGTTCCCATGTTGGTGATGATAAGGTCCAGTATGTTTTCCCCTCTTATGGGAGTGGTAACAAGTTGTTCCATAGCATTTGAGTTTATAAATTCTAGGAACCTTTGGGCTAGGGTTTTGGAGCTAGTGTAATGCTCCCAGTCTATGTTTGGGTAGTTGAAGTCGCCCAATATAATGATGCTTGGAGAGACCTTTATATTTTCCAGTGTTCTCAGGAAGGCCGAGTGGGGTTCCTGGGTTTGGGAGGGTGGTCTGTAGTAGGCTATAAACTGGAAGGCAGTTTTACCCACTGTTAGTTTCACATGGATAGTCTCTGATGCTTCGTGCTTTGCCACCAACCTGGAGGTGTGGGTATCTTTGATGAATATCGATACTTCTCCTTTTGTGGTTCGTCCAAGTTTTGTGGCCTAAAAGCATGGTATGAGGTATAACCTGGTAGTGCTGGGTGCTCTCGGAGCCCTGAACCAGGTTTCTGTTACTGCACAGATATCGATGTTCTCCATGCTAAGGAGAGTTTCGAGTGTGTGCATCTTGAGGTTTAGACTTAGTTTCTTATCCCTTGTGATACCTATGGAGGTGGGTTTGTCTTTTGAGCCTTGCCTAAAAAAGGCACTATGGGGTAGCAAGAGCCTTTGCCAATATCCGAAAGCCCAGGGGTGACAGGTGCAAGCCGTCCCTAGCGAAGCATCATGGCTTGTCGAGCATATCATCCCAAGCTGACAGGCATTGGATCCCCTTTGAATGACACCAATACTTAAGCCAATTGTTGAAATTGATCATCTTGTCTTCATATTGTGGCATCATTCTTGGTGAGGGTAAGATGCTACTCAAGGTCAGGGTCATACCGGCCTGGGCTACATGCTCAGAGAGCTCCTTTATGTCTCTTTTCATGTAGTCCAGGGAGGTACGTCTCAGGTCATTCACACCAGCATGGACAATGACTGAGTCATATTTGTACTTGCCTTGGAGTGACCTGAGTGCTTGTGTTATGTGGCGGATCCTAGCACCTGACAGGCTGCTCACCGTGACCCTCTCCTTTTCATCCTGGTGAGCGGGACGTCAGTGTGCCTGACGATAGAGTCACCTATTACAAGTGTATCAGGTGTGTTGTTTAGTCTTAAGGGCTGTGACTGTTTGGCACACTGGCTTTGTGAGATATGTGTTGCAAGTGTTTTGTTTTGGGGTAGCGGCTACTTGGGTGTCTGCTTTGGAGGTCTCTGCTGCTTTGGCAGATCTTTATTTAGAGCCTCCGAGTATGTTTTTGTGTGATTATGTGTTTGGTTTGTTGTCGTGGTAGATCTATGTGAGACTGGAATTGTAGTGAGTGTGGTTTCCTTCTCCTCCTGACTGGTTATGCCAGTACTGAGTTGAGAGAGCTTAGCCTCCAGTTTGGCTATATGGTTGCATCTCTCACATGTGTTGGAATTTGTTGGGAGGAGGAAAGGGTTGTCTGTGTACATGAGGCAGTTGTAACATTGCCTCAAGATTCCCAGATTCACCAGCTGGACCGGAGAGGAGATTGACAACTGACCTTTGGACATGCTAGAATAATATTGGGAATTCCTTAATAATTGAAAACCAGGGCCAGTGGGGAGTGAGGGTGTAGTGCTTTTAATTTTTAGTGCTGACTTATATAATTGCTTTAGTGAGCAAGTGCCAGGTAACTTAAGTGCAATGTGTTACAGGTAACTTAAATGCAAAAACGACAAACAGTAACTTTCTTCCAAGTGAAACAAGGAAATAAGTACAGTAAGCAATGCAGATATCACTAGTGATCCACAGAAGCTGAGAAGCCACGTATTAGGTGGAATTAGCTGCTCCAGGAAATAACAACCAAACAAACAACAAGCATATAAACAAAGCTAGATTCAGCAGGCCTGGATCTAGTCTATGCTACAGCAAACAAGGTGTACCAATTTCAGTAAGATACAGTTCAAATATTCAGGCACTATAAACCTTTAACCAGAAATTCCCAGCTCAGAAGGGCAGAGTCCAGCCTCTTCTCCCACAAGAGTGCAGACCACAAACCTTCTTAATGTAAAATAACTGGCCTGAAGCCCAAGTGCTTAAACCAGAACTAATACACTTTAAGAATAACAGACACTGGGCTCTCAATCAGCAGTTCCCAACTTAGAAGGATGAAAGCCACCTGTCCTGCCACCACAGTGCATGCCACAAACCTTCCTAATGTAAAACAACTGGTCTGAAGCCCAAGTGCTTAATCCAAAAGACTTAGAATGATAGCTACACTTTAATCAAGTTACTACCAAGCAGTAATAAATACAATTGAATACTTTAGAGAATGCCTGATTAGTGCTCAAGTTACACAAACAAAGCTAGATCCAGCAGGCCCTAATCCAGTCTAAGCCACAGCAAACAAGCACTAACTTCAGTAAGAAGCAGTTCAGATATGCATGCACTATAAGCCTTCAACCAGAAATTCCCAGCTCAGAAGGGCAGAGTCCAGCCTCTCCTCCCACAAGAGTGCAGACCACTAACCCTCTTAATGTAAAATAACTGGCCTGAAAGCCCAAGTGCTTAAACCAGAATTAATACACTTTTAGAATAACAGACACTGAACCCTCTATCAGCAGTTCCCAGCCTAGAAGGATGTAAGCTACCTGTTCTGCCACTATAGTGCAGACCACAAACCCTCTCAGTGCAAAACAACTGGTCCGAAGCCCAAGTGTTTAAACCAAAAGGCTTAGAATGAGTTACACCAAGCAGTAATAAATACAATTGAGTACTTTTAAGATGATGCAAAAGTAAAAAAAAGTAGGTAGAAACACAAGTATAGTAAAAGCAGATGAAATTTTTTTGTGCATGACCAGAACTGTTTTAAATTTAAGCAATTACAACTGGAAAGTTTATCAACTAGTTTTAGTTCTGTCAAGATGGCATTCCAAAGTTTAGAGGCATATTGCAAATACATTGAGTACTGTTTTGAAGTATTTGACCTGATTATAGGAAGTAGAAATTTATCAACAGAGTAAAGGTCCCTGGTTGGGGAGTAGAGTTGCAGGGTGTCTTATAGTGGTGAACATTTTTTTTAGGCAATGTATAAGACTGTAGCCGAAAGTCAAGTAGCTGGATAATTCGTGACAGCTTAGTTGTTTTAAGCGCTAATAGTTTAGTTTTAGGGCCTGACATGTGCTTTATAAGTAAGACTGGCTACAGGTTTCATTGTTCTGATGTTGTCTTTTCTGTCAGACTGTGATTGATCTTTGCACTTTTTTCAAGAGCTTGGATCCAAGGCTGTGGCTCATCCACTAACTATAATTACCTATGGTCCCCAGCATGATGACTCTCCACTGGGCCAGTAATCAAGGAGTCACAGTCCTCACCACTGCCACCAATATATGACGTGGATATTCCACCACTGCCAACCGTGCTATATGAATGGGGTTGGGTTAAAAACCCCAAAAAAAAAAAAAAAAAAAAAACCCCCCCCCCCTGGCAAAACCCAAAAAAGGGGGTTGGGAAATTTTAACCCCCCTTTCCCCCACTGGGGGCCAGTTAACAAAAACCCTTTTTAAAGGCCCCCTTTTTTTTAAGGCCAAAAGGGTCCTTTTTTTGGGTGCCTTTGGGAAAAAGAATTCAAACAAGGGGAAAACCCTTTTCTGAATCTACCTCTACAGCCTTTCTCAGAGGAGTCCCTACCAGGGACATCCTAAAAGCTACTACCTGGAGTTCTATACATACTTTCACCAAGCATTATCATTTGCCAATTTTCTCTAAATCCAGAGCTGGCTTTGCCACTGCAGTCTTGCAGGACCTTATAGCTGGTCCTAATGCTATCTAAATTCCTCCTCCCAACCATAGCTTTGGGAATCTACCCAAATGCAATGACTGCAACAGTGAAACACGAAGAACATAGTACCGTTGTGTACACTTACCATAAATGTAGATGTTCAAGTGTATTCACTGTTGCAGTCCTGGTTACCCTACCTCCAGCCCCCTAACTTCGTTTGGCTATACCTCTACTTTCCTTTACTATGCTTCAAAGCTTTTTTGTGTATTTGCTTTTTTGTTGGAGGCATATCATTGTATTTTTATATTTAATTGCTTCCCATGGGGGCACCTGACATCTGGGGCAAGAAAAACTGATGTAATGGTGTCTGCTGCATGTTTTATACCCCTGACGACCCGACGTCATGGAAGAAGGGACAGCAACCGACGCAGGACGCAAGACTTTGTTAATCAGGCTGACTGAGGGCTACCTGCAAGCAGATAACCCAAATGTAATGACTGCAACAGTGAATACACTCTAACATCTACATTTATGATAAGTGTACACAACTGTACTTTAGTATGAAGGAACGCTGAAATTGTGTGGACTGAAAAAGGGTCACATAGAACTATATTTGTGCCCACTGTTGTAAGTAGACTGGATTTTGTAGTCTTGCATTTATAAGATCATTTGCTGGATTTTTTTTTTTTTTGAAACAGGCTAGCATTTGTGACAGTTTCTTTTTGTCAGTTGCATGCAATTTTTGCAAAATAGTAATTTTACTTTTATTTTTGTAAATAAACCTAAACTTAAAACTAAAAAGCTGGTTACAGAGAACTGCTTTAATTACTGCAAGCACAGTGAAAATGTGTGTAAATATGTATGCATATATAAAATTACCAAACTCTGCTTTGGTGCTTTTTTACATGAGGTTTATCATACAGCATATCATGAAAGGTGTGTTACATTCCACATATGAACAGGTAGTTTTCCTAAATTCTAAGTCAGGCAGTAGAGCAGCATTCTATTTGTTGTCCAAGGTAATATACTACATAATGGACCTGTGATTATTGACAATAATGTGTGGGTAAGAACAATGTGAAATCTTGTTTCACTTGTCTAAACCTGTGTGCATTGGACAGTCCTGATATGGGTATTATTTATTTATTATTTACAGGATGTAGCCAGAAATTTATATTGTTGTACTCCAAGCTCATTGTGCTGCCCTCCCCACCACTTTATCATATAAAAAATGTATTTAACCTTCAAAATGCTGACCTTATACACTTCAGAAAATAATGCACTATTTTCAAGTGATATGAATTACAATCATAAAAAGGCTAGTTTTAGAAGTACATTCTGATGATATAAACATTATTTGTATAACGCTATATAGTAGACACTAATTTACACAGTTCTAAACATTCTGTGCTGTTGGACCCACAAAGTTTCTAAGATATGCTCAGAAGAAAATGTACTCACTTGAGTACGAGTATGCCTAGCTACACTCCTTTTTATTTGTCTTTGTTGACTTGGAAAGTCCTTTTTCAAGGGAGGCTAAATGAGAAAAGCTCCCATCACAATACACTTCTGTTAGATGTAAGAAAAATGTTATATTCTAAAAAAACCTCACAGTAAAAAATAGGTTTACATCTCAGAATACAACTCTCATTGTCTAATTATAGATAGTAATGCATCTAACACGTAAAACAGTTTAATTTTCTTGCATTGCAAAGAGAAGTTAAGGTAGTTATTTAGATACTTGTAAGGGAATTGTAGCGTTGGATGTTAGTAGATTTAGAGTTTAAATAGAAATAAAAGGGTTAGTATGGGATAGAAGGATATATATTAATTTGCTTGAGTGTGAAAAGTAGTACAGGATATTGCTGATGTGCACTAGTGTAACTGGAAGGAGTGTACTGTGGTTGAGAGAATAAGAAAGAAAGTTTAGTAGTTTCAGCTTAGACAGATAAAATGAAGAAGACTATAGGGGAGAGTAGAAAAGGAGAAGGAAAGGTCTCAGTCAGGTGAGGAATATGTGCATGACCAGAGCTGTTTTAAATTTAAGCAATTACAACTGGAAAGTTTATCAACTAGTTTTAGTTCTGTCAAGATGGCATTCCAAAGTTTAGAGGCATATTGCAAATACATTGAGTACTGTTTTGAAGTATTTGACCTGATTATAGGAAGTAGAAATTTATCAACAGAGTAAAGGTCCCTGGTTGGGGAGTAGAGTTGTAGGGTGTCTTATAGTGGTGAACATTTTTTTAGGCAATGTATAAGACTGTAGCCGAAAGTCAAGTAGCTGGATAATTCGTGACAGCTTAGTTGTTTTAAGCGCTAATAGTTTAGTTTTAGGGCCTGACAATGATGTGCTTTATAAGTAAGACTGGCTACAGGTTTCATTGTTCTGATGTTGTCTTTTCTGTCAGACTGTGATCGATCTTTGCACTTTTTTAAGAGCTTGGATCCAAGGCTGTGGCTCATCCACTAACCATAATTACCTATGGTCCCCAGCATGATGACCCTCCACTGGGCCAGTAATCAAGGAGCCTCAATCCTCACTACTGCCACCAATATATGACGTGGATATTCCACCACTGCCAACCGTTATATGATGTGGGTATCCCACCACTGCCAACCAATAGGTGATGACCCTCCACTGGGCCAGTAACAGGGCCCTAAAGGCCTGTTAAGCAAGCTCCTTTTAGGGTGCTTGAGAGAATCAAACAGACTCTTGAGGGAAAAGATACAGGAAATGTTGGAAATGGGGATAATTCAGGAGTCCCTGAGCCTACAGGAAACTAAATAGTCTCACAGAGTCAGATGCTTACTCCATGCCTAGGACAGATGAAGTCCTAGAGCAGCTGGGTGGGGTTAAGTATCTGACCACTATTGATCTAACCAAGGGCTACTGGCACGTGCCCGTGACTACCAATGCTAGAGACAGGTCAGCCTTTGTGACTCCTTTCGGCTTGTATGAGTTCACAAAGATGCCCTTTGGGATAAAAAATGCCCCAGCAACTTTCCAGAGGCTGGTAAATTGTATCCTAGCAGGACCAAGAGATTTTGCTCTTGCTGACCTGGATGATATTGCTGTGTACAGCCATTCCTGGCAAGAGCACCTTCAGAATGTCAGGGAGGTGCTGGGCAGACTACAGAGGGCAGGGTCGACCATTAAGCCCAGTAAGTGTCGGGTGGGTAAGCAGAGGTCTACTACCTGAGACATAGTGAGGAGTGATAAAATCAGGCCAGAACCTGCCAAAGTGGAAGCCATTCAGGCATGGCCTCGCCCTGTTACTAAAAAGCAGGTGAGGGCATTCTTAGCGACAGCAGGGTACTATAGAAAGTTTGTCCCCAATTGGAGTACCATAGCTGCTCCCCTTATAGATCTGACAAGTAAAAACAGGCTAGATAAGGTAGTGTGGACCCCAGCATGTGAGCAGGCATTCCAGAAGTTTAAAGGAGTTTTGGGAGGACCCCCGTGTTAGCCAGTCCAGATTATAGCAAAGAATTTGTTGTGCAGGTGGATGCTTCAAACCATGAGGCGGGGACTGTACACAACCAGGTTCCCTCAGAGGGAGAAGAGCACCCAGTGGTATATCTCAGCCGTAGCCTCCAACCCAGGGAGAAATGCTATGCCGCTGTAGAAAAGGAATGTCTAGTCATAGTATGGGCACTGCAGAAACTTCAGCCTTATCTGTTTGGAAAAAAAATCACCGTAGTTACAGACCACAATCCCTTAATGAGGATACATTGAGCCAGCCAGCAAAATGCCAAGTTACTAAGGTGAAGCCCAGGGTTGCAGGCATATAACATGACAGTGCAGCACCGCAGTGGTCTTAGCAATGCCAATGCAGATGGGCTCTCAAGACGGGGTATGGGGTAATGTATTCCCAGATAGGCTCACCCCTCTCAAGCAACATTTTTCAAGGGGCATTTGAAAAACTATCTTGACTCTTCGAAGGGGGGAGGGAGGTGTGATGAAAGGAGGTACTTGCCAGCACAGCTAGCTGGAATTTTGTAAATAATTCTACATCATTTGTGAATATCAAACTGATTTATGCAAGATGCTGGTGTTACAAATTTATTAGAACTGTATGTCATGTGTATATCAAACTGATTTGTTCAGACGTTTGTATTGAAAAGGTATTTGTAAAGTGCTTATGTTTGAAATGTATTCGCAGAGTGCCCTACTGGAGAGAACAGAAATGTACACGCACTATTGTAAATGTTTAAAATGGTTAACCACAGTCCAGCAAATAAATCACTTTATAGGTTAGGCCATAAAGATGCTATCTCATAGGTTTCAATGCAGCCAGAGACACAAAGTCTGTAGTAGGAAGCTTTCTGTACTGTCTTTGGGGAGAGCTAATTATTACTCTGGAAGCAAAGAGGTATGAAATTGTTTTATGACTTCCAGTACTTGTCACAGATCTAAGCAAAAGCCCTTGTGTGTGTATTTTACAGGCAGGTGCTAAATCCTGACAGCTTCCAGCAATGGGGGTTTGCCTGGGAACTAGAAGTCAGATGACAAGAAGTGATGTCATTCTGCAAGCCATCCCAGCAGTAATATATTAGATATTATTTTGAGAAGTCTCTTAGTGAGACAGAGCACTTTTGTATTCTATCTTAGGCCTGACAACAAGAAGGACCATTCACCACATTATCTGCCTGGCTCTATTAAGTACGTTATTAGGGAACAGTATAATTCTCTTAGATTCAGTCAGGAATATAGTGAAGTTTGTCTGAGCCTCTCCTTCAGTGTTATTTTAAATGTTTTCTGTGATTTGAACTCTGATGTCACTGTGAATAAATGCTTAGTATTTTTTGTTCTTGTATTATTTATTATTAAATACATTTGAACCTTTCATTGTGGCTGATCTTTGTAGAGATATTAAGTAAGTTTGAGTACTTATATATTTATTTGGTGAGGTGAGTTTGGGTCTCCTAATAACCTTGCTCTTGGTCAGACTACCATTACCATTTATATTAATCACTCTATTATGGGTACTCTTGTAGAGGTTGGGGAGAGCCTTAAGGAAGGGTGGTGTGGCAGTCATAACTTAGCCTACCCCTTATAGGGTAAACTGAGAAACCTTGGCAATGAACCTAAACCAGCCTTTTCCCTTGTGTGTGTGTGTGTCTGTGTGTGATTGGCTACCAACTGACACACAAGGACTGGTTGTTTGCAAGCAAGGTTGCTTCCTGCCTAGGCTTAGGTCAGCTGAGTCTCGGCCTGCCAGTCAGAGCCCCAGACTGACTGTGGTCTTTGTGTGCTCTTAAGGTATATTGCACTTAATGCAGAGAGCTGCATCTGGAGATACTGTATGCACCGGTTATCCTCCCAGTGAACATCCCCCATGGGTGCCAGTGGTGAGGATTGAGGCTTCTTCATTACTGGCCCAGTCGAGGGTCATCACATACTGATTGGCAGTGCTGGGATATTCACGTTACACCAGGTTACATCCGATCTCATTTGCTGCTTGAAAAATCAAGACATAAATTCAAGGGCTGTGTATTCAGTGGTTGAATAAGTTATTCAAACCTTACCTTTGAGATTTTTTCTTATATTAGGCTGGTGTAGTTGTTGTTGTTTGTCTTTCGGCTTTTCCTGGTTAGGGGTCGCCACAGCGGAACTTCGGTCCGCTAATGATTGGCAGTAGATTTTCACGAACGCAGAGGTGCCAGCTCTACGTTTAACCTTCAACGAAGACCAACCCATTTACACATGTCTTTCGAACGCCTACCCAACCGCAGGGAGGACATGCAGACTCCACACGTGACCTTTCTTTGGTGTGCTGTTATCTAAATCTTTAATTTTTTTGTCTTTGGAGCATGTTCCCTGCCTTCACTACCTTATTAAAAATGTAAATAAATAGTGTAGTAAGTGTTTCTTACTTTTAAGGTTGGTAGTCTGCTTTGAGAATAGTTACCTGGTTATTGTAGTAGAATTGTTTGTTTTTCTCTGCATTGAGGATAGTTAGTTGGTTCTTGTCTAGAATTTGGTAGTTGCAGTTTTAGCTGTGGCAGACAAGACCACTGGCTTTAAAAAATGCAATGCCTGTAGGCACAAAATTTCCACCTCAAGATCCCCACATGCTTTGTATTTATTGCTTAGGGGCAGTTCACATTGAAGTTGAGTGTGAGGCCTGCTTCTTCTGGGGCCAGGGCACTTTCTGATTACCACAGTAAATTAGTTCTCAAGGGCCTCCTCCCTGCCCAAGCAGGCATTTTGGAGTGTTCTACTTTGAAAGCTGTAAAGCAGAGTGTGTGTAACTTTAAGAAGCATTTCAAAGTGAGGGCACGTACATATAAATAGAGAGCATGTGCAGGCAGCAGTGCCATTTTGAATGAACAGCCAGAGCATTAACATGTATGAGTGCAGTAGTCAGCCTGTTTCTAAGTTTAAGTTTGTTACTAAGCCTCAATCCTGATGTGTTTGTATATAATAAAGCTGCTTGAACTGAACCCACAACTGTTCATCTGTTTTATCCTGACTGGATGAGCGACATGGTGCAAAAAGAGGGATTCCTAAGTGATATAGTGGCAGATGAGAAGCCAGAAGTTGAGCCATGATGTGCGCAGTTAGAAAGCTGCTCATACAATTAAAGAAAAATGGTCAGAAATGAATTTCAAGTAATTAAAACTAGCATAAATTATTTTGTAAAGAAAATGATATGGAGCATTCACAAAGTGCATTATTAATCAAACGAAAAGCACATATTCAAAACTATGATATTTCATAGAATTATTTGAAATACTTGTGAGAGGATTCAGCATTGCTTCTGATTTGCATAATGAGCATGTTAAGTGTAAAATTAGCACACAAATGTATAATGAGCATGATAAAAGTCAAATGAGCATGAAAAGCAAAGTGACTGCATGTTTTTTAGTAAACGACCATGTTTTTTGATATGAGCTACTATTTTGCATTGACTGAAACTATTCAAAGTATAACTAGCGTTGTTCGAAGTATCTGTGTGCAAAGTGTTTGCAGTGTGCGCTTTATTATAGTAGAATTATTTCGAAGAATTTGCTGTGTGCAAAGTACAGTTATTTCACAAAGTGCAGTCATTTCAAACAGTTTTTTTGCACTGTACAGAGTTATTTCATCAAGTACAGTAGTTTCAAGAAGTTTCTTGTGCTGTGTATAGTTCTTTCGCAAAGTGCAGTCATTTTGAAGTGTTTCTTACACTGATAAGGGTGGTTACACAAAGTACAGTGATATCAGTGTTCTTGTGCTACGGAGACTTATTTCACAAAGTGCAGTTAATTTGGAGAGTCTGTTGTGCTATTGAGCATAATTACAAGTTTCTGGCATAAATTTCTGACGTGTATGTATGTGTATGTTTGTTCATAATTCCAAGAGTCTTTATTACTGTATGTTGGCATGGCAGAAGCATTTCACAGACCTGTTCCACTTGTGTTTGATCATAATATTACAGAGAATTGAAGAGTATTTGAGCAGGAGTAAGATATTTTCATACAAGCAACTTTTTCTGATAAAGATGCACATACAAAGGCATTTATTTTGCTTAATCTAGTGGGGTCAGAAGCCACTGAAAGAGGGTGTTCATTTGTGTATGCATCAACAGTATATGCAGGAGAAGGGGAAAACCATTGTATTGTTGTACAGGCGGAATCAGGGGAAGACCCAAAGTGCTTTACACATAAACCCTCAGACAAATGTTACATTTGAGAGGCACTTATTTTATACAAGAGATCAAAAGCCAGGAGAAAGTTTTGCAGTGTATATTATTGGCTTGAGAAACAAAGCTAAAATGTGCAGATTTGCTGGTTTGAAAGACGAGATGATAAAGGATGGGCTTGTGTGTGGTGTTAATAATGCTGCAGTGAGAACGATTTTAGTTCGAGACAGTGATTTAACGTTGAGCAAAGCCATAGAGATTTGTCAAATACACGAGCTTACAGAAAGTCACACAAATATGCTTGCAAGTGATGAGCATGGTTTCAGCAGCCTCTAGAGCAAACATAGACAGCATGCAGCACATAGCTAACAGAAACAGGCCTAAGCGCATGGCAGCTGCGGGATTTCCAGGGAGAGCCCATACCTTTCCAGCAAGTTTTATGACTAGCTCAGTAAAACAGAGATGCTCAGTGCAGCACAAGGCTGAGTCAGCAAAACCCAAGTCAACTCTCATTGTTAGCTGTGTCATAATTGTGGTGCCAATCACGAGTCCAAAAGAGAAAAGTGCTTAGCATTTGGTCAGCAATGCCACAAGTGTAAAAAAAAATGGAACCACTTTCAAAAGCTTTGTAAATCAAGCAAGCCTCATTCATTTGTAAGAAAGGTCACTCGAACAAACAAGTTAATCATATAGAAAGCTGCAACCCTACTTTCTAGTGTTTTGTACTGTCCCGATTTAATGGTAAACCCACAGAGCTTAAAGTAGACACTAGTTCAAAGTGCAATGTTATGTCAGCAGAAACATTTGCTAGAGTAAGAGCTGGTGAACAACTTAATTTGGCCAATTGTGCGAAGCTTGTTGCTTATGGAGGTGAAAAGATTCAAGCCAAAGTCTCAGTAGTGCTTTCATGTTCTTCATCTGGGAACAGTTACAGCTTGCAGTTTTATGTAGGCAGAAGACCTGTGCAATCATTATTAAGTCTCAGAGATGGTCTGAAAATAAATGTGCTTTCTTTTACCAAAGAAGTCCATCATATAAGCACATGTCCTAGTTCCAGTTTCACTGATGCTGTTTTCACAGAGTATGCTGATATTTTTGAAGACAAGCTAGGTAAACTTCCAGTTGTGTACTCAGTGAAATTAGACCCATAGGTCAGTCCAGTAGTCGACCAGCGAGACGTTCTGATAGCTATGCAGGACAAAGTCAAAGTCCAGTTAGATAAAATGGGATTAGTCCAGTTACAGAACCAACAGAATGGGTGTCTTCCATGGTAGTCTCTCATAAGAAAAGCACAGATGAAATCAGAATAGGTATTGACCCAAGAGACTTAAAGCATTAAAGAGGCCCCACCATCCTGTGCGTATAGTCAAGGAAGTTGCTACCCTCATGTCAAATGCCACTGTTTTTTTCTGTCTTGGATGCAAACGGTTCATTTTGACAAGTGATGCTTGATTGCAAATCTTCACTACTGACTACATTCAGTACGCCATTTGGTAGCTACAGATTTCTCAGAATGCCTTTTGGAATAAATTCTACCAGTGAATCAGTGTGCAATGGAGTATACTTTTTCAGGCTGTCCATGTGCTGTAATAGTAGATGATTTTACTAGATGGAAGCAATGGTGAAACAGAGCATGACAGAAACCTCAGGAAAGTTCTGAACAGTGTGCATGAAGTGAATCTAAAACTCAGTCCTCTGAAATGTAAATTCAGGCTACCAGAAGTTACTTATGTAGGTCATAACCAGCATGAAAAACTTCTCCAAAGCTAAGTTTTTGGGAAACTGATGCGGAATAAGGTGAAGTCAAAAGACTAGAAAAACTCCCTTATCAGCCTCAACATAAAGTTGAGATCCCTCATCAAATCCTGTAAAGCTAGCTATGAAAACAGAATTCCAGCAGATAGTAAAGACAACCACAAGGTTTTCTATAGTTATGTAAAGAATCTCCATGGCAGTACCCAGATTTGCTCTGAGCTGCTGCACAATGGTACCGCCTATAATGAGCCAACAGATATTGCCAATATACTGGCCGACAGATTCAGTGTCAACTTTACCCCCCCCCAAGGAACAATCACAATACCAGTAGATTGCCAGGCACCCAGTATTACTGCGGCACAGGTTAAAACAGCACTGTCCAAGGCCAAGAATACAGCTTCTATGGGACCTGACAATATCCCTGGCTGTGTTCTGCATGAACTACAGAGTGAACTGGCACCTCACCTGTGTGACCTGTTCAGTGTCAACCTTACCTCAGACTTTGTCCCTATCGAATGGCACACTGCTACAGTCATCCCTCTCCACAAAGCAGGAGTGACTACAGACCCTGGGAACTATCTCCCCATTAGCCTGACGAGTCTGATATGCAAAGCTGTGGAACGTATCATTATGGATCTAATAAACAAGGATCTACGGAATTTCCAAACTCTGGATCCCACACAGTTTGGTTTTGTGAAGGGTAGATCATGCCTGCTCAACCTGGTTGACTTCTTTGAGTCAGTCACCAGAGCTGTGGATGATGCAAGGTGGTTTATACAGCCTACCTTGATCTGGCCAAAGCCTTTGATACCATTCCCCACTTAGGAATTATAGAAAAACTCACTAAGGTAAGCATCAATCCCTATATCACTAGGTGGGTTGCAAACTGTCTCACAGATAGAATCCACAGTGTGAAAGTAGCTGACTCCAAGTCAGGCTGCTAACAAGTTATGAGTGGAGTCCCACAGGGTTTGGTCCTGGGTCCTCTCCTGGTTGGTATCTTCTTCTCTGAAGTCCAGGCCAACATGAAGGGACTCTGGCTGACAAAAGTTTACAGACGATTGCAAGTTGGGAGCTATTATTAGCTCCCCAAGTGATGTTGACATCCTACAGAAAGGCCTCACTGAGACTGACAACTGGCTATGGCCTTAAACTCAGTGCCAAAAAATTTCATCATCCCCTTTGGGAAAAACCCGGTTCCCATGAATTACCACATCGATGGTGGTCCACTGAACACAGAAGGAGTTGTAAGAGATCTGGGAACACAGGTTGACAGCAACCTCTCTTGACCACCACATTGCCACTGTGGTCAGAAAGTGTGGCACATCTCAATACTAAGGGTTTTGCATCTAGGAAAAAAGAGGTCATTGTCTCCCTCTACTCTTGCCTCATTAGGCCAGTCATTGAGTACAATGCCCCATTTGGCATGTACCTCACTAGATACCTGCAACAACTGGAGAGGCCGCAAAAGTACCTCACAAAGAGGATCCTAGGCCTTAAACACTTGTCCTGTATGGACAGACTCAAAAAAACCTCCCAACTATTCTCTGTCTCATATCGCCTACTTAGATGTGATCCCTGCTTGACTTGCAAAGCCATGTCTGACCCAGCTCTGTTAGAAATGCTACATCTAAAGAAATCCCAATCCTCCCTCTGCACCACACGCTCCAGACACCTCAACCTCATTACAATTAACAGAACAAGCTGGAGGGACAGGTTCATAACCCAGAGACTGCCCATTCTATGGAATAGACTTCCCATACATGTCAAACATATCACCTCACTGGCCCTCTTTGAGAAATCTTGATGAGTGGATGGAAAATAGAAAATTCACACCGGGGATCACTCCAGTGGCTCTACTTGACAGAGGCACTGGGAACTAAGGTCGGGTGGCATGATGCCAGGGTAATCCTATAGGCTAGGCTTGTAAAGGCTCCATGGCCATTAGTCTAGTACACACCAGTGAACCTATTTATTTACCGGTTCAGGCATATGATTAAACCTCTCCAAACAAACAGCCAGACTTGAGATAACAGCTCCAGGCAATGTCCAAGCCGTGCAGCGTTTGCTTGGTATGGTTAACTGTTTGGGAAACTTTGTACCAGACATCAGTAAACTGTCAGTGCTTTTAAGACAGCTGATATACAAAAATGTTACCTGGGCATGTTTGGAGCAACACCAGAGAGCATTTCATGACCTGAAACATAAAATTGCCATGTTAAGATATGATGTGCACAAACCAGCAATTCTTTCCTGTGATGCTTCAAAGTTCAGTCTTGGTGCAGTTATTATTCAAGAGAGCAGACCAGTAGCCTATGCATCTAGAACTCTTACCCAGACTGAGATGCAGTGTGCTCCGATTGAGAAGGAACTTTTAGCAATTGTGTTCGAAGTTCCATGATTATATTTATGGCTGAGCTGTCCAGATTGACTGATCATCAGCCTATAGTTACTATTTTGAAGAACTGATACCACTCACGAAAGGCAACTAAAACCAAACTACGAACCAAGGAAGCCAGCTGACGATCTACCACAACGCCTAAGAAGTATAAACACAAATACGTACGCTGATAGGAATATATACTCAAAATAAAAGTTTATTTGGCCACAAAACGCCCCTGTACCAGATTCTTGTATAGTTCCACATCCAAATAAACAACCCGCTCTTCAGAAAAATTCGAAGTAAATCTCAAGAAGTATAAGCACAAATACGTACACCAATAGGAATATATACTCAAAATAAAAGTTTATTTGGCCACAAAACGCCCCTGTACCAGATTCTTGTATAGTTCCACATCCAAATAAACAACCCGCTCTTAAGAAAAATTCGAAGTAAATCTCAAGAAACTAGTTGAAGCATTAAAACTCACTGGTCCTCTTTGAGAAATCTTGATGAGTGGATGGAAAATAGAAAATTCACACCGGGGATCACTCCAGTGGCTCTACTTGACAGAGTCAGTGGGAACTAAGGTCGGGTGGCTCGATGACTAAAGGGTGGGGAAACAAATTCTCTTTCCCAGTATGTCATCACTAAATTAGCTACGCTGGCCCCACAAGGGGACCCCATGCATATATACATATGTATACTCGATTCCTGGATGATATTTTTATCATCCTACAGGGGGATAAAGGAGTGGCTGATTCCCTAGTATCAAGTTTTAATGCTTCCACTAGTTTCTTGAGATTTACTTCGAATTTTTCTGAAGAGCGGGTTGTTTATTTGGATGTGGAACTATACAAGAATCTGGTACAGGGGCATTTTGTGGCCAAATAAACTTTTATTTTGAGTATATATTCCTATTGGCGTACGTATTTGTGCTTATACTTCTTAGGCGTTGTGGTGGATCGTCAACTGGCTTCCTTGGTTTGTAGTTTGGTTTTAGTTGCCTTTCGTGAGTGGTATCAGTTTGTTTTTTATGGAAGCTATGTCGAACGCCTCACCCGAGCCTTCCCCGCTGGCGGAAGCGGGAGATTTGACTATTTTAATTAATTTGTTAACGCAGAAGGTGGATTCCCTCTCCCAGCGTATGGATGACATGCTGGGAGCTTCGCAACCTTTATCGGATGTTCGTGTGAATACAGAAACGGCGTTTGCTCCAGGGACAGCTGGGGCTCAACCATCTTTGCTATCCAGTACAGGATCAGAAGGTTTGGCTACAAATGTACTTGTCGGCCAGTCGCAGAATCCAGCCATAAGGTCAGATTATCGTGGTGTGGAGGAGGTGAACTTGCTTGAAGGTAGTAACCATGGTGGTAATTCTTTGACTGCTGCCCGGCGTATGAGTGGATCTAATACAGGTCAGTTTCAATCCAATTTGAACCAGTGGTTGAATCGACCTTTTTTGTTTCAAGATGCAATGGGAGGGTGACATTTAAATCAAACTTCTCTGGGTGAGTTTGATGTATCCTAGAAACTTTCTATTTTCAATCAGAAGCTTATTAAGCTGAGGAAGTTGCAACTTGA
Organism: Protopterus annectens; assembly: GCF_019279795.1. Lineage (NCBI taxonomy): Eukaryota > Metazoa > Chordata > Ceratodontiformes > Protopteridae > Protopterus > Protopterus annectens. The sequence continues at coordinate 973,378,170 of NC_056735.1, forward strand.
AGTGGCTTATTTCGGGGAATGTGAGCATTCCAAAGTAGTGCCCAAGGGGCTCCGCTCTTGGCAGTACCCAACGGATTTGGCGGAAAGTTCTGCCTTCCATAAAGATCTTTTATTGTTGTTCGATAGGCATGGTTTTGGGCTGCTTGGTTTGATTTGTAAGCATTACTAGGGGGGCATAAATTCATTGTCTGGGGAGTTAAATTTATTGGATGAGACAATAAGGAATGACATTAATTTTACAAACTATAGGTACGACTATGATCGTATCTTTACAAGTATCGACCAACAAGTGATGAAAATTAATGCAAATAAAGTGAGGAAATTACAAAGGGATATAAGGGCTTATAAAGAAGGGGTGGCTTACCCCAAGCCTCCCATGTCTCAAGGTAATTTCTTAGCATCAAATCCATGTCCCTTTGACACCGGGGTAGACAATAATGACAATAGATCTTATAGACTGCCTTATGCTAATGAAGTGGCTGCCTCTGGGTTTCTCGATCAGCAGAACCTGGTAAGGCGTAGTGATCGCGTGGTTTCTCAGGCACAGTCCTTGAAGCTGGTACATGAGTCTGGGGACTCAAATCTTCAGGAAACTGCCTCATCCCAACAATAATCGTCAGGAAGGAGACAGAGGAACAGAACCAGGATGAGGAGGAACTAGGATGGACTTTACCCAGTTTAGCACAGTCAGAGTTTAGGTCTTGTCAGATTGTGACTAATACTGGGATGGATTTTAAGATATACAATTACTCCACATTTGTGTTTCCTCCTTTGTTGGTGGACCTTTTAGCCAAAGGGTTGTCCTTTGTACCTAGTAGGAGGGCTGGGCTAGCCAATACTTTGACTGATTTAAAGCTTTTTATTAGAAAACTTAATTTAAAACTTTTGTTTGGTGACAGGGCCATGCCCCAGAAGTTATTTCATGTACCCAGCACTTTTAACCCCCCCATTACATCCTTCCTTAAGTTTATTCGAACGTTTGTGTGACACTGACATTCATCATTTATTGAAATTTAAAAGAAATGTTGAATTTAACATTACTAAGGAGGAGAGGAGCTTGTTAGGATTGCTTGGTGATTCTTCTGTCAGGGTTATACAACCTGATAAGGGGGGTGGACTGGTTGTCATGGAGGAGGAAGATTATAACAGGAGGATGGAAGCCATTCTGGCATCTGAAACCTATGTTGAGGTTTCGAAAAATGAGTTGAATATGGAAGTAGCCCGGGTACGTTCGTATTTTGAGGATATGTTTATTAATGGTGTCATTGATGTGGAAATTTATAATTATATTTCCATAACAAACCCAACAGTTCTAATTCTTTTTGGGAATCCCAAGATACATAAGAACGTGCAAGAGCCACCTATGCGACAACTAGTGAATGCAAGGGGCAGTGTGACTTACGCCAGGGCCAAAGTGGTGGATTCAATTTTGAAAAAAATATGTGACTAGTGATCCCCATATTTCCAAGGATTCCTGGTCATTTTTAGCCAGGTTAAAGACTTTACCATTTAATCCAGAGAACAACTTCCTGACAATTGATGTCATGGATTTGTATTCCTCGATTCCTCACTCCATTGCCTTGGAATGGATCCAAGCAATTATGATTACTAAGCAGGCTCCTGCTGGGGAGATATCAATGGTGAGGGAGTTATTAGATATTATCCTAACCTGCAACTTTGTGTCATTTAATAAACGGTGGTTCCACCAACAGGTAGTGGTCCCTACGGGGTCCCCTTGTGGGGCCAGCGTAGCTAATTTAGTGATGACATATTGGGAAAGAGAATTTGTTTCCCCGCCCTTTAGTCATCGAGAAAACACATATGTATACTCGATTCCTGGATATTTTTATCATCCTACAGGGGATATAGGAGTGGCTGATTCCCTAGTATCAAGTTTTAATGCTTCCACTATTTTCTTGAGATTTACTTCGAATTTTTCTGAAGAGCAGGTTATTTATTTGGATGTGGAACTGTATAAGAATCTGGTACAGGGGTGTTTTGTGGCCAAATAAACTTTTATTTTGAGTATATATTCCTATTGGCGTATGTATTTGTGCTTATACTTCTTAGGCGTTGTGGTGGATCGTCAGCTGGCTTCCTTGGTTCTTAGTACTATTTTAAAGAAGCCGATGCATACAGCTCCAGCAAGACTACAAAGAATGATGCTCAGATTAAAAAAGTACAACTTCAAAATTGTCTATACAAAAGGCAAACTCCATTATCCGGCTGATACCTTCTCCATATCACCCAGAAATACCACAGAAAAGCTTCCTACAGAGAATTTTGACTTCATTGTCATGGGTGTGCAATATTTCTAACACAAGACTTGATGAGCTAAGAGATCATACAAAACTGATCCAGTTTTGCAAATGCTCAGCCACTTCATCATGCTGGAAGGATGTCAGAGCAATCTTGTGTACCAACAGAAGTGCAGCCTATCAGAGATGAGATGTTGATGCAAGATTGTATAATTTTCAAAGGTCCTAAAGTTATTGTTCCTACATCCTTAGAATATGAGTGCATCCAGATTTTGCATTGTGGCCACCCAGGTTCCGAAGCTACCAAAAAAGGGCGAGAGGACTAGTATTTTGGCCTTCTCTATCAGAGTTATTGATAAAGTACTTTCATCTTGTTCAGTATGCAATAGTACTAAACCGCATTTGCAAAAAGAACCAGTTCAGCTAAGCCAAATTCCTGAACTACCTTGGTCAACAGTAGCCACTGACATATTCGAGTTGAATGGTCAGTATTACTTAGTGTTGCTAGACTCTTATTCAAATTGGTTCAAGATTGATATGCTACCTAACCTAACATCCAGTACTGTCATTACTAAGCTGAAACATCATTTCTCAGTCCATGGTAGTCCACACAAAGTTATTTCTGACAATGGTGCCCAGTTTACCAGTCAGTTATTTCAGAAATTTGCAAAAGAGTGGGACTTCATCCATGTTACTAGCAGTCCTGAGTACCCACAGTCAAACGGCCTAGCTGAACATGCAGTAATTAGAAAGGTCAAAGCGTGACAATGCCAATGTCTTTTTTGAATTTGCTTAATCTACAAAATGTACCCCATGACAATTTACTAGGTTCACCTGCTCAAAGACTTCTATGCAGACCAGAACAACTTTGCCTATCAGTTCCAGTTTGTTGGTGCCTAATGTCATATCAATCTATAAAAACACCAGAGCAATCAAAGCCCAGCTATTCAAAAAGCATTAATTTCAGAAGTGCAACTGTGATAAAATGAGCAGATTTCTTCGTCCATTGAATGAAGGAGATATAGTGATGATGCAAACAGTGAAAGGTTTTGATTGATTTGGTCAAGTGAGAGGTGTATGTGCCGAGCTGAGATCTTACTTAATAGAATCTGAGGGCATAGAATATATAAGAAATCGCAGGCATCTTCTTCCAGTGTCTGAATCAATATTGCATCATTGTAGCCATGATACAGACGCTAAATCTCAGAGCAACCCAGACAATGTTCCTGTTGAAGGACATGTCTCAGTACCTATTCCCATTCCTTATGATGTCCCAGATGTCCCTGAAGTTGAACATTCATTAAAGGCAGTCCCTGTTGCTAAACCCAGTCCCAGTTTTTATGTCACATGATCAGGTCATATTTCTAGATCTAGTGTAAAATACACAGCAACCTAGACATGATTATTTAATTTGTAATTAGTTTTGTATAATTGCATATCACGGAGTTATTTCTGTACAATTGCATGTCAATTATCATTTTTACTGTGCATGACCTTTTTCTTAGAGGTGGGATATAGAACCGATCGTGTGTTGTAACTTTAAGAAGCATTTCAGAGTGAGGGCACGTGCATATAAATAGAAAGCATGTGCAGGCAGCAGTGCCATTTTGAATGAAAAGAGTGCTAATGTGTGAGTGCAGTAGTCAGTCTGTTTATAAGTTTATTTAAGTTACTAAGCCTCAAGCCTGATGTTTGTATATAATAAAGCTGCATGAACCAGAACAGAACCCACAACTGTTAGTCTGTTTTATCCTGACCGGCCGAGTGACAGAAGCTTCCTCCAAAAAAGGTCTAAGAAGACAAGAATCAGTAAAGAGAGAGTTAAGCAGAAGGAAAGACAGAAAGAAAAGCTGAGAGAAAAATCAGGGAAAAGGACTCCGGATCTGTCAGGCTCATCCTTTCTCGTGCTGAAGACTGCAAGATGTATGGATCCATCTTCAGCCACATTTTTTTGGGTCATTCCCCATTTCCGCCGTATCATTTCTCCCAAAAGCCAGCTAGTCCAGGGCTTCTTTCCACATTCTTACAGGACAGGCCATGCCACTCACCTAGACCACCATTGGTGGTGACTTTCTTCAGGTCTTTCCGACTTTCAGAAGTTTCTTGGAAGCCACAGTTGAAAGCATGATGTGGAAATTTCTTCAGACCCAGATCCAGTTGGGAGGTCCTCCTGGCACCTGCCCACTGGTGGCAATGGGCATGGTCCCTAATATCATGACCTTAGTCTGTCCTGTACTGATATGATGGCTGCGATTCAGAGTTATCCCTACAGGACACTTCCATTAGAGTTGATAGCACTTTCAGCTTTGACTGTTTCCCTCACCCTCCAGACTCTGGCACCATCTCATTTAGTTTGGTCTGAGAGGAGAAGTGTGAGGTTTGACAACATTTTCTGAACCATCCTTTCCCTTGGTTGGTTCAGCTCTGGACAGTTCATTTCCTTGTTTGTCTTGGTGCCGAGCCAGATTGAAGCTGGAAATGTTCCTTCTGTGGTACCCTCAAGTGCAGCTTTGGCCCCATACTTGGATTTGCCTTTCGAGACTCTTGAGAGCGTCCTCTTCAGCTTAAAAGAGGTGGTGTCTTGGTGTCACTTGGTTTCATTCTGACTTCTGCGGATTCTGTAACCATTTCTGCTCATCATGTCTGACTGGGACAGTCCTTGTGGGTTCTTGCTTTGCTAGTTTCCCCTCTGATTACAATCCTTCCCAGAAGTCCCCTCATGGAGGGCCATAAGAAACAGGCCTGCAAGAGAAGGCATTTAGACTCTTTCCCAGAGTCTGTCACTAATTATACCAAGTTTGATGAATGGTAGGGATCCCAGGATCCCCTCTGAAAGACATCCTTTGGATATATTCTTAAATTGATGAAACAATGAGAGGGTTGGTCTATCAAAGCTTCCTCCCCACAAGAGTTGGTATTCCTTGAGGCTTTCGGGGCTAGCTCATCTTCTTCAATTATCCTGCCCACTGGTGAGCTAATAAACTTGGTTCCATCACATCAGATTCCTTCCAGGCCCGCTGAGAAACCATCTCATGGAAACCTGATAAGATTATGATTTGTACCTAGGAATAAGTCCCATTGGAGCAAGTGTCCCCAGTAGATACTATGGCCATTGCTGCAGCCACTTTGAAAGAGCTGTTGGAGTAGAAATAATCTGTTCATCCCCCTAACAGAGAATCTGTGGTGTTGGACAGGTTTGTGAAATTGACTTTTGCGTCAGTGATGTTTGCACTCCAAGAGCTATACGACTCTTTTAAGAGGGTTATGACTAAGGAACTGTCAGTTTCCCTCTCAGGTAATCTGCCTACTGAAATCCAGAAATAAGTGGATTCACAGCTATTTCCCCTGCAGTATACGTCCAGTGATTCCATGCATCTTCTCAGCAGTGCAGCTAATGGCAAGGCAAGAGCAATAGGCACCAGCATTGCTAAAAATTTCCAAGTCTTTTCTTAAGGGAACTTTTCTTCTCAGACCTACAATTAAGGATCCAGTTCCTGCATGGGATATTACTATCGTTCTGCAAGCACTAACTAGATCCTCTCTTGAACGTGCATTCTCCAAAGAATTGAAATTCCATACTTGGGAGACAATCTCTTATAACAATTGCCTCAGCTTGGAGGATTTCTGAACTATAAGCTTTGTCCTGGAGACCTCCTTACCTTATTCTTAATATGAATAGGATATTCTTGTGAACTAATCCTCATTTTTTACCAGAAGTGGCCTCTGAAGCTAATCTTAATCAGTGTCAGTGTCAACCTATTAGTTTTCTGTCCAACTTTTTCCAGCAAAGGAGAATATATTTTGCATTTGATGGGTGTTCATCATCAAATCATATTTTATCTACTTCACATACAGGATATTTGAAAATCAGATCAGCTTTTTACTTCTTTTCCAAAGGCTAAATTGGGTCAAGGAGTTTCTAAAGTGACTATCCAGGTGGCTTTCCAACTGTATATCCTTTGTTTACAAAAAAAAAAAAAAAATGAAATTAACTTTACCTGGCAAATCCAAGACTCACTCAAATAGAGCGGTGGCTACCTTCACTTACTTCGCTAGAATTTGCATAGATGAGGTGTATGCTGCAGGTACTTGGTCTACAGTTCATACCTTTGTTTCACATTGCAAATTGAACATGTATTCTAGATGTCCTACATCCTTTGGCTCCACTATCCTTCTGAATATCCTTTCATGAGGCTACCTGTTTTTTTCTGGTAGCTTAGGAATCTACTCTCAACTACTGAGTTGGATGCAAAAGTCAACACTGGATACAAAAAAATATGTACTTACCATAACACTAGATCTTTGTCTTGTTCCATCCGGCTCAACATTTCCTTCCAACATCCTCCATAAATTGTCACTTTTTGGCTCTCGACTGATCATTTGGACCTTACCAGGGGCCTTGTCTTTTTGACAGCCAGCTGTTGGTATTTCTGTTTTGTTGCTCAGTTATAGATTGTTGGGTCTGTGTTTTACTCACTGGGTGAAGTGCTCAGTACAAGCAGTCCAACTTGATCTGAGGTAATCTGGGGACCAGAGAGAATTATGGGTTGGGGAGGAACCAGAGCCCTGGATCCAAGCTCTCAAAAAAAAAAAAAAAAACAGGTTGCATCCTGTAATATGATTGTTGAGCTGGACAAAACAAGACAACATGGGTCTAGTGTTGTGGTAAGTACGTAATGTTTTTCTAACAGGAGGGGAGCATACTTGTATAAATGTCTTTTGGCTTTTCCGGGTTAGGGGTCGCCACAGTGGAACTCTGGTTCCCTAATGATTGGCAGTGAATTTTTATGGTGCTGAGTTGCCAGCCCGATTCCCAACCTTCAAAGAAGGCACACCCATTCACGCTCGCACCTACCTGCATGTCTTTAACGTCACTCGACCGTGGGGAGGACATGCAGACTCCACACAGAAGGCGCTCCAGCTGAGAATCGAACAGGAGAACCCCTTGCTGTGAGGTGACATTGCTAGCCGCTGCACCACCACAGAGTTATAAACTTCCCCTATCCTTACGAACTTAAGTGCCGCACTTGTATGTGTGGCATTTCAGTTAGTAAGATTAGGGGAAGTTTGTAGGCGTGAGTAAGTAGGTAGAAGCTAATGTTTTCCTTGTGGAATCGGAATGGTACTGTTTGGCCCTCCTGAGATAAAGAGAAAGAAAGAGAGAGAGGAGTTTCTAGTGAGGCTTTTTACAGCATGTGATGGTTAAATTTGAGTTTGTTGTCAATTAGAATGTTCAGTAACTTGTTTTGGGTTACTGTTTCTGTTGTAGTGTTATTATATGAAATAATACTCAATGTGTGTGTTTGAAGTATTGTATTAAATTGAAAAGCATAATTTTTGACTTTAGAAGTTGTATTTTTTTTTTTTTACCAAGATCCTACAGGAGAGAGTTTTGGATGATTTTTCTGTAGTTTGCATAGAAATGTGTGCATATAGATTCCTTGGCATATTTTATTATGGTAGCATGGTGCGGCTCTATGATGTTTATTTATAAAAATAAAATGTTGAAAAGAAAGTGGCCTAATATAGAACCTTGTGGGACGCTGACAGCTAAGGAACCACGAGAGAGGAGATTGGAAGAGAACCAGAGAAGAGAGTTTGTAAGAAGATGTGGATACTGCGTCGAGTGCTTTAGATAAATCATGCTGCTGTTTGTTGTTTTGCAGGTTTGCTGCATTGATTAAATTAATCAGAACAGTAGTAGTACTATGGTAGGGATGGAAACCAAGCTGAGTTTTATTGCGCTAGGGCTATAGTTATTAAAACTCTGTAGAAAATACCACCTTTGTGTAGTGGTATAATGTAGACTTCTTCCAACTAGATGGGTCATAACTTTCCAGTATGGATCTGTTTATCAAGATGGATACTTGGAAAGCTGGTGCATCAGCAGCCATTTTTAGGTATTCATTTAGGGAGTTGATCTGCAGCCAAGTATGTTTTAGTTTAAATAGGAGCTTTCTTAAAACAGAAGTGCGAACAGGAGGAAATTACATTGTCATGATTGGTTAGGACAAGAGGGGGGAGTAAAAGGAGGCAATGTTATGAATACCTGTATAAAGTAGAGGCTGAATTGAGAGAGAATTTAATTTGTTGTGTTAGCTTTTGAGGCAGAGGGTGTAGTAACCTGGCTAGGATGTATTACTTTATTTAGAGATGACCATAATAGTTTTGCGTTACGTTGATGCTTGTATTCAAGGTTGGTGTAACAGGTCTGTTTGTCTAGTTTGATGTGATGCTTTGTGAGATGTCTGAGGTGCCTAACGTTCTGTAAGGCATTTTGAGTTTTATTTTTAAACCATTCTTTCCAGGCTGTGTCCACTGTATGGAATAGCCAAAAGAGGGGTAAATTTTGTTTGATATAGTGGAAGCCTTGTGATCCATTTCCAGATTATCACATAAGTGAATACTCAAAGTTAGTGGTATTTAAAGCCATATGTAAAAGACCGATCAATCCCAGTGCCTTAATACTGGAGCTAGGAATATTTTGACTTTACCACTTGTGAATATAATCAGACTACAAAGCCAGGCAGGTCAAATATTTTCCTGGATTATCTCAAATGTAGTAAAACCACTTGGGAATAAAAGTGTTTTAGTTACATATTCATTTGACTTGTGGAATCACAAAATATTACATACAGTAACACTATAAACCTATATTATTCAGGGCCATATACAAAAGGCACCCCAACTCCATTCCCCTGTTAAAAACATTTAACTTATTAGCATTTGAAACACTGCAGTTGCCCATGAAGGCAAGTAAAGCAGGTGGCAGTTGGTTGCAAAGTCCATGACCAAGAATCAAATTATATTACAAACCATGATTAATACGTCCAAATTGTTCAGATTAATCCTTCCACATTGTTTAGACTCACTGCTCACGCTGTCTGTAACCTTCAGAAGTAAAAAAGAATGGGTCCTGTCACAGGAGGCAAGCAGAACAGCACCCAGAGATATAGCCTACTTTTAGATTGAGAATATTTAATCTGATTTGAAAAAGTCGAACTCTTCCACATTTTCCATCATGGTGCGACTCTTCTTTTGTCACGCCATTATAGCAGATGGGTCCTGACAGTCTTTATAGAAGATCCTTCACTATCCCCAAACATTGTCTTAGCTTTTTAAGCCTTGGATAAAGCCACTAAACTTTTTTTGTAGTTGTTTATCCTTGTACATGCTGGTGAAGTTTGGCAGGGTACAGAACCAGTATATCTTTTAAGATTACATGTCTTTAGTAATGGAAACCATTTCTTCTTTTCTCTACCCAGATGGCTTCAATACTTGCAAAGTCTCAAAACAAATCAGTGAAGCTTCCCAAACCGCTGAATATCCACTAAATAAATTAAGCTAAAAAACATTGTGGTAATAGAATAATGATGAACATTAGCTCTTAAGAGGCATGATGATGTGAATGATTGATCCCTCCAACAGCCATAAAGTCAGTCTAAGTCACTTAGTACAAAATATAGCCAGTTAACACAAGGCTTGCTGTGTCACCACTTGTCCATGCATGCCATGTATGTCGTTTTCTAGGCCAACGTCAACAAAGTATTAGTTTAAGGATGTGCACACTTTATGCAACCAGCTTATTGTACGTTTTTATAGTTTTCCCCTAGCAGATTTGTTTTTCAATTGAATTCTACAGGTTATAGGTCACATTAAAGGTGGGAAAAGTTTTTTAATTATTTATTGTGGTCTCATTTTTTTATAAACCTGGCATTTTAACAAGAGTATGTAAACTTTTTATATCCACTGTATATCTTGCATGGGATATAACAACTAGCCAGCTTCCAAAACTTCAGGGCACCTTCCTTGCACCCAACCCATTAGTTAGCTTGAGATGGCGTTGACAGTGCTTTCATGCCAAATGTAAGAAGAAGGCTAGCACCTGAAAGAGGACCATGATTGATTAAATAAAATTCAGTGTCCACACCATGGCAACTAAAAACTTTTCAAAAAGTAATAGGGAATGGAGGGATGGGACGGCTACTCAGCAATATAGAGTGCATTAAAATTATATTTCCATTTTCACTTGCTGTAGAATTGTCTCCTATTTGGTGAACCCAACACTGATAGTGATTATCATGCTGTGTTAATCACACCTACAGTGCATCTTGTGTGGGTTACTTTGTCCCATATTATCTTGTACTGCTTGAAAGGCAAATCACACGCAAGCACTTTTGTTTCGCTATAACTGAACTGCAGTACTGAATTTATGGGATTCTGGGACAACATTAAGCCCATCAAATGTGAGAAAATCATTTCAGGAGAACAGGAAGTGCAAAAGCTTTCCTGTTCAGTTGAAAAGATAATTTTTTTTTCTTTTTCTTTTCATATTGCCAGCTATAAGCAACTGCTGTCCAGCCTGTAAGCAGTCAGGAATATTTCAGCTAACTGACTGCTGTTCGACATTAATGAATTAAATTACTCTACCCATAGTTGAGAAATGGATGGTTCTGCCACTTACAGGGTATCATATTACCACATGTACTGCTTTAGTATATTGCAAAGGCCATTTTTTTCTGAACAAGTCATGTTAACAGTCTCACGCAAAACACAAAGATTCAGAAAATCACACACACGCACACACCTACAATTTATAGAACTCAAACTGGTATTAAAAAAAAAAAAAGTACAGTATTAATTCATAATTCAGTTTGCTTCTGTTTTGTTGTAACATAGGAGATTACTAGGCTAATGGTTTAAGGGCCCTTACAAGCCTGGCCAATATAACCTGATTTTACCGCATATATAGCCACTAGGGGCAAGAGGATGGCATGGATTTGTGCCTGTGCATTGAGTATCTTACATATTGCCCCTGTCCATTATCTTACATATTGCCCCTGTCCATAAGGGTCATAGGCACTAGCCCTGGTGTGAATTTGCGATTCCTCATCCATTGATCCAGATTGTGTTTGACCACGGAAGGGCTCTGCATAATGTGAATAATAAGCCTGTTGCAAAGAAGGTCTAATCTTTGAGACATACATCTGTCTGTCCAGCATGGTTTGAGTCGCTGACTAAGTTTAGATACCTAGATCATGTGACACTCGTGCTGTTTGACTTGCGGTTGTGTAGCATCTCCACCAGGGATAGATTTGTGTGTGCCTTCTAGGTCAGGCATGGGTCACTCCTTAATAATCGGTAGAAGACAGAGTAAAGGGATAGGGCTTTTAGTCTATCTGCCTAGTTCACGTTATTTACACCCTGTTTTTTTCTTTGTGAGGAACCTCTGAGGTTGCTCTGTCTGCTGTAAGTGCCTAGTCAAGTATATGCCAAATGGCGCACTGTACTTGGTTATTGATCTAATGAGGCTGAGTACAGCAGGACTATAGATCTGGATGCCATACCTTTACTTATAAGTTGTGTCACATAAAAGGATTTCCTCACCACTGTGGACACATGGCTGTCAAAGTTCAGGCTACTATCTATCTGTGTATACCACCAAAAATACAAACTGGTAGGGACATTGTACGACAGTTTAAGAAAGTACCAGTCAAATCAAGATAAAAATACTAATTTAATTGAGCACTTTTGTTTAAAATGTGAAATTTCATCAGAATAGCAAACCAACACACCAGATCAGTTTAAAGGGTAGATCATGCCTGCTCAACCTGGTCGACTTCTTTGAGTTAGTCACCAGAGCTGTGGATGAAGGCAAGGTGGTTCATACAGACTACCTTGATCTGGCCAAGGCCTTTGATACCATTCCCCACTCAGGAATCATAGAAAAACTCACTAAGCTAGGCATCAACCCCTATATCACTAGGTGGGTTGCAAACTGGCTCACAAAATCCACAATATGAAAGTAGCTGCCAACCAGTCACGAGTGGAGTCCCACAGGATTCGGTCTTGAGTCCTCTCCTGATGTTCATCGTGTTTCACTGTTGTAGTCATTACACTTGGGTTATCCAGCTGGCAGGCTACCCGCAGTCGGCCAGAATTCCAAAGTCTAGGTCCGGCGTCGGTTGCTGTCGCCTCCTCCCTGACGTCAGTGCACCAGGGGTATAAAAGATGCAGCCGACGCCATTTTCTTCAGTCTTTCTTGCCACACGGTGCCTGAAGCAAAAGCAGTTCACAAGTGCTGGTCAGCCAACTCTGAGATTTTCAGAATCGAATTTCAGATCTGAAGTCTTCATTAAAGCTAAGTACCCCGTTGGGGAAACTTTTTTCTTGCTCCAGACCGATGTCAGAAAAAGTTAATAATTATATTTCTTGTGGGAAGCAAATACCTCATAAGGATTTTCATTCTTACTGTATATCTTGCCTAGGCCCAAACCACAACGTTGCTTGTTGTCGTTTTTGTGCTAGATTTAACCAACGCACTATCAAGTGTCGGTACAATTTTGCCTTTCATTACTTCGGCCGAAGATTTAATTATACTATGCCATCAGAACAACCGACGAACGGAGTTTCTAAAAAATGCAAGGATAAAGACAAGGACAGGCATCTGAGATCCAAAACAATGAGGCTTCCACTAAGCTACTCGTCGGTTCGCCGGTTCTCAGTGAGGCACTTTCGCAGCCCCTGGCACCCGCTACCTCAGAGCCACAGGCCGCTTCCGACTCCCATGTGGAGCTGACTGGGCCTTTGTAAACTCAAGTTATTGGATCCTCGGAAACAGTCCCCTCAGATGGGTATGGAGCCGCTGTGCAGGCATCGGCTTCTGAGGGTGTTTTCAGACCAACACAGTTATATGTAAAGCCATCTTCAACTTCAAAGCCAAAGACTAAAGCAGCTCTAAAGACAAAGAAACAAGTACAGCATTCTTGAGGACCAACTTCCATGCCTAAAAAACAAATGCTCAAAATGGCCGAAGACTTTATTACTTTGATCAGGGGTTTCCATCCCCCTCCTGATAAGAGACCTAGGCAAGAGACTGAATATGAATCTTCAGATCAGGTTTCCATTTACTCTGATTCCTCCTCTGATGTAGAATACTCTCTTCCTCCCTATGAGGATTCTGATGCTGAATAATCTATTCCTTCAGCTTCTCCTCCTGTAGATTACTCTTTTGGGGAAACCCTGCATACCATGAGGGAGCATTTCCATTGGGAGAGCCAGGATTACTCGGAATCTAAGAAAAGGCTCTGAGATTTTCTTTTCCTTCCACAGCACAGGCTCCTTGCTATTCCCCCTGTTCTGGGCATGCATTGTGGATGATGTTTTTGCAGAGTCCGGCCTGTCTCCAGACTCCATACCTCCTGCACAAGTTTAGCCAGACAGATACTCCAGGGTTCCAGATTCCCATAACTTTTTATATAAAAACCCTGCAGCTGACCCAGAGACCATTTCCCAGGGTCCTAAGGGTGTCAAGGCTTCCACTGCAAAAAACCTTGTCCCCTCTGATAGAGATTCAAGAGCACTGGACAAATGGGGGAGAAAGTTTACACTTCAGTTACTTTGGCTGTAAGGGCCTTAAATTGTCAATTTCATATGCTTAAATATCAGCAATACTTAATGTCACAATTAAGGCAAAAAATGTTGACTAATTTTGACTGTCCAGACAACAAGGAAATGCAGGATTTATTGCATGCAGCTGAACAAGTGGGAAAGCATACTTTGCAATCAAGGGCGCCCGCAGGCAGGTGCAAGGGGGTGCACTTGCACCCCCCTGGAATCGGCTGACTAGTAGATCATTGCAAACAAAATTATTTTGTTTTTGTGCGTTCTTACGTTCAGAAGATAGTGCATTCTTCTTTAAGAAGTCTGTGCTAACAGTCCAGTCGCGCTGACATCATCAAGTCTGTGCTAACAGTCCAGTCGCGGGTAGGCGTGCTGACATCATCGCTGTTTGAGAGCGGGAATGGAAGGTCCTTCAGGTAGAGGAGTTTGAGAGACGGAACGAGACGCAGACGGATTATTCGGGAACGGAAGATGGGACCCGTACAGGTAGGGAATGGAAGGCTTCAGGTAGAGGAGTTTGGGAACGGAAGATGGGACCCGTTGTGTGTGCTTCAGGTAGAGGAGTTTGGGAACGGTGGGACCCGTTGTGTGTGCTTCAGGTAGAGGAGTTTGGGAACGGAAGATGGGACCCGTTGTGTGTGCTTCAGGTAGAGGAGTTTGGGAACGGAAGATGGGACCGTGTGTGTGCTTCAGGTAGAGGAGTTTGGGAACGGAAGATGGGACCCGTTGTGTGTGCTTCAGGTAGAGGAGTTTGGGAACGGAAGATGGGACCCGTTGTGTGTGCTTCAGGTAGAGGAGTTTGGGAACGGAAGATGGGACCCTCGTGTGTGTGTGTGTGTGTGTGTGTGTGTGTGTGTGTGTGTGTGTGTGTGTGTGTGTGTGTGTGTGTGTGTGTGTGTGTGTGTGTGTGTGTGTGTGTGTGTGTGTGTGTGTGTGTGTGTGTGTGTGTAAAATGCCCCAGGTGTACATGGTGGTGGGTAGAGAATAGGGCTTGAACCCTGTACCTTGGGCCCAAGTGGCAAGAGCCTGAATTCCCTACCCACCACCATTTGTAAAAATATTGCAGGATTTTCCCTCATACCTTTTCTGTTCCTCATAAAATCTGTGGTTTCTGCATTTGTGTCCTTGTTGCCTGACAGCTAAATGTTATTATCTGGTTTTATTCTTGGCTGTCTGGAGTGTTTCTCCCTGGGCCTCTGCTAAAAAATTAGCTGTTTTTTTTTTCAAAGTCAGACTTTCCTGGTTAATAATGTAAATGGACACATTTCAATATCGGACTTTATATTCTTCAGAAAGTGTATGGTAACAAAAGCAAGCTTTTATTCTAGCAATTTTCTAAGTGTACAAGATGGATATTTGAAATGTATCCCTGTGTTTGGGACTGTATTCCCCATTATTGGCTTCATCCAGGCTTTGTGCTAGGGTTGAGAGTTATGGTAAGAATTGAATTCACTGAATATGTTTGGGGGCTGTATTCACCCAGTATTGGCTTCATCCAGGTATTTATTGGCTTCATCCAGGTATTTATTGGCTTCATCCAGGTTTTTTGCTAATGGTGAGAGCTATGGTAAGAACTGATTTCACTGAAACTGTTTGGGGCTATATTCTCTCATTACTGGGTTTGTCCAGGTGTTATTTGCTAAGAGGTTGAGAGGTATGGTGAGAACTGAATTCACTGAATGTTTGGTGGTTGTAGTCACCCATTGTTGGCTTTGTTCAGGTCTTTTGTGCTAAGAGGTTGACAGCTGTGCTATGGTGAGAACTGAATTCACTAAATGGTAAAGTTTCAGTCTTCCTCTTTCACAAAACAGCTGATTTGCTGTAGTGGTATGTTGCTTTGACTGTTTTGCACGGGTCCCTGGGTTCAAGGCGTGGCAGTGAAATGTATGGTGGTAATGCAGCATTTTATTCTTCTAGCAACTTTCAAACATTATGCAAGCAATGTTTAAAATGTGTCCCTGTTTGGCCTTTTGCCCCAATAAATTTGGCTTTTTCCAGATTTCTTGTGCTGCAAAGTTCAGAGATGCAGCTGAGTGTAGAGTAGATTTTACAAGGAGCTGAGAGCTGCAGGGGAGCAAAAGTTTAGTGCTGATTATGTTTAGTCTGCTTGCATCAATAGCACAACAGATAGTGTACTTGCTTTAGATGCTGAAGGCTGTGGGTTCTACTCCCACAGTAGATAAATGCATTGCTGATGCTGTATTGTGTTGTAAAGGGGGTGGATGCTGCAGTCCTTTTGGCAAAGATGCCTAGTAACTATGAACTTGTTAACAGTTTGCTATCCATTCTCTATTGTATTACTAGCTTTTCATTTTTTACTGCATGCAACAAAGGCAATTTATTCTTCAAGGGTAACAGGCACTTTATTTGTAGATTAAACAATGACATATAAAGTGTTTGCTAGCAGCAACCTCTATTAGTTACAAATTTCTTCAATATGGATTTTACTACAGAGATTGTGTATATTATTTACTGATACTGGTGGACTTGAGTAGACTTTTATGATGGAAATGTTCTGAATTGGGCAATTTTGTCATTGGTGGATGCTTTTGTTTCTTTGTTTACTGGAAAAATTTTCAAAACAATAAATTTAAAATGCCCTTTAACAACTGTACTGTATTGTACAAGGAATATAATGTAATACAGTCAGGAAGGTGTATCAAAGAGCATGTGTATGTTACGTTCGAGGGGCCTATGATTTTGAAGACAGCCCAGAGTTAATATTTGCAATTGGCAAAATGTATTTTCTCTGAAAGTAGGTTTCAGTGCTGTTTCAATGCATGTGAGTTTCAAGGGCAGAGAAGTATTATGTTAGTCTATTTTCATTGAGACTGCATTGCTTTAACAGATATGTATTGGGGTTTGTGCTGTAAAATGCAAAATAAAACTTTCAAATGAAATCCTAAATCATCAGAAGTAAAGCAGTATGCACATTAGTGTTTATGGTAAATGGGGCATAATAACCAAGGAATGGGACATTGGAATGGCTGCAGGGGGGGAGGCTCCATTTGACCATGATTTTGTGAGGGGGGGGGTAGCAAACTCAGACAGCCCGGTTGAGCTATACCTCTCAGTTGTCCATATCTTTGCAGAATTAATAGATATTTGCTGCTTATTTTTGGTTTGTTTCTCATAAAATTTGTGGTTTTCTAGCAAATCATTTAGGAATGAAGCCATTAAATGACAGACATTGAGTTTCAGATGTCATAACCTTCAGAAAAATGCATGCTAATGCAAGACTGTCTAAGTTTATACAAGAGCAATTTTTAGTAGTGTTTGTATGTTCCCCAATATATTGGGCCTTGTTCAGATTTCCTGCATTAAGAGGTTGAGAGGTATGTGCAAATCACTTTGTAGATTAGGAATATCCAAACATCTCAATTGTCCCCAATTCTGGCTCAAAATGTTGCTCTCCCCTAATAATCCCTTCTCCAAAATGGCAATTTTGGAAGAAAATGTGGAGGGTTTACAATTATAACTGTAATGATCAGTTATAGATTACCTTTATTTCAGAAATGCATGTGGATGCTCTTATTTTGTTAGCTGCTTCAAGTTAACTGTTAATATTAAAAAGGTGTCCCTTTTTGACAGGTATTTTGCATCACAGTTTGGTCTGTTTTTCATAAAATTGTGGTTTCTGGCAAATTAGTGGCAAGTCATTAAAGATTGAAGTTAGAAAATAATGGCAGACATTTGAGTTTCAGATTTTATACCCTTCAGAAAATTTGTACTAATGCAAGATCTACCTGTTCTATTAAGTTAATAAGAGAAATATTTAAAAATTGGCCTTATTTTTGGGCCTGTGTCCCACTTCTAGTTCTATGTATGGCTTTGTCCAGATTTCTTGCTCTGAAGTTGAGAGGTAGGAGTGTCAGAGCCATCACTATCAGCCAGAGACATTTCAAATTATGACATACTTATTGCACCCCAGCCCCCATTGTAGTGGCTCGGGATGTGTCCAAGGAAGGCAAGAAGCAGTTATGCAGTAAGTGTGCAGAGTATTCCCCCATCCAAGGTAGATCACAAATATGACCGTGGCTTTTCATCTGTCCTTGATTTTGCAAAATGTTCTGGTTTTCTATCAGATTTTTATACTGTTGATTTATGCTTCTTATTATTCAGGAACTGCATGCTATCAGTGTCCTGTTGCTCTGTTTAAGTAGCCATGGTTTAATGAACATCAGGTAAGCTTGTGACATTGTAAGATGCAAGTAAGCTTTAGTAAGCATATTGTTAAAGAATTGCCAGCATTGAAAGCCTTTTCGTTGTTGCCATGCAGAGAATATTTACATAGCTAGATAATGTATAAGCCTTGGGTATTGAAATGCATATGACAGTATTTGTAATAAAAGTACAGGATTACAGTATTTTCAGAAGCTCGTTACATTTTATTGGAGACCAGTGTCTTATAGCAGTGTCTGTGTGTTAGTACACTTGTAGTTGGGTGACTTTAATGGTATATGGTAAATAAGCATTGCTACCTTACTTAAAGCCAAGCCCTGCAACAACTAGCTCCACAATGAAGTCAAAACACAATAGCTCTGGTGGGTAAATGTACTCTGTAGTAATCAAAAAAGGCAAATGTTTGAAATGACTACAGCTTATGTGCAAACACAATAGGTAGTGATGAAACAATGCTCTGCTAAAAATGCTTTAATGCTCCACATTGCTGAGCTGCAATCACTAGCTACCAGGATTTCACCCACTTCAGATCAAGCACGGTGCCGTTCAGTGCAACCTTCCCAGAACTAATTCAAGTCTGACCAGAATTATTTGGTGTGTGTATAAGAGGGAGGTAGCATACCCCTCAGCTGTCCAGATTTTGCCCCATATTCCTCTTAAAAAGGATTGAAGTTGCTAAATGAGACATTTCGGTTTTAGATGTCATGTCATTTAGAAAAATGCATACTAACACAAATCCTGTTACTCTTGCAATTTTCTGAGAGCCATATTTATAATTTGTCCCTATTTATTTTAGGCTTTGTCAAGATTTCTTGCACTAAGGGTGAGGCCTTGAGGGGTGTGGTATCTTTGTAAGAGAGAGAGAAAGTGAAATGCCCAAGTTAGAGTTAGCAGGTGGAATTTTCAAGTGCATTTTCAAGGAACTGTGAGTTTTAAGGAGCAGTTCACTGCTGCTCATGCCAAGTCTATTTACAATGTGCAACCATTTTGTTTAGCAAATGGTATCTCTATTGTGGTATAAAGTTTTAAAGCTATGTTAGTAGCACCACAAGTAGAATACTTGCATCTTAATGTAAAGGCTTGAGCTTCTATTCCTACAGCATATACATTTGTATGCTGCAGTCCTCAGGATGTCCTCCTTTGGATGAGATGCCTAATAACTATGAACCTGTTTTTCAGCTTGTCATCCATTTTCTATTGCAATATACCAGCTTACCATTTTTTTAATTTAACATAGGCAATTTATTCTTTGGCAGCAGGCACTGAATTTGTAGATGAAACACTGAAATGTACAAGTGTTGCTGTGTAATACAAGGGATATAATTCAATTATATATTATAATTAATACAATCAGGTAAATCAAATAACTTTTTCATGGCCCTAACAGTGTGCAAGGAGCCTATTGCTTGAAAACAGTTCAAAGGTAAATAACCTGCCACTGGCCAGATGCATTTTCTTTGAATGTGGGTTTCAATGCCGTTTCATTGAATGTGAGTTTCAAAAGTAGAGAAGCTTTAATGCCAAGTCTGTTTTCATTGTAAGACTATTGCTTTGTTTAGGTTTAGTAAATGTCTCAGTGTTTGGGCTATAATGTTTGAAATAAAAGTTGTAAATTAAATCCAACTGCCTGTAATCATTGTAGAACTAAAGCATAACACAGTATGCACACAGATTTGAACAGTGTCTACAGTAAATGGGGAGAAATAGCCAAGTAATGGGACACTGGAATGGCTGTGTGGGCGGGGCTTGGGGTGGGTGGACTTGGGCGGGGCTGTGTTGGCAGGGGGCGGGGTGAGCTATGTGGGTGGGGCTCTGGGTTTGCACCCCCCTGCAAAAAATCCTGCGGGCTCCCTTGTTTGCAATGTGGTTTTGATTCTTTGGAGGCCTCTTGTAGGGCCACTGTGACGGGTTCTGTGATTAGAAGGCATGCTTTGTTAAAGGAACAGAATCTTCCTGATCATGTTAAAGCAAAATTATTAGATGCTCCATTACAGCATGATACTTTGTTTGGTGTTAAGGCAGAAGAGGTGTTGAAAAAAATGGAGGATAAAGCGAAATCTATGCAAACAGTTAAAAGATTTCTTACAGGTACAGCCACCCAGATTTAGCAGAAACTGGCCTTCAAAAAATTGGCCCTTTCCAGTATCAGACAGGCCACAAAGAGGCAGATACAGATGCCCTAGAGGCAGAGTCCAGCCCCAAGGCTCATACAGGCCTAAACAATGGGGTGCTTCCACCTCCAAAAGTGGAGAAGGCAAATCTCAACCTTATAGGAAACCGTCACAATGACTTTCCTCTACCACTTCCAAGCACTTACCTTTTGGAAGCTCCCTTAGGGGGAAAATTAGCACTTTTTCAACAAAACTGGCACATGATTACACAGGACAAATGAATCTTGAATATAGTGTCTCAAGTCTACAGGTTCCACTTTCACACCCTGCCAAAGGCAAGAGGCATGCCAGACCTGCCACACAATCAATGGGCAGAGGCACAAAAGCAAGTTTCTTCCCTCATGGACATGGGGGCCATTCAGCAAGTACCACTTCAGGAGCAGGGACAAGAATTTTACTCAAGACTCTTCTTGGTACCCAGAAAGGACAAAGCCTGGAGACCAATACTGAACCTGTCTATTCTAAACACTTTTCTGGAAGTTCCAAAATTCAAAATGTTAACTCTGCAGCAACTTCTGCCCATGCTGGGCAACAAGGCTTGGCTCGTAACTTTGGACCTAAAGGAGGCATACCTGCATGTTCCAATCAGACGATCTTGCAGAAGATACATCAGATTCATAGCTGGCTCAATGCACTACCAATTCTCTGCGCTGCCCTTTGGCTTATCTGCTGTGTCCAGGGTCTTCACAAAATGCCTGGCACCAGTAATTGCTTTCTGCAGACAAAGAGGAATTCAAATATATCCCTACTTGGACGACTGCCTTATTCAAGCAGAGAACAAGGACATTCTACTGAAACATCTGGCGTTTGTAAAATGATTGCTAAATTGCCTAGGGTACACAGTAAACGAAAAGAAATCAAAACTAGTACCCTCTCAAGAGATAATATTCCTGGGTGCAAGCTTAAGTACAACTGCCCAGATGGCTTATCTCACACCAGACAAACAAAGACAACTAACTTCTTACTTCAAAATGCTGGCAACAAAGACCCAGTTATCTGCAAGAAAAATTCTGCAGGCTTTGGGCTTCATGGCATCCTGCATTCTTCTAATTCCATATGCCAGACTGCATATGAGGAAACTACAATGGTATCTAAAAAGTGTTTGGACTCAACATTGCCACAGCCTGAAAACATTAGTAATCCTCATTCCTTGCCTGCAACAGGAATTTTGATGGTGGGCACAGGCCTGTCACCCCAACAAGGGGCAGCCATTCTTCATACCCACGGCCAGGCAGTCAGTAACAACAGATGCATCAGACTATGCCTGGGGGGCACACATGGCAGGAACATGTATTCAGGGCACATGGTCCACAAGCCAAATGCATCTTCATATCAATCAAATAGAGATGCTGGCTGTTCAGAATGCCCTTTCAAGCATCTACTTCTTTCAGGACAACTTCTGATAAAGACTGACAATACTACAGTCATGTGGTACATAAACAAGCAAGGAGGCACACATTTCTACCCCCTCTGCAGACAAGCCATGACTTTGTGGGACACAGCATTGAGTTATCAAGTACACCTGCAAGCACAATTCCTGCCAGGAAAGAAAAATACTCAGGCAGACGAACTAAGCAGAAACCTCACGGATCCCCACGAGTGGCAACTGGATCCACAAGTCTTCAGCATGATAACAAAGAAATGGGGATGCCCGGACATAGATCTGTTTGCCTCCCCTCACAACTGCCAGCTACAAAGATTCTGCACAAGGACTTATCACAAGCAAGCATGGAAAGTGGATGCTCTCTCTTTCAGCTGGAAAAACCTTACAGTGTATGCCTTTCCACCTCTGCCTCTCCTCCCCAAGGTACTCCTAAAGGTCAGACAAGAGAAGCCAAAAATGATTCTGATTGCCCCAGACTGGCCCCGCCAGCACTGGTATCCAATCCTAAACAGCTTGTCTCAAAGCCCAGCCTGGACATTACCTCTGATTCCTCATTTACTGACTCAACGAAACAATCAGATTTGGCACAGCCAACTCAGGACCCTAAATCTGGCAGCATGGCAGATAATGTAGCCATTCATAACACAACTCTCTCTAAAGCAGTGATGGATGTTATTTTGGAGGCCAGGAGACCCAGTACCAGAAAACCTTATGCAGAAAAATGGAAGAGATTCTGTGCCTGGAACCAGGCACAAGGATTTGACACAATTGTATCAAATATTCCTCAGATTTTACAATATTTAACTGAGATGCTGGACAAAGGCCTATCTTTTTCATCAATTAAAATCCATGCCTCTGCCATTTCAGCTCATTACAATACGGAACCACCTACTTTTTCACATCCATTGCTAAGACAGTACCTCAGAGGGGCCAAAAACATAAGACCCCCAAGGAGAGCACCAATACCTGCATGGGATCTCAATTATGTCTTGGAAAAACTAACACTGCCACCTTTTGAGCCAGCCAACACAGCTGAAATAAAGTTCTTATCATGGAAAACAGCTCTGCTCCTAGCAATAACCTCTGCAAGACGAGTCTCAACAGGCACTCATGACTGTGGAGCCTTTTATCATTTTTCATCAAGACAGGGTTTCTCTGAGGACAAACCCAACTTTTATGCCTAAGGTAGTGTCCAGTGTGGCCCTTAACCAAACAGTTCATTTGCCCACCTTTTATCCAAACCCACAGAATAAGGGTGAGAGACTCCTGCATTCTTTGGACATACAGAGACAGCTACGCTTCTACTTGGACAGAACTAAAGCTTTCAGAAAGACAGCAACTTTTAGTGGCATATGCTGCAAGATCACAAGGAAAGGCTATCTCAAAGCAGACTGTTTTAAAATGGATAGGCCACTGCATTCGTTTCTGCTATTCACAACATGGCAAATCGGTGCCTAAGGGCATTAGGCCACATTCTACCAGACCAGCAGCCACTTCAGCAGCCTTACTCAGAGGAGTACCAACCAAAGACATTTTAGAGGCTGCAACTTGGAGTTCAGTGCACACTTTTACCAAGCACTACCACTTACCTCTCTACTCTAAATCTAGAGCAGGCTTCGCCACTGCAGTTATGCAGGGCCTTATAGCCTCTCCTAATCCTATTTAGACCCAGCCACCCAACCTCAGCTTTGGGATTCAACCCAAGTGTAATGACTGCAACAGTGAAACACGATGAACAAAGTACAGTTGTGTACCTACCATAAATGTAGATGTTACAGTGTATTCACTGTTGCAGTCCAGGTTACCCTCCCACCATCCCCCTTTCTTTGCTGGGACTTTTCTGTACTTCTCTATCCTATACAACCTATGTGGTGTATTTGCTTGTAGATTAAGGAAATGTTATTGTTGTGCATGCATACTTATTGGCATAATTTTTTAGCCTTCCAATATGGGGGCACCTGACATCTGGGGCAAGAAAAACTGAAGAAAATGGCATCAGCTGAATCTTTTATACCCCTGGCGTACTGACGTCAGGAAGAGGAGACAGCAACCGATGCCAGACCTAGACTTTGGAATTCTGGCCGACTGTGGGTAGCCTGCCAGCAGGATAACCCAAGTGTAATGACTGCAACAGTGAATACACTCTAACATCTACATTTATGGTAGGTACACAACTGTACTTTTTAGCACTTGTTCTCTAGTTTAACTGGGACAAGTTCCTATTTTTATCTGTCTATTTATCTATTTATTTATTTATTCTAATCTACAGCTCTGTGATGCTGCAACTTGATTTATGGTATATTAGTCTCTTTCTGATGCAAATACAAATAACAAGTTCTTTATTTGAGTATTTACCATATGTAATATCGAACCTGTACAGTTTTGCTGCAAGGTAGTGTGTTGTGTTTACATTTTATTTTGATGATAAACCAGCCCCCTGAAATTTTCATGGAGCCAGAACCCATGATATCAGGAAAGACTGAGCCGACAATGCCTCACTATGAAAATGAATGTATATGCTACTATATTTCCATGTTAAAAGCATCAAGGAGTTTCTTCCTAAAAAGACAAGTTGTCAAACTAGGTTTTCCAGGTGAAGCACCGTACATTGAAAATGAACTTGTATGAAGATATAGTAGTGAAACCACAATGTAAGTAGCTGCTCTTTTAAAGAAGGCGTTGTTTTTGTTTACCCAAAGTGTATTGCAGAAGTATGTAAATCATTTCCCAATAGCTTCCATGATATAATTTTATGGGTGTGACTATAGAGAAAAACTGAGTAAACAATGAAACTAGAAGATCATACAGCACAGTATTAACTTGAGTTTTTTGCAATCACTTTCAGCTTTAGCAAAAGGAGGAGAAATGGAAGTGAAATTAATTGTAAAACAAAGATGTTTCAAAAAAGTGACTAATATACTCTAATGCATAACCTTACAATGTTGCTTAAATGGTCAAAAAGTACTGCACATGCTAAATAGTCTTTCAACAGTAGTTTCTTTCTTCAGAATGCATCTAAGATCTACTTTGATAAAGAGAGCTCATGTCAGACATATGAAGTGGTGTTAGACAATTTATGGTGTACACATCAGATGTCTGTAATTAAAAATCACAGAGTAATGCATTTAAATATGTTTCACTCAAACACAAACTAGTTTTGCGGAGCAGATCTGTGACTGTTTTATTTTAACAATGGTCAAGTGACAGCAGGGTTCAGTCACATTCATCCACACACCGAGAGAGTACTTCTCATTTGCTCATGCACACATGTTTAGACATGCATACACAATTGGGAATGCTGATAGAATTTGCCAGTTCTCCACAGTTTCTTCCCAGCCATCACTCTAGATATGGCTACAGACACATTATTACCTGACTTTACTAAATCTTTTTATTTTCAATTAAAATAACATTTAATAATATTTTTAAATATCATTTTAAACAACTATATACAATATTTGCAATAGCCTGACTTTGAATTATATACACTGTATGTTATTAAATATAGAATTAACAGATCAGTTATCAGAGATACAATATTGATTATCGCAGAGTGTCCAACAAAGATATAACTTTCTTCCAAGGATTATTTACCAATGGCCTGGGATAGATTCGTAGTTCTTTGATTTTATTTCCATCGATGCAGTTGTCTTCAGTAAAGTGTAGAATTCTTCCAAGGTCGGGGGGTGTATTTGAATGCCACCTTCTGGTTACGCATTTCCTGGATATAGCAAGTATTGTCCATAACAAATACATGTTTGTCTTATTCAGGTAGGGGCCTTCATTTACATTTAGTGTAATGAATGTATTAGTTAAGGTAAAAGATTCACTAAATAAAGCTTGTAAAAAATTATTGATTCCATTCCAATATTATTTAATTTTATTACAGTCATAAAAATATTACAGTCATAAAAAATATGAATCCAGGCTGCTTTATTTGACTTTTCACACCTCCAGCAAAAACCGTTTGTAGTAGTACTGATCTTTGTAATTCTATCTGGTGTTAAAAATGCTCTATGTAAGTATTTCCAGTTAAATATTTTCCAGTACTGTGTGTTAGAGGTATAATTAACTGATAGTAAGATGTTAGTTTTAATTTCTTCTGTTAACTGCAATGACTGACCTTTTAAGAACTGTCATTATGATGGTTTGAGAATTGTTTTATATGTTATTAACTCTTTATATAGATTTGAAATGGAATTTTTCTTTTCACAACTATTATATATAAATTCATACAGAAAACTTGTTAGATTTGGAATATCTTTAAATGAGGAATTATTAATTAATCTGCATAAATCTTGAGTGTACATTAGAATGCTTTGTATGGTTAACCAGTCCTGTGTTGGAATATTGTAAGCAGTTTTTATCATATGTATATCTAAAACATTTAATTTATTTACACATTGAAACCAGCATAAGAATCCATTTTGTTCCCAGGAGGTTATTGTTTCCCTATATATTTTAGTGATGGTAAATGGGGTTAAAAGGTCAAACCAAAGTTTTAGATCTATGTTTCATTGATGAGTTTCTCAAAGGAATTGATGTAATGATTAATCAGTGTTGTTTTTAGAAGGTTTTGTTATATTATATGCATAGTATGTACCAGGGTTTGTTTGATTTGTCTACTATTAAAACATTTTTTAACAGATTAAATTCATTTGTTAATATAGCCGTTGTTAATTCTTTCCAGTTGGCAAAATAATTTGGGTTTATCCAGTCTGTTGTAGTTTTAAGCACAGATGCTTTTATATATGTTTCTATTTCTCGGAAGTTCAATCCTCCTTGTTTCCAGGGTCTGATGTGATGAGTTAGAGCTACTCTATTCTTTTTTGGGATACCATAACATTTTTATTAAACATTAGTTTATTTCTATAAGAATGCATCTTTCTAGAATTAACTGTATTGCTAATGCTACATATAATATTTTTGGCAATAACACCATTTTTATTAATTGCAATCTGTCTTCAAAAGTTAATATAATTTTGTTCCACTTTTATATATATATATATATATATATATATATATATATATATATATATATATATATATATTGTTTCAATAATGTTTTTATAATTTATTAATATTGTTTAGTTTATATTTTTGCATAACACTATTCCTAAATAATTTAGTGTAAGTTCCTGTTTTCCTATGATTAATTTATCTGTAACTTGTAGTTCTGTTTTCTTATTTAAAAATAGAAATTTAGATTTTTATCTATTAAAGTGTAGACCTGAAATCTTATAAAATTTCTCCATTATTTCTTCTAGCTCTCCTAATGACTCTCTGGAGTTTGATAGGGTTAATAAAATATCATCAGCAAAAATCATTATTTTAGATATGTACTGGTACAAGTATTTCTGTAGCCAAAGCAAATAAAATAGGAGAAAGGGGGCATCCTTGTTTAGTACCTTTTGTTATATGGATAGATTCTGAGGTGAAATGACCTAATTTAATGTAGGATAAGTTATTGATATATATGTTTTTTAGTAATAGGATGAAGGGGGGAGGAGGAAATAATAATGCTAAAGTTTTAAATAAATATTCTCAGTTGAGGGAATTAAAGGCTTTTTCTATGTCTAATCCGGTTACAAGTGTTTCTCTATCTTCTTTATTCACATACTCTATAAGAGTAAGTATCCTTTTAATATGATCATGTGTTTGCCTGTTATATAAAAATCTAGTTTGATCAGTATTAATTGTCTTTGAAAATCGGATTTTCATTCTGTTAGCTAGGATTGACATGAATATTTTGTAATCATTATTCAGTAATGATATAGGTCTGTATGAGGTGCAAAGGTCTGATGGTTTATTATCTTTTAGAATTGGTGTTATGAGAGAATATTTCCATGAGGGTGGTATTTTTCTTCTGACTGGACTTCTAGCAAAGTTTTATGAAAAAAAGAGATTACTGTTGAAGGGAAGAGTTTGTAAATTTCTGTAATTATACCATCTATCTCTGGGGCTTTGTTAGATTTACTTTCTTTTATCTTGTCAACAATTTCTTTGTAGGATATAGGTTTTTTGTAGGTCTAGATTTTTAAGTTTTCTGGAATTTTTTTTTATATTGATAAGGTTTGTATCTAAGTATATTTAGTTGGTATCCAAATTTTCTTTTTTGAAATGTTCCATATAATGGAACCAAAATGCTTCAAGGATGTCTCATATATTTGATACTTTACTTTTTCCCTTTCTTTTCATAATCTACACTACTAATGTTATTTGCTTTAGATTGTATTTTAATTCTTGTAGATAAGTTATGTAGATATCTGGGAGAGGTGGCTAATGAATTTATTTTAAATTTTTCCAAGGCTTGACAAGTTTTGTGTGTTAGAATTTCATTATATTTTTTATTTAATTCCTCTTTTTCTTTTTTGACTTCTGGACAATTCTGATTTTTTTTAGATTTTGCTGTCAAGAGTCTGGTTTGCAAGACTAATGATTCAAATTCCCACTCTTTAACTTTGTTTTTGTACCAGCTAGTCCCAAATCATGACTCTACTGATTTCTGTTGTATTATTAATTTCAAGAAATAATTGTAGTTCTGACAACATCCAGGGTCTGAATTCTTTAATTTTCGTGATATATGATGGAATTCTAGTTGAGAGGATTAAAGGTTTAAACTCTATTTGGAGCTTCATTATCGGAGAGTCATGATCTGAGAAGGGGCATGGAACTGTTGAGAAGTTGAGGATTTTTGTTTGTAAATCTTGAACTACGATTAATTTGTCTATACTGGTTTGTGTTCCAAATCTATGGTCTTTATGGGAAATAATAAGGATTTATCATCTTTTACTTTAAAAGTGTCTATTAAATGAAATTAATCAATCCATCTTTTTAAGGATTTTGAAATAGTTGCTATGCGAAAAGACTTCTTGGTGGTTTCAGAAGCTTCTAAGGTACAATTAAAGTCTTCTCCCAGTAAGATTTCCTTTATAATTGTTGGAAATAAAATCTAGGTGTTTTTAACCGTTCCTGCTCCAATTCCTGGGAACCATTATAGATTAGCTAAGGTCCATGTTCCGTTATTAAATTTAATTATAACAAATGTTAGTAGACCTTCTTTGTCTTCATATTTATAAATAACTTTTGGAGTGATAATTTTTCTTCAAGAGAATTGATACTCCTTTGTCTTTGTTCTATAGGAGGATTGAGCTAAGACTGTATAGTCCTTAGGGTTCTAAATAAAGCTATCATTAGTCTTAAAATGCATTTCCTGGAGAAGAAGTACTTGTGCCTTATTTAGATTTAAATATTTTAGTAAGTTTGATCTTTTATTTGCATTATTTAAGCCATTAGTATTTAATGATAAGAATGTTAAATCCATTTCAAGTTATTGTTGGAAGAAACATTTTATTTCTTTTTTTTTATTTTGATTATAGTAGTTATACCATATTCTTTGACATTGAATGTTATTTTTATGTGTGTAAACTTGGGAGTGTAATTTAATGTTCTTTCTTCATTAAATACAAGTAGGGTAAAATTCTGGTCAGGCTTTAAAAAAGTACTTCTATAAAGCATTAATTCTAAAGTATCAAATACAAGTAAATATGAATTTCCCATTAAATATGGAATGGAAAGTCATTCCTAATCCAACAGATAAAGATAGATCTATTGGATTATCACTCATATCTTTAACCAACAATATCAACTGAGCTCCTTATGTTAAATTATTATATGGAGAATTTTCTTAAAATAGATATGAAATTCTATATTATTCTATTATAATTCGATAGTATTTTATATATCAGGATGGAATCTTAGTAGTGTAAACAATTATTATATTGACTTAGAAAATGTCCAGTATTTAGTTACCCTTAAGAGATCCCAAACATATCAGATAGTAATTTTGAATAAATTAAAAGCAACAGAGGAGCATACACTAAATAAGCCAACAACAGATAGATTATTACTAAAATAATTTTACTAAAAGGACTCTGTAGAAGACAATGAGTGATTACCAATGAAATATGAATGTACTATAGGTGTACTGTCTTCCTTTACTTTCCCACTCTTCAGCTCACCAACTTCAACTTACACTTATGAAAAGACATGGCTTATTAGTGGTATCCTGACTCTGAGTAGAGGCGCCCTCCATTCTAGTGTGTAGTGCTTTTGCATATTTATAGATTTACAAAACAGAATCTAAGAATGAACTATGATCACCCTGACAATTCCCACCCTACATAGGGCACCTCCTGCTTCCAGAATGGGTAATCACATCAGGTCTAGAATGAATGTGTAGGTACCCATATGGTAATCAAGACTTACCTTAGGTAAGTATTAATCGAATAGTGTTTTGAGCATCTTGAAGAGATCTCGGGGCAGTTAGAATACACTTATGCCTCTCCTTCCTTGACCAGAAACAGAGATTTCCCTTACCTTTCTTTCCTTTGTTTTAAGTCAGTACTAATAAAAGAAATTCAGCAAACATAGGTAAACAGAAATAACATTCAGTAGTCTGTCTTGTACATGACTCACAATCCATTAAACAAGTCAGTGACTAACATCACTTGACAAATTGGAAATAATTTCCTAGCTCTTTAAATTTTCTGATAAAGCAAAAAGTTAACAATAAACTATTTTAACTAAAGGTGTAAAGCATTTCAATTTTCCTTGCATGTATACATTTCTACTTATATTGTAGTATCAATAGTTGTCTTTGAAATCTGTACAGTACTTCACTTCTTCAAATCATTCCATTTTCAATTCAGGTTTGGTTTTGTCAAAACGGCAACAATATTTCAAGGGCACAATTAATATTTAGACTGATGTTTCAAATAAATAACTTGTCAGTTGCCAATTGAGTTAGTTTAGAATGTATGGTTAGGACAGATATAGCATGATGGCAAAAATATTTATTTTTTCATGTGTTCTACAGACTGTCATATGCAAGTGACATATATATATATATATATATATATATATATATATATATATATATATATATATATATATATATATATAATTATATATAATGTAGCATATATAGAGCAGACAGCTTATGGATTCAGGTTGTTAAAGTAAGTTATGCTTATTAATCAGGCAGTTTCATTTAAATTCACAAGTAATTTGGGGACATTTCAGTTGAGTTTCCAGGAATGTGTAGTCCAGTGTGAGTAATTTATAAAGTATTTACAAGTTGTTCTATTAAGTTACCTAATTTACCCTTCCTTAGATTGTAATTCAATTTAATAGCTAAACAACATTACTTTTTTATTTATCTCTGAGGTTAATGCACTTCGCAGATTCACAAAGTCCATAGACACTGCCGCAGTTGTTTTCTGTTGCCATGACAACGCAAATGTAGCGGCTCCTAATCAATGAATTGTTGTTGTATCTTTTGGCTTTTCCCGGTAAGGAGTCGCCACAGTGGAACTCCGGTCCGCTAATGATTGGCAGTAGATTTTTACGTGCCAAGTTGCCGGCCCTGACACACAACCTTCAATGAATTTACGCCCATTCACGCATGTCTCCACACAGAAGACGCTCTAGCTGAGAATCTAACAAGACAACATCTTAAACCGAAATAGTTCACGAGGCTGATAGAATATAAAGAAAGCTTCACTTCTCACTAGCAACAGTACATTTTCCCTCCTTTTATATATTATGTTAATATTTTAGGAAATAATTCCACTGACAGTATGTATATAAACAAAACATTTCAGAGATAATTGCTAACATGCTCCGTAACCCATTAAGCATAACAGTGTCCACCATTAATCTAATAACTATTGTAATAACATCTAATTGAGTCCACGTTTCCTCATAAACGTGTCACAATTCATTAAACAAAGCAGAGTCTAACATCTGTCTAATAATCATTATAAAGACAAATAATAGTAATTTCCCAGCTCTTCAAACTTTGATATTGCAAAATATTAACAGTAAGC
Source organism: Protopterus annectens (assembly GCF_019279795.1). Lineage (NCBI taxonomy): Eukaryota > Metazoa > Chordata > Ceratodontiformes > Protopteridae > Protopterus > Protopterus annectens. The sequence continues at coordinate 973,409,458 of NC_056735.1, forward strand.
TATTTTAACTGGAAGACTAAAACATCTCAATACTTCCTTGTGATTATACATTTTTACTTATTTAGTGTGCCTGCGGTGGTGGTGCTGCGGTAGCGTTGTCGCCTCACAGTTAGACGTCGCGTTCGACTCTCAGTTAGAGCGCCTTCTGTGTGGTGACATGCGTGACTGGGCGTTCCTTCGTTGAAGGTTGTGCGTCAGGCCCAGCAAGTCGGCGCGTAAAAATCTACTGCCAATCATTAGCAGACCGGAGTTCTGCTGTGGCGACCCCTTAACCGGGAAAAGCCGAAAGACACAACAACAACTTATACTGTAGTGTCAAGAACTATCTTTGAAATCTATGCATTACTTCAATTCTTTCCAGTCATTAATTTTACAGTTCAGATTATATTTTGTCAAAATGTCTATAGCATTTCAAGGGCACATTTAATATTTAAACCCGCGCTGGGTGTGGGTAATGCTGGATTACCGGTTGGGGGTGGGTTGGTCGAGCCAGGGATAATCCCAACACCAAACGTACCACCAGAAGAACATTATTTATATTACTATGACATTATTATAAGAATTGAAACTTATAGACGTGGCAGAAACCATAATTTACCTGTTTAATTGGCTTATAATGCGTGTTAGCGCGCCTTTTTAGGATGTTCCCGCAGTAACATGAGTATCATATAAAATGCAACTTTTACAGTGCAGACGGCTTGTGGAATCAGCATGTTAAACTGAGTAATACTTTTTAATCAAGCAGCTACATTTAAGTGCGCATATAGTTTGGGAGCATTTCAGTTGTGTTTCCAGGAATATGTAATCCTATGAGGATAAATCATAAAATATTTACAAATAGTCCTATTATGTGTTTATTTTACCTTGCTTAGGTTGTTTTTCGTTTTAATAACTAAACAACATTATTTTTTCTTATTATTTGTTATCTGTGAGGCTAAATGCACTTCACAGGTTCACAGTGTCCTTAGAAACTGCAGCAATTGTTTACTGTTGCTATGGCAACACAAATAGAATGTGAAGAAAGCTTCACTTCTCTTAACCAATAGTACATTTTTCCCTCTTTTTTTTTTTTTTTTTTTTTATATTTGTTAATACTAAAAGGAAATAATTACATGAATGGAACATTTCACAGTTGATCACGAACATGTCCCCAGTCCCAATAAGCATAACAGTGACTATCATTAATCTGATAAATATTGTAATAACAATTAAGTTCACTAACATGTCCCCAGTCCCAATAAGCATAACAGTGACTATCATTAATCTGATAAATAATGTAATAACAAGTAAGTTCACTATTCCAAAGAGTCTACCTTAAAACTAGATTATTTTAGACAATTATTTATCTATGTATAGATAGGGAGATATTAAATATATACAGACTATATTAGTATAGTAAATAGGAGAGAATTTAGAAAGGGAGACAAGATGCAGTTAAAATAAACAATGAGAAAAGAGAGGAGAGAGAAAGAAAAGAGAAAATTAAGAGAAAGTACACATATACTCTGTATGTTGATTTACGGTATAAATATTTTATGTGCTATATAACCTTCCTTCTGTGAAAGAAAAGTATCCTGTTTTACATACCTGAGGTAATGTGAAAACTCTCATGTGTCATCTATTTTCAACAAATATAGATAAAGTTGTCGTCTCACAGTCAGACACTGTCCGGTTCGATTCTCAGCTAGAGCGTCTTCTGTGTGGAGACATGCATGAATGGGCGTACCTTCATTGAAGGTTGTGCATCAGGGCTGGTAACTCGGCATGTAAAAATCAACTACCAATCATTAGCGGACCGGAGTTCCTCTGTGGCGACCCCTAACCGGGAAAAGCCGAAAGACACAACATAGATAAAGATTCCAGTAGTTAGTTACCTTTGTTTTAAAATTCCAAGCAGTAAAATTGGTTCTTTAAAGTAATGTTAAAACAATTCATGTCATAGTAGATGCTTTGAGAGATTTGGCTGTAACAGTATCAGTCTTTTGCTTCTTCTTTTTGACATCTGTCCAGACATTTGTTTCTTTTGTTCTCTTGAGAGAAGGTGACATCCAACCCATATCTTCTGGTAAAGTAATCACATTAATTAGTTTTAATAAAAGAAGAGGCTTCCTGTAAGTCAATAAAAGTCCTCATCTTGTTGGCATACAGTATTCTTATCTTAGCTGGATATGCAATTTGTGCCTTGGTGTTAATTTGTTTCAGAAACTTTATCATTGGCCACACTTTTTTCCTTTGCTCCATTATTTTAGATGAATAGTCGTTATCAAATCTTATCAGGCTCTGTTTATATTTTAGAGGTGCCTTCCTCCAAGCAGATCTTAAAATCAGTTCCTTGTCCAAGTATGAAAGAAATTTGATAATTATTGACCTAGGAGGAGAGTTTGAGTTAGTGGCAGGTTTCCCAAGAGCTCTGTGCACCCTTTCAATGCCAAAGGAAAGTCCTTTTAAATTTAAAAAGTCAGGGATACAGCTTGTAAAAAGGAAGTAATATCCTCACCTTCTGTGTTTTCAGGTAATCCGAAAATCCTGACGTTATTTCTCCTCTCCCTATTTTCCAAGTCATCTACTTTCTTAACCAACCAAGTGTTTTGTTTAAGAAGCAGTTCTTTGTGTTTCCAATCCTTAAGTCTGCTTTCGAAGTCATTTAGAGAAACATCTATTCCTGTTATCCTTGTCTGGTGTTGCTGTAGCATTTACTTGAGGGTGTCAGCCTGTTTTTGACTGCTTGTTTTAAAATTTTCTAGGTTCTCTTTAAAGTCATCCATCTTCAAAGACAACTCCTGCAGGATAGATGTTATCTGTTGTAGTTCCTTCTTTAAGGCAGCATCCTGGTGAGAATTCCCTGAGTTGCTCATTTTAACAAGGGAATATATCTCCAAGCTTTTTAACAGGAAATTATTTGTAAAACTTCACCAAAGTTTCTAATTATGTAAATTAGTCCTTTATCTATAAGATTTTATACTTTGAAGTAAAAAAAAAATTTTTCCTGTCTTATTTAGCTAGTTATATGGAGCTCTGAAATACTGCTGCTTTCAGTTAGCCATTCAAATGCTGCCCCCTCCTGACTTCTCTTAATTTAGCCAGGTATAGCTTGTATAAAAATATATTTAACTGGCAATATATTCAAGGGATCTGGCTTCTGAAGGCAGATGTCACAGCTTTGCCAACCTATAGTACTAAGAATGCTCCCTTCTCAGAACAATGTTCCTAGTATAAATGGAACCTACCATACAAAAAAGTTTGGCCACTGAAGTACTGTATAGTAGCCAGGTTAATTATACTTTTGCTAGCATACCTAACCAGAATTCTGCAGGACATCTGTTTTTCATCATATCTTTATTCTCTCTCTCATCATCATAAATATTACAGTAGATAAAGTGAAATGTCACCAAGTCTTAAGACAAGACTTAGCTTTTTGTGTAACCTGATTGTGGAAGTCCGTGAACTGAAATGATCTTTATGCTGTCCAGTAAGTACAACTAAGAAACTGTAAAGCAACCTCAAAAAAAAAAAAAAAAAAACATTCTGTTAAGGCAATATTAACGGGGTTTATTTAATGTCTAAGTAGCAAAGAAAAAAACAGCTGTACCACAGCTAGGAAGTTTATTATAAAACAGGTAAGCGCTTTCAGGGATGTGCCCCTTCATCAGACAGACATCAACTATATTTATTTTACACCAGCTGTTTTATTAGTTGGTAGAGGATTTCTGTGTTTTGCATTCTACAATTTATTTAATGTCTGTCATTTTGGAAATTTGGAGCAGTAGAAGAGAATACAGACCAAGCCAAGAGAAGAAGCTGAGAGGTACACTGCTATGGAGAAATTCTTATTTTTCTTGTTGCCTGCAACTTCACTGATGTGCTGTGGAAGTGTGGACATTGGTGTCATACATAAATGGAGTAGATAATTATTGAGTGGAGAAGGGGAAAGAACACTAAAGTGCCAACACACAATGTCATTATTTATGAAATGTAAGCAATTTCTTTCGTAAATAATGTAATTGTACACTAGCAATAATGCATTCCTGTGTTGGGGGTAGCAGAGAATTTACCCATGGTTGGCTTTGTTTAATCATTCTGGTTTCCCTGTTGTGAACAAACCATGGGTAAGTCCTGCGATACCTACACCCTCTCATGGATTATTGTTAATATACCAAATGCAAGATCTTAAAAGTAAATCAATAAAACTTTATGTGTGGACAATGCTGATGCAGATTAAATATGCCAAGATTAAGGCAATGCATAAGGATATAATAGTAACAGTCATTTTTATGAGACAGAATATTTAAAGACTCTGACCTACAATTAAGTAAATACTTCAGATGTCTCTTATTGAAGAAGTACTGGACATAATTTTCTAAGTCAGTAAAATGATAATTCAAACAGGACATATCAGAGATAATCACCAGGATCTCCCAAGCAAATCTGACTTGGCTTTCAGCACATCACATTATATCACTTCCTGTTCATAGTTATTCTAACTTCAGACCCCTGCATGCAGTGGGCCAGTTGCTCATTTGAACATTAATGACAACTTCCTTTGTCTTGTAATGGCATTTTATGGCCTTTTTTCTTCCTGGGTGCAAGCCCTTGGGTGACTTAATTATATACAAGTAATAAATTACTTCTTGAAAAACTACAGAACATTAGATTTCATTTCCAATACAAGTTTCATACATTTCTTTATTTTTGTCTCCTTTTATAATTCACTGAAGAAGGGTTTAAGGTTACATGCATTTCCATGACACAAGAAATACATATATTGCAGATTAAACAAGGATGAACTGTAGCTTACAAAGATATCAAACAGTCTAAAATAAGAAAGAAAAGTACACAACATTTATAAATTACTTTGTTCTACTGTGGCACCACACTTAGCATTATGATGATCTATGCTGGCCGCTTGAACTGTGTCAGCATTCCTGCTTTTCTTTTCCTTCCTTAGGCCTGGCAGGCACCATCATTCCTATAGTGTGTGTTAGAATTAGTGAGATGATTATCTATAGTTTTGTTCCAGTTTTCATGGGCTGGTAGCAATCTGAAACGGGTCCTTATATTCTCAGCATTCTGGATAAAGAACAAAGGCTAATATAGGTGGGGAAAGTTTTAGATGCCACACTAAGTCTGGTCTTAGTCCTAGAGATATAGAGAAGGAATAGCCAGTTCAGATTTGTCATTACAGTAAGTACAAACGTTCATTTCTGTGGTAGTAGTACCTGTGCCTTATTTTGACCTAATCAACATTTGTCATTTTTAATATTCTTTATAAGATCCATTTCTGATTTTTCTCTCATTTCTTAATACTCTGCAGTAACCAAGATCAGCTTTCTGTCTAAAGAAGCAGATCCTTTCAGTTATTTGTACAACATGTTTTTGTCTGTTAGAGTCATTAGTTTCTATTGACACCTGTATTGCTTGCTCTTACCAATACGTGATTCATGTAAATTTTTTGGAACCTGTTTAACAGTTAGACCTTTGAGTGTGGTAAATAGCAGTGTTATTCTGACTGCTCAAGTCTCAGCTTTCTCTTTCATTTTTCAAATTCTACCTGGTTAGCTCCAGCATCATACTTCCCATCTTGTTTCTCACCAGGTCAGTGTGCAGGTCATAATAGTAGATCTGATGTCCTGTTCATTCTTCCTCAGTGTATGGGTTATGGATCTAACCTCGGATCTGACTTGGCCGCTTTCCACAGATTTTGGATCCAAGTCTCAAGCTTCTCCCTCTACCTATAACGTCCTATTCCACCCCCTAATAATCTCAGAGCTCATTTGCCATATCTTGCACAGACATGGATCCTCTTTCAGAGCTTTGCTTAAACTTTTCCAAGTAGGCAGTAAGCATCTTTTCCTTAAGTACATCTTTCCCTTTACTTATTTACTTATAATTTTAAAATTTCTGCTATAGTTTCTCCAACTTTAAAATTCCTGCTATAGTTCCTCCCTCATAGCTTTAGTTTTTTCATTATTGTTAACCTTTCTACCTTACTAGGTACTTTCTTATGTACCATAGTTGGTACTTTTTCTTGTCTTTCCCTTCCTAATCAAAGTGACAGTGTGTGTTTCTCTACCATTGTTGATAGTCATTTATTAGATGAACAAAAAATAAATAATTCTTATCGTTTATTATCTCTTATTTTTTATAGACCTATGGCTGAGAAGTGTACAGGTTTTAAAAAATGCACTTCTTGTGGGCACAAAATTCTGAATTCGGATGCCCACAGGGAATAATTTTTATTGTTTTAGGGAGCAGCACAAATACGTACAAACTGTATCAGTTGTGCTGCATTTAACTTGGGGGCTATTGCCGACAGGAGGAATAAATTAGCCCTCAAAGGGTTGTTGCCTCCTTCCTCTTCTTCCTCCTCTGGGGCTCAAACCTCCAGCCAATCCTGTAAGGCTCAGTTGGGGCATATGATGTGGTCTCCACAAAGACTTTGTCAATGGAGCCTCCACAAAAAATATGTAGAAGAAGAGAAAAACTTCAGATCCTAAGTCCTCTGATTCAATAGTTATTTCAGGTGGTCGTAAAGCTCAACCTGTTGATCCAAAACCATCGGATCCAACTTCTGGTACATTTCATACTCTGAGAACTTGCTCATCTGAGTTCATGTCAAACAGTCTAAATTAAGAAAGAAATAAAAAAATACAGCTGAGTATGTTATTGATCCCATTTCTCCTTGGCTCCATTCCCCTCTAATGCAAACTCTGAAGGAACACTGTAGACCTCAGTCCTCAACCTCACCTGTCAGGTCCTCCAGGAGTCTTTCTGAAGTTGAAGTGGATAGGATGATGAGAAAGATTCTCAGAGCTCAGATCCAGATGGTTACTATACCATCGCCATATCCCAATGAATCTGTGAGTCTTCCTTCCACCTGCCATACAGTTGTATCTCCTTCTCCAATCTGTCCTTCATTTTCTGAGCCCTCAGATCCCAGTCTTCTGATGATACTGGTATCAAAGCTGAAGAAGGTTACAACTTCAACCATGATGGTTTCCCTTACCAGTTCTGCTCTTTTTTCTCTCGGATCAGGATGAGACCCTGAGTCGAAGCATCTTTGTCAAGTCTGTGGGGCCAGGAGCTAATTCCATTATGTCCGAGCCATCCTTGCCCCTTGGAGCCTTGGTGCAAGATATCTTGGGCAGGCTCCCTCCTTGAGGCATGCATCTGAACAAAATTATAGCTTGCCTGCTTTGGAAGTCTCAGCTCCATTAAGACTAGCCATAGCTTCTCCTGGCCCGTTGGCTTTCGAGGTTGTAGAGAGGGTATTTTGTCATTCAAGAGATCCAGGCTCTTGTATACATCCTCAAATTCTACAACTTTTCCTCCTATGGTTCTGAGAACTGATCCCATCAGACCTCTACTCCACAGGGACAGCTGGTATCAACTAGCATTCAGACAGTTCCCATTGAGGAACTACCCCTTTCTTCTGACACCCCACCAGAGCATCCCACTGAGGATGTTCACTGAAGTAGGACATGTAAAAGAAGGTACATAAATTCCCCCTTGGAATCTCTCACCAAAGATACTGACTTTGATGAAGGGGAAGGGTCCCCAGATCAGCACATGATGACTTCTCATTTGGAGATATTTCGGAGATCGTTAAGCAGAAAGGTAGTTGGTCCTCAGATAATCCTTCTCACAAGGAATCTGCATTTCTGGAAGCTTTTGGTGTTGCCCCATCTACATCTTGGGTGACACCCCCGGTTGATGAGCTTATCAACCTAGTCTTTTGCAGGGCATGGAAGGAACCGGATCCTGTTGAACCAAACCCACATTGACCAGACAAAATGTTAGCTCCTTCAAAAGACAATTCTCATTAGAGCAAGGGAGTCCCTGTTGATGCAGTGGTTGTGGCAGCAGCCACTAAGAAGGAGCTAGCAGAACAGAGCCCCTCTGTCTTTCCCTCTAACAGAGAGTCCCGGGAGATGGACAGGTTTGGAAAGCGCATATTTGGTTCAGCAACCTTTGCTTTCAGGCCCCTGAATTATTTGGTGCACTTCATGAGACTGCAGAAGGATTTGGCCATGCAACTCTGAAAAGTCTCTCTGAGACCAGGTCTACAGAGGATTATAAAAGATCATCCTCATAGCTGACCACTCTATTATCTATTTCCATTGCATCCGTGAGGTTGATTTCTCATGCAGCAGAGTGTATGCCATGGGTGCCTGGTTCAGGCATGCTGTAAGGAGAGATGCCTGGATGTGGTTATGCGATGTTGCAGAGCCTTTCAGGTCTTCTTTCATCAATGCCCCTTTTGGTGGAACATCCTTGTTTGGCCTTTCTGTGAAAGAAACGCTTTCCCACAGTGAACAGGAAGGAAAGACTCTCTCTGCCATAGGAATTTGCTTTTCTGCTCCTTAGCAATGTTCCTCAATAATGCTTTTCAAGGAATCAAAGAGGAGAAGAGATTTGAGGTTCCATAAATCCCATTGATCTTTCCAGGATTCACGCGAATACCACTTCTTCCAGGGTTTCAGAGATATTTATTTATTTATTTTATTTATTTTACATTTGTTTACCAGGTAATATCTGACTGTGCTGGTAGCCCATTTTCAGTGGAGACCTGAGGAGAAAAGCTCCACATGAAACAAGACAGATAAAAATACAGAAATTTCATCTGAAAGACATAATACAATACAAATTATATGCGATACAGAAAGACAGGTATAATTCTTGCATTATCTGTACAAAGTTATAAATATAAGTCACAGGGATCTAGACTACAAAGTAAATACAGAAGACTGAGACAGGCAATTAGCCGACTTAACTGATAATGTGTGTATATACAGTGATATAGAATGTAAATACATTGAAATTTTGAAGCTGAAAGTTTCAGTGCATTAAGCAGTGAGTAATCACAAATACAAGTTGAGCAAATCACATAAACCAAAAAACAAACAAACTGTTGACCCCAATAAAGGCTGTCCCTCCAAAGTGTTCCTCTTTTCAGGGGAACAGGTCGATCACAAGTACTTCACTTCACCAGTAAATGCCCATGGAAAATCCAAGATTTAGAATTTATTCACACACAAAAAATAAATAAAATAAAATTGTGGATTAAGCACTTTCATCTCCACTCGGGAGACTTCATCAGAATCAACATTCAAGAAGCTGTGCACATTTCATATCAAACCACCTTTCATTTCATTGGCCAATCAATTAATTAAAATAATTTCATCACTGGTAACTATTAACTAATAAAGTGCTTGGTACATTTAAACTGCTTAATACCTTTAGATATAGCAGTGTTCCTTATTATTACATAAAATTACAGGTTTGTGATACAAGACAAAATTCATAATATATTCATATTTAAAAAAAAAACAGTTTGTAAAACTGTAAAAAGGTTGGTATACAGAATGTTACCATCCTAAGCCATAATAATAGAAACTGTTGCAGGGACCTTAACAACTATGAAAGCACAAAAATAATCTGAACTACTATGATACATAAAGTACTGTAATAGATGAACAACAATAGACTTATTAAAATAGATTAAAAAACTAGTTAAAAAAGTAATATATATTAATAAATATGTGTACATATAAATACAAATGTAAAAATAAATAGTTGTTGTTGTGTCTTTCGGCTTTTCCCGGTTAGGGGTCGCCACAGCGGAACTCTGGTCCGCTAATGATTGGCAGTTGATTTTTACATGCCGAGTTGCCAGCCCTGACACACAACCTTCAACAAAGGTATGCTGAGTCACGCACGTCTCCACACAGAAGATGCTCTAGCTGAGAATCGAACAGGACAACGTAAAAATAAATAGTAATATGTATAAATATCAAATTGTATGTATAAAATGTTATAAAATGTATGTATGTAGATATATATATATATATATATATATATATATATATATATATATGTGTGTATATGTGTGTTTCTGTGTAAAACATGGATAAAGTAATGGATAACATACAGTATATAAATGTGTTACCTTAGCATATATGTTATAGGTCTGATCTTTTGGGGTTGGATGCTAATAATTTAAGAGCTAGGGTAATAGATATGTGATCATTTAACCCTGGGCTGTTGCATGCATCCAACCTCAACTGCCAAACCATTTCCCTAAATTCTAATCGGGTCTCCCAGTCACCCCCCCACTCTGTTTCCCTTCCTCCAATACCCAGAATTTGTAATCAGCCATTTTGCATGTTAATAAATGTCTGTATAGAGCGTTGTTCTCATTCTTCCTGTTAATATCGTACATATGCTCATATATACGTAATCTCAAGTTATGCTCCGTCTTCCCAAAGTAATATGGCCAACATACAGTACAGTAATCGCCTCACAGTCAGACGCTGTCCGGTTCGATTCTCAGCTAGAGCGTCTTCTGCGTGGGAGACATGCATGAATGGGTGTACCTTCGTTGAAGGTTGTGCGTCAGGGCTGGTAACTCGGCACGTAAAAATCAACTACCAATCATTAGCAGACCGGAGTTCCACTGTGGCGACCCCTAACCGGGAAAAGCCAAAAGACACAACAACAACAGTACAGTAAACAAAATACACCACTCCTTTGATATAACAACTGGAGTATGTTCTACTCCTAACTTTGTAACAAATGCTGGGTATATCTAGGTCTTTCGTTCCCGCTATAAAAGGACATTGGGAGCATTTACCACATTTGAAGGTACCAAGTTTAGGACATGCACCCCTCTCTACCAACTCCCTTCTTCTTTTTCTAAAGGTATTAAGCACTTTAAATGTACCAAGCACTTTATTAGTTAATAGTTACCAGTGATGAAATTTTAATTAATTGATTGGCCAATGAAATGAAAGGTGGTTTGATATAAAATGTGCACAGTTTCTTGAATGTTGATTCTGATGAAGTTTCCCAAGTGGAGATGAAAGCGCTTAATCCACAATTTTATTTTATTTATTTTTTATTTTTTGTGGGTGAAAAAATTCTAACTCTTGGATTTTCCATGTGTGTTTACTGGTAAAGTGAAGTACTTGTGATCGACCTTTTCCCCTGAAAAGAGGAACACTTTGGAGGGACAGCCTTTATTGGAGTCAACAGTTCATTAATCAGTGAGAAAAAAACAATAGTAATGTTGAGAAAATAACAAAAGAGGTGTAAAGGAGAGGAGAGGGGAAAAAGAAGGGGAGAGGAGTTATCCAGTGGGGGCTACAGGGGCAAAGCCAGTTGCTTTTAAGATATTCCTTCATTTTTGTTTTAAATGAAGACTAGCAGGGGGTGCAGTGTATGCTTAGGGGAAGAGCATTCCAGGACTTAGCTATTTTGTTTGAGTAGAGGTAGTCTCCATGGTAGTTATGAGACTGTGTCATTTTGAGCAGTGGCCTGTTGGAAGACCTAAGGGACCTGCAGTGTACCTGTAGTTGGAGAAGGGTTGAAATTGCGGGGCAGCTGTGAGGGTTATGAATGATTTTGTGGGCAAGGGTAAGCTGGTTTAAGGTTATTAACTTTGGAAGTTGTAGCCAGTTGAGTTGCTTTAGGGCTGAATAATGATGGGCTTTATGGGGATGATTAGTGTCAAACTTTGAGATTTTGTTGTAGCAGGATTCAAGGTTATGCAGGTCGGCCTTGCGTACGTTGGTGAATATGTGAGAGTAGTAGAGAAGTGTAGGTAGAAATTGTTATCTAGCTGTGGTTAGCCTGGCTTGGGGTTTTAGGTAGGGTTTGGCTTTATAGAGAACACCGACTTTAGAGTGGACTTTTTTTATAGTTAAGGAAATTTGAATATCAAATTTGATATGGTTTTCTGTTATGGTTCCTAGTAGTTTGGCCTGATTTGTAGGTTTGATTTTGGTACCATTTGAGGAGTGAATGGAGAGGGGTAGGTTGTTGGAGTTGGTAGTTTTGTTTGTGAGGATTATTAATTTAGCCTTGTTTGGGTTTATAATGAGTTGGTGGGTGGATAGAAAAATTTATATTTCTTGGAAAGTTTTTTGCATTTTTTCTTGTAGTTTTTGTGGGTTAGGGGCAGATCAGATATTGATGTATTGTCTGCATATTGTATGATGAAGGCAAGCTGGGTTGCTGTGTTAAGGTTATTAATAAATATGATAAAGGGGAGGGGGCCAAGCATTGAACCTTGGGGTATGCCAGTGGATACTTGCAGTAGAGGAAAGAGTTTGTTCTCCCATTTAGTAGCTTGTTGGCGGTTTGATAGATGACTGAGAAACCATGACAGGGATGTTAGACTGAGATTGTAAGTAGTGAGCTTATTTAGTAGGAGTTGGTGGGAATGGGTGTCAAAGGCTTTTGACATGTCCAGGAAAATTGCAGAGACTAGTTGCCCATTGTTCATAAGGTGGTGGATAGTATTGGTGAAGGATATCAAAGCTGTGTTTGTGCTGTACTGGGGTCTAAAGCCATGCTGCATATCGGATAGTAGGTTGTTTGAGGTAAGATTTTATTTATTTATTTATTTATCATTTGTTGACCGGGAAAGTCCGACTAGGTTCCACATAGCCTGTTTTCAGCGGGGGCCTGGGAAGAAATGCTCCAGATGCATGTCTTTGGAATGTGGGAGGAAACCGGAGTACCCGGAGGAAACCCACAGGGAGAACATGCAAACTCCACACAGAAGGCACCCCAGCCGAGAATCGAACCGGAGAACCTCTTGCTGTGAGGTGACAATGTTAACCACTGCACCACTGTGCCGCCCCAAGATGGTTGAGGAGTTGTAGGTGTACACATTTCTCAAGGGTTTTGGCTATGGGAGGAAGGATAGCTATGGGGCGGTAATTAGAGATGTCTCTGGAGGGGCCTCCTTTGTGGAGGGTGATAATGTGAGCTACTTTTCATAGGAGGGGCACATATTGTCCGGAGATAAAGATAGGATAGGCAATTGATGGAGCTGCAATTTTTAGGAATTTGGTAGTTGATCGGCCGCTAGGCAGAAAGGTTTTAGTTTACTTAAGAGCTTTTTAATGTAAGATGTTTGAATTGGTTTAAAGGAGGAATTAGTGGAGTTTGTGCCAGTGGAGGGGAGTGTGAGAGGCTGTTGTTTGTGATTGTCAAGCAGTGAGGAGATGGAGCTGATAAAATGAGAGTTGAACTGTGAGGCTAAGGGTATGGAGGTATTGGCTGTGGAAGGAGAGGGGATGGGGAGTTTCCAGGGGAGAGAGGGAGGTTAACTATTTTCTAGAATTTTTGTGAGTTGTTTAGGGACCTTTGTTGAGATGTTTGGAAGTAGAGTTTTTTGTCACTGTTAATGTTTTTCTTAGTTAGGATTCTTAATTGCTGATATGTGGTGAGGTCAGATTTGTTTTTGGTGGATAGATATATGGCCCTGGCTCTGTCCCTTTGTTTAATCAGTTATTTAGCATTGTGGGAAAGCACTGGTAGTTGTTTTAATTTGGGATGTATTTTTTTGATGGAGGCTAGGCTATCTAGAATTTCAAGAAATTTGTTGTTAAAGAATTCAACTGCAAGATCCAGGTTTAGGCTTTTTAAAGGGGACCAATTGCAGTGTTTTAGTAATAGGTCAGATAGTTCAGGTGAGAAACGTTTCTTACTGGGATGTATTTGAAGGGATTTTCAGATTGAGTCTGAATTCTTTTTCTAAGTAGAAACATAGGGGTATGGTCACTAAGATTGATTGGAAGGCAGCCTGCTTGGTCACGGATATCTTTCCATGTAGACCCTGAAGGTCTGCTCCTTAAGGGCTGCCTGACTGCTCACCTCTGGAGGCAGTCAGGGGGTGCTTGTTCTTGCACGCAGATGCCTGGGCTGCTGTAGCAAAAGATTCTTGGGTGCTAAAAATAATATCCAGAGGTTACTTCATGCCATTTTTCCAGATGCCCATTTCCAAAAGAAGAAAGCTTCCCAATGTCCCACCCAGTCAGAGAGAGGCTGCAGCTCAAGAGATTCAGAAACTGCTGGACAAAAGATTCTTCCAGGAGGTCCCACCAGACCAGAGAGGATTTGGAACTTACTCGAGGTTCTTTTTAGTACCAAAAAAGGCAAGAGACATGTGGCAAATTTTGGATCTAAGCAATCTGAACCAATATGTAAGGAAATCAGAATTCTGAATGGTGACAATTCAGTCGGTTCTGCATCTTTTAAATGTCCATAGACAACTTCATTTCTATTTACACACAACAAAACATTTCAGAAAAATGGACCAGCTGTTTCTCTTTTTCATCTAGTAGGCTGGGATCTCCAATTTCTAAAGCTGCATCGGCCAAATGGATAACTAATTGCATTTTCCTGGATATATTCCCAAATAGGTCTCTCCCTACCAAAACAACCTACGACTCATTTAACCAGATCCATAGCCACCTCATCTGCTTTCGGGTCTAGAACTTCCATTGATGATTGTGCAGCAGCTAACTGATCTAAAGCTCATACTTTTATTACACCTTAGAAACTGGACATAATTTCCAACGCAGAGCTGCTTTTGGCTCAGCAGTTTTGTGGCATATCCTTCTGTGTGGGCCACCCAAGATTTACGTAGCTGCAGATTGTGTCCCATACATTGAGAAAGAATGAAAAGGACTACAACAGATATTAAAGTTATGTACTCCCCATAACTGTGCATCTGTGTTAATTTTCATTCTTCCTCAATTTCCCTCCCTCCATCCCCCTTCATATCATCTTCTGGAGTGACCTGATGGACTTTTTGGAACCTGTATTTTCAGGTTTGAGCCCTGGCTTTATTTATATTCTTGTTTACTGTTAGTGTGTGTGTGTGTGTGTGTGTGTGTGTGTGTGTGTGTGTGTGTGTGTGTGTGTCTGTGTGTGTGTGTCTATCTATCTATCTATCTATCTATCTATCTATCTATCTATCTATATCTATGGTTCCCCCTTCATATGACTGAATTAACATAAGCCTGAAACTCATAAGCCTGAAAACAAAAGCCTGAAAAGTCAAAAGCCTGAAAATCGAAAGCCTGAAAACACAAAAAATACATATACTGATTTTAAACAACAGAAATCATATTAATTTCCACTAAGTCTAAGCAGGGGGGAAAGCCCCCATGCACCCCCCATGTGAGGGGTTGCGCCCCCACACACACATCCTGCTACTTAAATATGTCAACTCCAGGATTGCACTTCATTACACAAAGTGCAATCTTGGAGTTGGTATATTTAAGTAGCAGGGTTGTGGGGGGTGCAGCCTCCCACACGGGGAGTGCAGGTGTGTTTGCCCCCCTGCTTATACTTAGTGGAAATTAATATGGTTTCTGTTGTTTAAAGTCAGTATATGTATTTTTTGTGTTTTCAGACTTTTGTCTTTTCAGGCTTTTGACTTTTCAGGCTTTTGTTTTCAAGCTTTTGAAGTTTCACGCGTTTGTAGTTTCAGTCATATGAAGGGGAACCATATATATATATATATATATATATATATATATATATATATATATATATATATATATATATATATATGTATGTATGTGTGTATATATATATATATATATATATATATATGTATGTGTATATATATATATATATATATCTTTCAGGCCGCAAACTTAGTCTAAGGTATTGGGGGTAGACTAGGGCATTGTGGTAGAGGGAGGAGCTCAAGAGTTGAATCTGAAGTCTTTAGAATGCAGCTGAGTCAGATTCTAGGTTGGAATCATAACCCGTATGTTGAGGAAGAACGTTAATGGTCAACACAGATGCATATTTAATGCCGAGTACATAACTTTAATATTTTGCCTCATCTAAATTATGAAGCCCCATTGCTTTCAGAGACAATATGGTAACAACTGTTGAGTTCTGATTTGACCAGTGGAGAAAGCATATCATATTTATGTTTCAAAAAACATATTGCTAAATAGGGCCACTTATATTTTTGATTTATTTCTGATTATGGAGCAGCAAAAAAAAACATTCTCAGCATATTCCACCATACCATACTCTGCTTTTCAGAAGGTTTAGAGTTCACCAACTAGGATAACATTAAGGCTTGAAAATATTGTGTAGGTGTCTCAAATGATCTGTATAGTGCCAGTGCATACAGCATTTATGTGCAGTGTATTTCTGTCAGCATTTTCCAAAGTTCTTTGTCGTGTAACTGGTGCATTTTGGTGAGTAAAAATCGGTTGGCACATGGCCATCCGTTCATCAACAGCCCTTTTTCCTCATTTTTTGCACATGGGGTCAGGGTATTAATTTGTATTAAAAAATCAGTGACTATTTATGGTTTTATTTGTAAATTGAATATTTGTTTTGCTTGGTTGTTCATCTTTTTTTTTTTTATTTATTTACTGATATAGTTTTGCATTGTTTATAGGTTATGTAAAACTTAACGGAGCACTGCATTACATACGAGGCAGTGATGCCATGTTGAATTGCAAAGTTGAGTCAGATGAGATGATCACCCAGGTAACATGGCAGAGAGAGCATGGAGCCAAAAAAGAGAATTTTCTTATACGAAACAAAGAAGGTACACGCGCTGTCACTAGCTTTGGAGAAAGGGTTAAATTTGTTACGAATGTCACCAGCAATGGAACTATTGTAATTCCCAATGTACAACTCTCTGATGAAGCCAACTATATTTGTATATTTACTTTATATCCTAGTGGACCAGTTGAACAGAAGATCCGTCTTGAAATTGTAGGTAAGTGGAATTCTTGTGCTTATGATACAGATGTAGTAAACCGATGTAATTTTCCTGAATCAGACCATACATATAAACATTTTCTTGCAAGGCGGTGGTCTTTCTTGTTGGATTCCTTTTTATCACCTTCTTTTATTGCCCACTAATGTACTTTTGTTGGTGTTGCAGTTAAAAGGCTTACTGCTGTATGACTCTTTTATGTAACATAATATATAGAATTGCTGACTGGAGGCTGAGAGTCAGCATGGTCTGTCACAGCACTGAAACTAGCCCAGGGTACTTGCTACTCACTTTTACCTTTGTTTACTCAAGGTGTCACAGATTATATGCCAAATCCAGCGCTTGGAGATAAAGAACTGACTATAATTTGGGATGTTATGTAGTCCAATCTCGCCTACATTCTTATCCGCATTCGGCTCCGACTCGGCCAACTTTTCTAGCTCGAAGTCTTTCTATTGGCTGGGCTAAGATGTAATCCCATGCTGCACTGCTCTCTATCCCCAGATCTCATTTGCCGCTCGTGTAGTTCGGACGTGGTCCCGCTCTTGGATGTGGCTAAGTACCCTTTTTCTTCATTAATAGAGAATTTGTTGCAAAAAAAAGCTATTTTAATAGCTATTGTGTGCTCTGGTCTTGTATTGTGGAAAAATTGTGTTTTTGATCGTTTTTCTGTGGTATCCCACTAGCTGTTTCCAACGGGCTAGGCCCGTTTCAGCTAGAGGACTTAGTCTGTCCCCTTGCTTTCCTTGTGTTATAAACTTTACCGGGTCTAAAACCATTTGAATTAGAGGTTTTAGTCCTTTCTCCCTTGTGTTTGTGTCTAAGGATCGTTTAAATTAGAGATCTTGAGGTATTACTGTTCGTGGTAGTTTTTTCCCGCCTTGTGACTGTTTGACCGTTGGTCCTTTATTCAGTAATTATTTGTCTTTGGTGCCTTTTGTTGTTGGTTAAGTATGTCCAAAGATACTAAGGAGCACAAGCCCTCGGGCTTCAAAAAATGCCCTAGATGCAGTTATAAAATGTCCATTACCGATGGACATTCTGTCTGTGTGTATTGTCTGGGAGCAATCCATCTCCAGGAGTCTTGCAGTCATGCTTTTAGTCCGAGAGTTCTTCAGGAAAGGAAGAATAAATTGATTTTGAAGGGACTTCTGAAACCCTCCTTCAAGGAGGGTCTGGAAACTGCTTTCAGCTCTAAGACAAAATCTTCTAAATCTAAAAAGAGATCTCCGGCTCCATCAGTCTCCTCGGAGCCACCTGAGAAAATAGCAAAGTCTGCTTCAACATCTTCGGCTTCATTGTCCTCGGGGTCACAGGAAGTGTCAGTTGTTGTGGAACCTGCGTCGGCTCCAATCATCTTGGAACCTATTCGGAGCCGATCTCCTAGCATTAGGCCAGTATCACCTCCTCGCAGGTCCCCTTCGGAGAGGAGGTCTCGATCTCCTTCTCTATCCTCTAAATCCTCCAGGACCTTATCAGATGTGGACATCGATAGAGTGGTGCAGAGACTCCTTCAGTCACCGGTTTTGGCAAAATTGTTCTCGGCTCCAACCCAGTGGGCTCTGGAGCCCATCCTTCAACCTACTTCGATACTTCCTCCTCCGAGCACACCTCAGCTTTCGGAGCCAGAGTGCTCGGCTCCGTGTGATGTTCCTAGGTCAGTTCCGACATCCCCTCCTAGCTTATCGGTGCTGATGTCAGCTCCGACCCAGTCGGCGCCATCCACGGGATTCAGGACTAAGGATTCTTTGGTCGGACCAGAGGGAGAGGCTTCAGGACACCCCTCTGTTGCTAGTCTCCCTCTCAGTGCTTTGGCACGGGGAAGTTTGACTCCTGTCGTGGCTTTGGAGGCTGGTCATTCTCGGACTTGGGGGGATCAGCCTTCGAGGTCATGCAGGTCATCAGCGGCATCATGCGGGTCGGTCATTCTGTCCCCTACTACAGCGGTGCAGGTCTCTGATCACCATCTATCTCTAGACAGCAGAGCCCCAAGGCCTCAGGGTACCCCCATGAGTGGTCCCCACATTTCTGAGGGCCCCTCAGAGTTTTTGCCTGAGGAGCCACCCAGAAAGAAAACGTGCAAGAGGAAGTACATAGATTCCCAGGATGTGTCTCTCACATCAGACACCAACCTCGAGGAATCGGAGGGGTCCCCCAAGTCATCCTCTGAGGATGTTTCTTTCCCTGAAATCCTAGAGATTTTGAAACAAAGAGGCGACTGGCCATCCAAAGCCCCCTCCAAGGAGGAGTTGGTCTTCCTGAAGACCTTTGGTGCTCAGCCCTCTGCCTCCTGGGTATCTCCACCCTTCGAGCTTCTGGATTTGGTTTGTCGAAGGGTGTGGGAAACCCCTGACTCTGTGGAACCAGTCCGCAGGAAACCCAATAAATTTTTGTCTGCTCCTCCTGATAAGGAATTTCTGTCCAAGGGGGAGTCCCTGTGGATGCCATGGTGGTGGCAGCTGCCACTAAGAAGGAATTAGCCGAGACTTCTTCCACTGTCCATCCCCCTAACAAGGAGTCTAGGACCATGGACCTGTACGGGAAGCGTACTTTTTCTTCAGCAACCTTTACCTTACGGTCACTGAATTATTTATCTCACTTTACACGGCTCCAAAGAGATCTCCTCAAGGAAAGGAGCTTGGAGATACTCTCACTGATAACGTTTCTGAGGCGGTGGCCCAGACGGTTAACGCTCAGATGTCTACCCTCAATTCCATTGTAAACTCCTCCATGAGGCTGATTTCAAATGCAGCCGAAGGAGCGAGTAGGGCAGCAAGGTCAGGAGTTGCTCTTAGGAGACAGGCCTGGATGCGCCTTTGTCATTTCGCGGAGGCCTTCAAGTCTTCATTCACCGATGCCCCTTTCGATGGTTCCTCTTTGTTCAGAACCAAGGTGAAAGACACCCTCACCAGGTGCGAGCAGGAGGGAAAAACTCTGTCTGCCGTAGGAGTCCGTTTTTCCCTTCCCTCTAGGCCGTATCGCAAGGCCCAGAGGGGTGGCAAAATGTGGTTCAAGAAATCACAGAGGTTTTTTCCTGGTGCACAAGGTGAGCCCCCCTCCAGAGGCAGGGGAAGGAGTGGTAATTCAGGGAGATGCTGCCCTAGGGGCAGAGGAGGCCCCCGCAACTCGGGAGACCGCGATTCCTTTCGTGGTTCTCCCTGCCACCACTCCTGATGGGAGGCCCGACTGTGCATTTCCGGAGCCAGTTGGGGGTCGAATCTCGTTATACCCGGAGGCCTGGCAAGACATCGCCCAGGACCAATGGGTTCTACGAATAATTTCCGGAGGATATGTCATCCCCTTCTCGTCAGATCCCCCTCCAATCAAGAAAATCCCGGATGTTTCACCAAGTCAAAGGGATTATGCAGCTTCAGAAGTTTCAAAGCTGCTAGAAAAAGGAGCCATCTAACATGTCCCCCTCAGACCAGATCGGATTAGGGACTTACTCCAGATTCTTTTTGGTGCCGAAAAGGACAGGGGACCTGAGACCCATACTGATTCTCAGCCAATTTAACACCCATATGCAAAAGTCCAAGTTCCGAATGGTCACATTGCAGTCTATTCTCCCATTGTTGGGAAAAGAAGTGTGGATGTGCTCCATCGACCTCAAGGATGCTTACTACCACATAAAGATGGGCAAAGCATCCAGAAGTCACCTACACTTCTAGCTGGGAGCCAGTCATTTTCAGTTTCGAGCCCTGCCCTTTGGTCTCACCACAGCCCCCAGGGTGTTCACCAAATGCATGGCAGTGGTGACTGCTCACTTGAGACGACAGGGATTCCAAGTGTTTCGATATTTGGACTACTGGCTCCTTACTGCCACCACCAGGCATCTACTAATTCAGACCAGGGACGCTACTATCAACCTATGTCAACAGTTGGGCATCACTTTGAACTGGAAAAAATCTGCCTTGTTGCCCTCACAGCATGTCACTTTTATAGGCGCAGAACTAGACACCATCCTCATGCAGGCGTTTCTACCACAGGAAAGAATCAGAGTCCTACAACAAGTTCACGCCTTGCTCCCGCTGAGAAGAGCGAAGGCAAGATGGGTCTTCCAACTATTGGGGACAATGGCTGTGACAATTATGTTAGTCCCTCTGGGAAGGTTACATGTGAGACTCCTTCAGTAGCTTCTCTTTGCCCAGTGGTCTCTTCAACGTCTTCCACTTTCTCACCCTATTCTACTCACAGTCAGGTGCAAACAGGATCTCGGTGGCTTCGCACCGACAATCTGAATGCAGGAAAGCCCTTTGTTCCTGCGCCCCCGATTGCCACAGTGACCATGGATGCCTCCCAGATGGGGTGGGGGTGGGGGGCATTATCTAGGCAGGACAGTCCAAGGCACGTGGCAAGAGCACGAGCTGCATCTGCATATCAATGTCCTGGAGATGAGAGCTGTGCTACTAGCGTTGCAAGCACTTCAGAGTTTTCTTCCTCTCGGGACTATTGCAATCCACTCAGACAATATGTCAGTGGTGTGGTATCTGAACAAGCAGGGAGGAACCAAGTCTTATCCCCTTTGCAAAGAGGCCATGCGAGTGTGGCAGTGGGCAGTGTCTTCCCAATGTTTTCTGGTGGCAACGCACATTCCGGGGAAGTCCAATGTAATCACAGACAGGCTAAGCAGAGCTATTCTGATGCCTTACGAGTGGTCCCTGAACTGTCAAGTTGCTGAACAGATCTTCCACAGGTGGGGTCAGCCTTGCTGCGATCTTTTTGCCAGGCCCAATGCCAAATGCAGCAGCTACTTCACGTTGATCCCCACTCAAGGGGAGTCACCCAGGGACGCTCTAGTCCACGATTGGCCCTCCGGTCTACAATATGCCTTCCCTCCGGTCCCCCTTGCTGTCAAAGGTTATTCAGAAAGCGCAATCCTTGGGAAGCAAAATGATTCTGATTGCCCCACACTGGCCTCGTCAAATTTGGTTCCCCTTTCTCCTCCCTATCTCATGGACGCTCCTTGGATTCTGGACCCACAACCAGACTTACTGACACACATGTCAGGGCAGATCCATCCCTCTCTTCAGATCCTCCGGTTGACAGCCTGGCTACTCCACTTCCGTCATTAGTTAGGCTTCATCATTTCTCACCGGAGGTAGTTCATATTTTATCTTCCTCTCATAAGCCCTCGACCAGGAAGATTTATTACAGTAAGTGGAAGAGGTTTTCAATCTGGGCACATACCAAAACGATTGACCCTTACACAGCTCCAATTTTGTCTGTATGGAAGTTCTTGTCTATGTTCTTTAACTAGGGTTCAGCGGCCACAACCATTAAAGTCCAATTGGCGGCGATTTCTACCTTTCATGTCGCAGACGAGCCTAGCCTGATGGCACATAGACTCCGTAAGGCTTTTCTGAAGGGCACTCTGTTACTTAGTCCTCCGGTCTCGGAACCTGTCATGCCTTGGGATTTAAACTTAGTTCTACAGGCTCTTACTTCACCCCCCCTTTGAGCCTGCAACCACTTGTGATTTAAAATTCTTAACTTGGAAGACTGTCTTTTTAGTAGCCATCACGTCAGCCAGACGCATTTCGGAGCTTCAAACTTTGTCAATCAAACCCCCTTATTTGATTTTTCATAAGGACAGGGTTTCTCTCAGACCGAACTCCTCCTTTCTTCCCAAAGTGGCGTCAATCAGTAACCTTAATCAATCTATTGAGTTGCCAGTGTTTTTTCCCCAAGTTCTCAAACAAGGCAGAATTCAAATTTCATCAATTGGATGTACACAGACAATTACATTTTTATCTGCACAGAACAAAAGACCTCAGAAAATCTGATCAGTTGTTTGTTTCCTTTTCACAAAACAGATTTGGGTCTCCTGTCTCCAAAGTCACGCTGTCCAGGTGGATCTCCAGTTGTATTTCTTTCATTTATTCCTCAGGGGGTAAAGATTTACTGTTCCAGGTGAAGGCTCACTCTACTTGGTCTGTATCTACATCTACAGCCTATCAGGCCAGATTGTATATGGGTGATATTTGTGCTGCGGCTACTTGGGCATCTCCTCACACCTTTGTTACTCATTACAAGTTGGATGTGGTATCTAGGGGCAGGTCTTCCTTTGGTTCCACAGTGCTCAGGAGTATTTTCCACTGAGCCTCCCAGGATTTAGGTGATAGGGACGCTGTCCCATGGGTAAGAATGTAGGCGAGATTGGACTACATAACATCAAGAAGTTATGTACTCACCATAACGTTCCATGTATATAGTCCATCTCGCCTCACATTCGTACTTACCCCCCACCTTCCCGCGTCCTGGAGGATCTGGAGGTTAGGTCTGGTTTCAGAGCTTCCTTCATTGTTGGTTTGTTCTTTCTTTCCTTAGGTGTTGTTATGCATGGAGAATGAGTGCTGGGGCTCGCAGCAAACTAGATCTGGGGATAGAGAGCAGTGCAGCATGGGATACCATCTTAGCCCAGCCAATAGAAAGACTTTGAGCTAGAAAAGTTGGCCGAGTCGGGAGCCAACATTCGGCTCTGAACCCACGAGTAGGAATGTGAGGCGAGATGGACTACATACATTGAACGTTATGGTGAGTACATAACTTCTTGTTTTATCATTCTCTCTACCACCATTTCTATAAAGAAATATTTCCAAATGTCTGTTAATTTTATTTCTGTTAATTCAGCAGACATGCTCCCACCCATTATTTCTATTTTTTTTAATCCAGACATTACACATCTTCTTTGATGCTATATATATATATATATATATATGTGTGTGTGTGTGTGTGTGTGTGTGTGTGTGTGTGTGTGTGTGTGTGTATATATATATATATATATATATATATATATATATATATATATATATATATGTTTACCACAGGTGTTCCCTTTCCTAGCTAATAGTGGTCAAGCCACCTAAGCTGCTGCAAATTTTCCATTCCCACACCATCCTTTTGCCTTTCTCTGCACCATCTCCAGCAATGTGACCTATTTCTTTATGAAATTGCTTGAAACTGTATGCACTGTACCAGCTTTGGCATTAGAGGCATTAACATGTTCCTGTTCTTAGATACTCCACTACTGGCTATACATCCTTATGTTTTGTTTACCCTTTTGTAACCCTGTCATATTTAGTTTAGTAATTCATGCTTTCTGCAGTAATAACTTCCAAATCCTTTTTCCTTTCTAGGGTTTTGAGGCTTACTATCACAAGCATTTTTCATATGGGTTATTCCTTAGGTGCATTGCCATGCTAATGGAAGGGTTGAAGCAGGGATGACATCTATCAGAAAACATACCTCCAGCCTCCTCACATCTGATGCCAGGCTTGTATTCCTGCCGCATACTACTCCTCTTACCCCCACACACACACACACACACACATATACTGGAACCTTGGTGTCTGGTACACAGAGTCTAATCC
Organism: Protopterus annectens; assembly: GCF_019279795.1. NCBI lineage: Eukaryota > Metazoa > Chordata > Ceratodontiformes > Protopteridae > Protopterus > Protopterus annectens. The sequence goes on from NC_056735.1 coordinate 973,433,377, forward strand.
AGTTTTCTGTGCCCTGTATAAGGTTAGAGATGACTGCTTTAATTAGCACTACTTCTTTGGGACAGCATTTACCACTCCCTCCCATGAAAGCTTTCCTGTCAATCCTACTTCTGTTCCCTGACCCCTAACTACTTCTCCAAATATCTGCCCCTTTTACTAGCCACTCTTGCTCCCATCATCTTTGCAGGAAGCTCACAGTGGCGGACTAAGTTTGGAACTTTTTTAAATTCCATGAAAGTAATGTATATAGGTTCATAGGTAAGTACTAGGCTATCTGCCCAAGGGCATTTATAAGCCTAGCCAGAGTGTGTTGGCTTTTGCCACCCCCTTAGATTAGATGTTGTTGTGTGTGATTGGGTTCAGTTTGTTTCGGCCCCCCCCCACAGAAGGCCTTCCTGTTTAACCTTTATACTTACAGGATCTCTAGTAATTATACAAATTGGTTAGAGTTACCTGTTCTTTTTACAGAAAAGTTTGGCATTTGTTATTATGTAGCTTTTAAATTATCAGCAAAAAAATTTAGTGTGTATTTTCCTGTCAGAGTGACTAGATTTTGTGTATCATGTCTCAAACATCATTCGCTCTGTGTTTATTGTCTCGGGGCAAAGCACTGGAGTCATATCTGCTGTGAGTATTCTCGGCTACCGTACTCATCGTCGCCGCCTCCGGGTCCCCCCCCCTTTTAGCCCTTTGGGAGAGGCCTTTCTCGGTCTGCTCTGTTTTCTCTCGGGAGGATGAGGATGGATATTATTTTCTGGGTGCTCCAAAAGACCACTCCAGTCCCCAGTCTTCTTCCAAAATTTGCCTCCTGAGGGTTCTTCGGTTATCTTCAGAGGAACCGATGATGTCTCATTTGCAGACATCTTAGAGATCCTCAAACAACAGGCGGCTGGATATCCCAACCCCCTGCTGGCTGCTCAGGTGCTCAAAGGGGCCTTTGGGGGCTCAGCCCTCCCTCTCCTGGTCTCCGCCCGCCCGACGAGCTTCTGGATGGTGGGAACATCCAGATGGCGTGCGCAGATGCGATGGAAATCCATCCTCCTAATAAGGAGTCTAGGAGTATGGATGCCTTTTCCTTAAGATCTCTGAACTATTTGGCACATTTTACAAGGCTTCAGAGGATCTGGTTAAGGAGTTGTCAGATTCCTCTCGTAACTCCCCCCTAGCTTAGCTAGCCCAGTGGTTGGCTCAGTTGGCTATCCTCCTTATTTCCACTTCGCTCCATCGTCCATGAGGGGCATTTCGCATCCGAAGGGTAGAGCGGGCGGCACAGGCGAGGCACAACGTGAGCTCGTAGGCCTGGCTCCGCTGGTGCTGGTCAGTGGCCTTCGTCCTCATTGTTTGGACCCAAGGTGAAAGACACCCTTTACGCGCTGTGAGCAAGGGAAAATTTTCTCCCAACAGCAGGAAGATTCCAGTCCCAGAGCAGGGGGGGGAATTTTTGCCAGTCGGGTGTCGCTTGCCAAGCACCTGCTGCTAGAAAAGGAGTCATACTGCCACCACCAGGCATCTACTAATGGACAACCTCAAAGCCACCATCTCCCTGGGTGTTTCCCTAGATTACATTCAATTTTGTCAAAGTCTGTCGGCCAAGTTCAAGCTCTGATCTCGAATCCAAAAGCCAGCCAGGATGGTCCTACAGGTTTTTTTCAATGTGTCTGCCACGGTTCTTTTAGTTCCTCTAGCAAGATTACACATGAGGATTCTTCAGTGGCTCTTGTCAACTCAATGGTCCTTTCAGGATCTTCCCTCAATCATCACATCATGATTACGGAAATATGCAAAAGGACCCAGACATCCAACGGGGGCATTGTCTGGGCAGGCTAGTTCAGGCTCCTGGCTTCCGGATGAAAGCTCTCTCCCACATCAATGTGTTGGAGATGCTGTTGGCTCTTATCCCTACAGGCCGTGGTTTGGTATCTGAACAAAAAGGAGGGGGACAGATCGTATCCCTCCTTCCAAAAGTTATTCAAAAGCTTCTCAACTGGGGTCTTCAATGATTCTGATTGCCCCCCATGGCCCTCTCCCAGATATGGTTTCCTTACCTGAAAAGCATGCAGTGGACGATCCGTGGACCTTGGACCTGATCCCGATTGCTAATCCTCCATCGGTCGACATTGGCATCAGTCCTTCAATATCTAAAATTGACTGCTTGGCTCCTCCACTCCAACCCCACTAACAAATTGTACCTCAGTAAGTGGAAGAGGTTTGCTATCTGGAGCAAACTCAAGGGGCTTAACCCTATCACTGCTCCTGTCCCAGAGGTTTTGAAATTCTTAACATCCCTGTTTTAATCAGGGATCTTCTGTCTCAACTATTAAAGTCCAACTAGCTGCTATCTTTTGATGAGCAGCAGACTATGCAACGTTCATTAAAGGTGCCAGTCTGTTAAGACCAAATATCTGTCTTGGAAAACGGCATTCTTAGTGGCCCTAATCCATCCTTTGTCCCCAAAGTCTGTTCTAGTTTCTGTCTTCAACAATCTCTAGAGCTACCAGTTTTCTTTCCAAAATTCTCTAATGAGGCAGAATATACTCTCCATAAATTGGATGTTTCAGACCAGTTGTTTGTGTCCTTCTCAGATAATAAATTGGGCCAAACCATTACAAAAGCTACAATCTCAAAATGGATCAGAGATTGCATAGCTCAGGCCTATTCTTCTTCAAATAAACATCTTACATCATCTATCAAAGCTCATTCTATAGCCTTTCATTCCAAGCATCATTTGGTTCCACGGTACTCAGGAGTGTTTTGATCACATAACATCTTTTAGTTATGTACTCACCATAACTTCAGATGTTTGGGATCCATCTGCCCCCCATTCCTTGACCTCCTTCCCCTGCCTTGCAGATCAGAAGAGATTGAACGGTTTTGAGTTCAACTGTTTTATCTTGTTCCATCTGACTTGTGTTATATAAGCAGGGTATGCGACAAACTAGATCTGGGGATTGGTAGTGGTGCATCCTGGGATATAGTAAGCTCAGCCAATAAGAGACTTCCATCATTCAGAATGTAGGCGAGATGGATCCCAAACATCTGAAGTTATGGTGAGTACATAACTAAAAGTTCCCTGTGCCTCTGTCCAGCAGAGCCATTATTTCCCTATGCCACTGTCCAGCAGAGCCACTGCAGTGATCCTCGGGGTAAATTTTCTGTTTCCTATCCACTAGTCAAGGTTTCTCTTGAAGAGTGTTAGTGAGGGGCTCTGCCTGATGTATATTGGAGTCCTGTTCCAAAGCATGGGAAGTCTCTGGAATAAAAATCTATCCCTCCAGCATGTCCTATTTATCATTGTGGTGAGGTTTATATCTATAGAGCGTGTGGTTCTCCGGGATTTGTTTTTTTTTTTTTTTAGGTGGAGCATGTCCATCAATTCTGGGTTGGACATGGCCTTGTATGTCAGGCAGAGATCACCTCTGAGTAAGCGGTATGCAACCGAGTACAGCTGGAGTTTCCTGAGTCGGGCTACATAGGGCAGTTTGAGGCCAGTATTCCCCTTGGTGAGGTACTTTTGTGGTCTTTCCAGCTGTAGCGGGTGTCTTATAAGGTACATGCCAAATGGGGCGTTGTATTCTATGATGGGTCTAATGAGTGATGAGTAGAAAGGCACAATAACCTCTTCTGTTCTAGATGCAAACCCTTTTGTGATTAGGTGGGCCATATAGAAGGATTTTCTAACCACCTTGGCAGTATGATTATCAAAGGAGAGATTGCTATCTACTTGGGTCCCCAGATCCCTTATTACATTTTCTTTATTTAGGGGACTACTACCTATGTGATAATTTGCGGGTACTTTGTTTTTTCCAAAGGGGATGACTATGCACTTTTTGGCATTTAGCTTGAGGCCTTGATTTTGACACCAGGTATCTGTCTCAGGGAAATCCATCTGGAGGGTGTCTGTATCAGCCGGAGAATCAATTATGGCCCCTAGTTTGCAATCGTCTGCAAACTTGGTCAGCCATAGTCCTCCTATGCTTGCCTGTACCTCTGAGAAGTATATACCGAACAGGAGGGGTCCTAGGACTGAGCCCTGGGGGATGCCACTTGTAACTGGTTTAGCATCGGATGTAGAGCCTGCAACTCTCACCATGTGGGTTGTATCCATGAGCCAGTTGGCAACCTGTCAAAGGAAAAACTTCAAAGACCAATACACGTAAGGTTCAGGTTAAGGCACTTTAATTCTTGCGGCAAGGAGACAAAAACATGCATGCAAAAATACAGAGTTTGTCTAGCTAAAATCAGGAAGTGAAGCCATTCTTATACTATTGTTACAATACATTGCCTACTGAAGCTGACGTAGTAAATCACAAGTTTTCAATATTGTTTTTTACAGCAGATGTTGCTCATGTTATGCTGACATGGCATAACATTTCTAAATTCATGAGAAAACTTTGGAAAAATAACATGGCCTTGGAGACCAGCAGCTAGTTGCAATTATTTCTACGGTGCTGTGTTACATTTCAAGGTACTCTACTCATTCGAGCACAAAGCAATCACAGATTATAGTTCATATTCTTCAAGCGGTTTTTGTTCTGCTTTATCTATCCTTCCTGCAGCTGTGTATGTTCTCATAACACAGACAGGCTAATTGTCTAAGTTTAATAACGTTATAGGAAGCAGTATTGTTCTATTCATTATTTTCCTAGCCAAGCAGAAAATCATCTGCTTCTCAGTACATTTCCTAAGACATAAACAAGATTTTAGCTGTGCTGACAAAAATACAAGGTCAGAAAGCATTTGCCATTAACGTGGATTTGTTCATCATAAAGCAGAATAAATGTATTAACTGTTTTGGGCTTCTAAAAAGCACTAATACACACATATTAATACATATTTTTCTAACACAACCCATCTCGTGACATAAGGGTTTATGTTCAAGCTGGTGAGCTTGCCTATAATACTAGAATGGGGAATGGTGTCGAAAGCCTTTACGAGGTCTAGGTAGGCTGTGTGGACCTCCTTTCCCTCATCTAATGCCTTGGTAACCGTCTCAAAGAAGTCCACCAGGTTTAGGAGCCATGATCTGCCCTTGACAAAGCCAAACTGGGTAGGGTCCAAGGTTTGGAGGTTCCCAATGTCTCTGTTAATGAGTTCCATGATGATGCATTCCATAGCCTTGCAGACCAGGCTAGTCAGACTTATAGGGCGATAGTTCCCAGGGTCCGTTGTGGCTTCACCTTTGTGGAGCGGGATAACTGTTGCTGTGCGCCACTCTGTGGGTATGTAGCCTGTAGAGAGGCTGAGTTTGAACAGTGTGTTTAGGTGAGGGGTTAGTTCATTTTGGAGCTCTTGTAAGACACAGCCTGGGACACCATCCAGTCCCATTGAAGCTGTGTTTTTGGCTTTGGAAAGGGCTGTTTTAACCTGTGTGTTGGTGATTGACGGGGCCCTACATTCATCTCGTATGGTTATGGGCCCTTTAGGGGGTGAGAGGGGGGTGAAGTTTGCACTAAACCTGTCTGCCAGAATGTTGGCAATATCAGTCGGTTCAGTGTATTTTGTGCCATTCTGCACTAACTCAGAGCAGATCTGAGAGTTTCCACTTAGGTTCTTGACATAGCTAAAGAACGCTTTGAGGTTATCTGTGGAGTCATTGGCAATTTTTCTTTCAAAACTAGCCTTGGATGATTTAATGAGTGATCGTAGTTTCTTGCTGATACTAATCAGGGATGTCTTTCCTTCTTGGGATTTTACTCTTTTCTCTACTAGTTTCCGCCTTCTGTTGTATAGCTTGTTTATGGCAGGGGTCCACCAGACTGGTTTCCTTTTCTTGGAGGAGTGAGTCTTGGTTTTACTTGGGATAGCACAATCCATGCATTCCTGCAGATGCTCATAGAGTGCCTTTGTAAAAGTTTTAGCAGCTTGGACACCATTGCCCTTGAGCTGTGAACCTTTCCACCTCAGTCTTAAGTAACGTGAAGTTTGCTTTTGAAAAGTTTTTCACGGTGGTTTCCTTGAATGGGGGTGGGGGCGGAATGTGGATATCCAGAGTGATTAGTCTATGGTCTGATCTAACCAGCGAGGGGTTGACCTCTGGTGTGGAACACTGGTCGCCCATCTTGGTGATGACCAAGTCCAATATGTTGTTCCCTCTGGTGGGGGTGTTGACCAGTTGATCCAGGGCGTATAGATCTATCTCTTCTGCCAGAATGGATTCACTACATCTCATGCTTTAAATATCGAAGCATATAAGATTAACCACAGGAGATCGAAATACAGAACACCGAAAAAACTGCAACCAGCATCTTTGCATGGGGGAAAGCCCCCCCCCCATCGCATTTTCCCTGACAGTTCTACACCTATTTATATGTATGCATGTACCAACTTTGAGATCACACTGTAGTGGGGAAAGGGGAAAAAAACAGTCCCTGCTGTATTGGAATCTCACACACCACACTAGTCTTTTTAGTGTTGCTAAAAAGCCAGTAGCACATTGATTTGATATTCAGTGCTTTGTCCTTCTGTATGTGCTTCAAAATTTGAAACATTTGACTTAAATGTATTTTCCTCTGCACATCACTCTGGTAATCCATTCATAGTGCTGGATTAGCTTAATCTGAGGGGATGTTTCACCTAGAGTAGCAAGTGGCCTTTGTTCTGATATAAATTTGAACAGTGATACCATTATATCTACAAACAAAGCAAGAAATTTGTAATTTGCTGGCATGTGAACATGCACAGTGTGTTTGCCTGTTACATTGGTACATTTAATCCTAAATCCATCCACAGTGAAAATGTCTTCAGAGGGAATTTAGGGCAGCTTTAGGAGTTCAGATGGTATGGCAGCAGCAGCTGACCTGTCATTTAGTACAAGGCATGTGGCATAGATAATAGTCTACTTACACTGCAGGATGTGATGTGGAAAGAGTAGTGACATAATGGTTTAGAAAGACCTTTGCCACTAAGAATGTGTTTTTTTTTTAATATTTCATGTTAATGTAATTAAAAATGTCTGAGATTCAGATAAAGGAGTACACATTATTCACAAACAGATTGCAGAATACAGCTGATGACAAGTGTAGTTCAAAATGTGCAGTGATCTGAGGTTGTCCTTTTCATTCTTACTTACTAATGGGTTCAGATCCAATCCTCAGATCTGGCTCGGCCGCATACACCAGAATTTGGATCCAGGTCTTAAGCCCCTCCCTCTACCTGTAATGCTGTATTCCATTCCCATTGCCTCAGATCTCATTTGCCGCCATCGTGGTTACGTGTAGGTTCTGCTCCCGAGCATAGTAAGCAGATTTTCTTCTAATTCTTAATTGTTAAAATTGTATATAGTTCTTTTTAAAACTTTGTTACTTTTTTCTTACATTCTCCTTCTTGGTGGTCATTGGCATTAGGAATTTCTTTCACATGTTTAACTTTCTACTAATGAACCATTGTTGGTACTTTTTTTTACCTGTCAAGTATTTCTTTAAATACCATAGCTGGTAGTTTTCTTCCTTCTTTCTGTTCTTTTATCAGGTTGTTTTGACTAATAATTACCGTTTTTTATTTGGTAATCTTTTCCTAAGAGCTACCTTTTATTTAAAAAAAAAAAAAAAAACACTTGATATTGTTGCTTTTCCTAGTTTATTGTATTGTTCTCTATTTAGCTATGTTAGAGAAACCAACCAGATTTAAAAATTACACTTCTTGTGAGCATAAGATCCCAAAATCAGATGCCCACAAGAAGTGCATTTATTGTCTGGGACTGGTCCATCTTAACACGGCCTGTACAGTATGCTGTGCATTTAATTCAAGAGCTTTATCGGACACCCGTAATAAACTTATCATTAAAGGTTTACTTCCTGCTTCTTCTGGGACTAAACCCCCCTCAAAACCATCTAAATCTATTTATTTGGAATCCAGGAAAAGGTCTCCTCCGAAGTCCCCATGGGTTTCCTCAGAACTGATTGAAAAAATCAGAAAAATCTCGGATCCAACCTGCTTGGATCCTAAACCTCTCATCATACTTGGATCTGAAAGTGTCGACTCCTATAGTTATATCTCCCTTACCATCTACTTCTTCTTCGGATCCTAAGTCTTTGGATCTGAGAACCAGTTTAGCTTGCAGAAGCCGTACTCCAGAGTACATAGTAGAATCTATTTCTCCTTCCCTGGCGACTCGGTTATTGTAGACTGGGAAGAAACATTCTTGACCCCCTTCCACAGCGTTTCGTAGGTCTTCCAGAGGCCTGTCAGAAATGGATGTGGATAGGATAATGAGTAAATTCCTCAGAGCTCAGATCCAGATGGGGGTTCTCCCAGCTCTGTCCCCTACTGGATCCGTGAGTGCGCCTACAAGTCTTTTGTTTCTGCCTCTCTGATCTGACCTGGGGTTTCAGAATCCCAGGATCCGAGATCTCCGCGAGTTTCAGTGTCTGATCTGAGGAGAGTCCCTTCCTGCACTTTGACAATTTCCCTGCCTAACTCTGCTCCAATACCCTTGGATCGAAGTGGATCTCTGAGCAGAGATGTTAGTGTCTGATCAGAGGGATCGGGTTTGGCTCCATTTTTGTCATATCCATACTTTCCTCTGAGTTTCAGCCCTGGACAGCTCGGATCAAATTCTCCCCTTAAGGCTCGGATCCAAGGGGTGGCCCCGACCTGCTTTCTTCAGAAGCTTTGCCTCCGAGGAGGGAGGAAAGAGTTTCCCCTAGTCTCTCAAGAGTTCAAGGTAGTAGAAATGGCTTTCTGTCTCTAGAGAGAATCATAATCTCGTGTATTGGATTCTGTCCCCTACCCTCATTGACTCTGAGCTCCGAGTCCATCAGACCTACTCCACAGGGGCAGCCAGTTCCAGTTAGTCTCCAGACAGTTCCACTAGAGGAACTTCCCCTTTCTTCTGATACCTCCCATGAACATCCCACAGAGGAGGTTTCTCAGAATAGGATGTGTAAGAGGAGACACGGAGTCTCTAATGGAAGATGCTGATTTTGATGAGAGAGAAGGATTCCCCAAATTGCCACCTGATAACATCTCCTTTGGAGATATTGTAGTAATCCTTAAGCAGAAAGGTTGCTGGTCTTCCCAAACTCCGTCCCCTGAAGAATCGTGTTCCTGAAGGTTTTTGGTGCTGGACCATCTATGTCTTGGGTGACCACACCCCTCCCCGGCAGATGAACGTATTGACCTGGTTTCCCACCAGGCATGAAAGGAGCTGGACACTATCAAGCCCATACCCAAGCACCTGGTCAAATGTTTGGCCCCTCCTTTGAACCGTCATCACTGGAACAAATGAGTCCCTATTGATGCTGGTGGTGGTGGTGGCAGCCACTAAAAAAGAGCTAGCCAAGCAAAGCTGTTCTATCCATCTGCCAAACAGGGAGTCCAGAGCGTTTGACAGATTTGGAAAGCAAGTATTCGACTCGGCTACCTTTGCTCTGAGATCACTTAATTACTTGGCACATTTTACTAGGCTGCAGAGATACTTGACTAAAGAACTATCAAATTCTCTCTCTGACTCCATGTCTTTTGAGGATTTCAAAAGGACTTCCACTCAGCTGGCCATTCTTTTGTCTGTTTCAAACATATCAGTGAAGTTAGTCTCTCATACAGCTGAGAGTACCTCATGACCTGGCTGTTCGAGCCTCACCACTTTGACGAGCCTTTTAAGACATCTTTTATTAATGCCCCATTCGATGGCACTTCCTTGTTTGGTCCATCAGTTAAAGATACGCTTACCTGCAGTAAAAAAGATGGAAAAACGTCTGCCATAGGAATCAGGTTTTCTACCTGTCAGTGGAACTTCTTTAGAAACCAAAGAGGTGGTAAGAAGATGTGGTTCGGTAAATCTCAGGCGCCTTTTCAGGATTCGCGTGGGATAATTCCTCCAGAGGTAGAGGAGGAAATTTTAATGGTAGATGTTGCCCTAGAGGCAGAGGAGGCCCACAGAACCAGGGTCTTAGAGTCTTTTTTAAACAGTCCCTATCAGCCCTCTTGAAGCACTGCTCAACTGTGCAACTCTAGAAGCAGTCGGGGATTGATTCTCTTTGTACCAAATGCCTGGGCAAATATCACATAAGATTGGTGCTAAGAATAATGTCCAGATGCTCGTACATGCCCTTTTCCCTTCTTCCTATGTTCCACCCAGTCAGAGGAAGGAAGAGGCACAAGAAATACAAAAGATGCTTGAAAAAAGAATCATCCAGATGGTCCCACGTAACCAGACAGGATTCAGAATTTTCTGACATTTCTTTTTAGTAGCAAAGAAAACAGGGGACCTCAGACCCTTTTGGATCTAAGGGGTTTGAACCAGTATGTGAAGAAGACAAAGTTCTGAATGGTCAAGTTTCAGTCCATCCTGCTGTTTTTGCACCACGATGACTGGATATGCTCTGTAGACCTTCAGGATGCGTACTATCACATAAAACTAGACAGACAATCCAGAAAGCATCTTTGCTTTCGGCTGGGAGCCAGTCATTACTAATTCAGAGCTCTGCCCTTTGGACTCACCACAGTCCCCAGGGTATTTACCAAATGCGTGGCAGTAGTGCAGCTCACTTGAGGCTCAAAGGATTCCAGGTGTTTCCATATGGCTCGTCACAGCCTCCTCCAGGCATCAACTTCAACAAACCAGGGACTATTTGCTCCAGATTTGCAAAACCTTGGGCATTTCAATCAAACTTGCCAAATCACAGCTTGCCCCAGTTCAGAGCCTGGATTCATCGGAACACTTGTGAACACTATGACTTAGGTGGCATCTTTATCTTTCCACCACGTTGTTTTTATAAGGCATCAGGTACAGAATATCCTATCTGATATTGTTAATCCTCGTTCATTCCTTACACGTGGGTATCGGTTCCGACCTCGGAACTGAGGTGGCCATTTTCCAAGCTTGCGTCAGCTTCAAACTCGCGAGCTAAACTCTTACCCACAACCCCCCTCTCCCTGTTACCCAGATTTCGTTTGCCACATTGCCATTTGGTCGTGTCAACCTGCCTCTCTTGAGGTAAGTACATTATTTATTGTCTAAATAGTCATTTATATTACTTTTCTGTCAGAAAAGTTTCTATTTTGTTGTTTCTTACCCTATCGCATCTTGCGACCATATTTTCTTGAGTTTTTCTTCTCTTTTCTCTACTTTTTTACTGCGAGATATTTCTCCCATTACCATCATTGGTAATCTTCCTGTTTTTTCATACCTTTGGGTATTCTTTTGTACCTTTTTCTACTATATACTTTTACTATCATGGCAGATAAGAAAGGTAGTCTGGGGTTTAAACAGTGTTCTGATTGTGGACACAAACTACCTACATCTGATGCACATTCTTTGTGCGTTTATTGTTTGGGGGTGTCCCACTTATCTGTTGACCCTCCCTGTACTATCTGTGAAAATTTTTCAAATAGAACTTTGTTGGAAAGGAAAAACAAGTTGTTGCTGAAGGGACTTCTTAAATCTCCCTTTTCAGAGGCTATTTCTGAGTCAGAAGCCTCAACCCCTCCTAGAGCCCATAAGAAAATCTTGGATGTTCCTACCAAGGCTAAATCTTTGCCTTCTTCCCCGGCTGGGGTCTCCCGCCAACCAAAACCTAAAAAGGCTAAAGTTTCGGCTCCAGAGCTCACTCAGCCCCAGTGCTTTCGGTGCCTAGACCTTCGGCTCCATTAGTGATCTCGGCTCTGTCTTCTCCTGCAGCCTTCACTATATTGGCACTGAGGGGGCTCCTCGGTTCAGACTATTACCACTGTATCGGCACCGACCACTCAGTCGGCGCAGACCTTGACCACGTCAGCTCCGACATCTTACTCGGAACCGACACCTTTATTTTTGACTCCAGTTTTGTCGGTTCCAGCTTCGGTACTGACAATAACTTCGGCACAGATCCCTGTGTCGGTGCAGACCGTGACCTCGGCACCGATGACTTCTTCGGTGCAGACACCCATAGTCCAGTCTCTCTCTGCACCATTGTTCTCTGTGTGGACTGGTGAGATGGGCACCGAGTTTGCCTCTTCTGTGGACAAGCCTGTTTCTCCCTCAGTCTCTTTGAGGTCCACTAGAAATCTTTCCGAACATGATGTGTTGCGTCTTGTGGATCAGGTGCTCTTGGCCAGAGGTATCCCACCCCCCAGGAATTTTCCTTCCTCGGGAGGTGATCACCCATCTCCAAAGACTACTTCTTATTCTCCTCCTTCATTGCCTTTGAAGTCCATGGATATAGCACAGTCTTCCCCTTCTGCGGTTCCCTTTATGGATCTCACTAAGGAACCGCAGTTGCCTTCGTGGCAGGAAAGTTTTGCTATGACCCAGGATGTCAGTTGTGACACTCATAATTTGCTGCTCCACAGCCATCTGGGGACTCCGGGTTGGCAGGCTGAGCCACTTAGGGGAGGGGTGACCCCTGTCTTGGACATTCACTGCTCTTTAGGTGGACCAGCCTTCCAACTGATGGAGAAGGCTTTCACTGCTGCTGGCGATACTGGACTGTCTATCCCTCCGTCCTCCTCTGGTACACTGGTTTCACAAGTCGCACCGAGTGGACACCGGATGCAAGGGCCTCAGGACATATTCCCACAGGAAACCCCTTTTCTGCTGTCTTCCCCAACTTCTCCCGCTGAGGAAGTCCACCGGAAAAGTTTGTGTAAGAGGAAGCACATGGACTTCACAGAGGAGTCCCTCACTGAAGACACAGATTTTGATGAGGGGGAAGGATTCCCTCGGTCACCCCTGAGGTATCCTTTGGTGATATCCTCGAAATCCTGAACCAGAGAGGTGACTGGCAGTCCTCTAATCCGACCTCTGAGGAATCTGTGTTCCTGCAGGCTTTTCGCGCCCGGCCCCCTACCTCCTGGGTTACTCCATCTGCCTATGAACTTGTCTGGCTTATCGTGCAGCGTGCTTGGAAGGCTCCTGACACCGTTGAAGCTATTCCCCGGAGGCCAGATAAGATTTTGTCCCCTCCTGCTATGGATCCCCATTGTTCAAAAGGTCTTCCTGTGGATGCTTTGGTGGTGGCGGCCACTACAAAAAAGGATCTGACAGAAGAAGAAAGCCAGACTGTCCATCCGCCTAACAAAGAGTCCTGGGCCCTGGACAGAATAGGTAAGTGCACCTTTGCATCGGCGACCTTTACTATCAGGTCCCTGAATTATATGGAACACTTTACCAGGCTTCAAAGGGATCTGATTTCTGAGCTCTCTGAAACCTTGGCTGGTGCTGTGTCTGATGAGGTCCGTGACAAAGTGGCCTCTCAGCTGGCCTCCATTGAGTCAATATCTAACTCCTCTATGCGATTGATATCTCACGCATCAGAAGGAGCAGCTAGAGCAACGGGTTCAGCGGCAGTCTTGAGATGACATGCCTGGATGCGCTTGTGCAATTTCGCGGAACCCTTTAAGGCTTCCTTTCTTAATGCCCCCATTGAGGCCTCTTCGTTGTTTGGACCCAAAGCTAAAAGCACACTGGCCAGATGTGAACAGGACGGTAAGACCCTTTCTGCTGTAGGTGTCCGTTATTCTTCCCCTCAATGTGCTTTCTCCCGAAACCAAAAGAGTGGGAAGATATAGTTCAAGAAATCTCAGGGTCCTTTCCATGACACACAGGCCGAGTTCTCCCCTAGAGGCAGAGGGGGAAACTCACAGGGAAGACGCTCCTTTCGGGGCAGAGGGGGTCCGCGTAACCAGGGTTGCAGGGACTCTTTTCCTGGCGAACCTTACCAGCGTTCCTGAAGAGTGGCCCAACTCCTTTCCTCTGGAGGTGGTTGGGGGTCATTTCTCCTTGTACCCTTCTGCCCGGCTAACCATCACCACCGATTCTTGGGTACATAGGATTATAACCAGAGGTTATCGTATCCCCTTTGATATTTCTCCTGTCCTTTCAAAAAAACTTCCCGATGTTCCACCCAATCAAAGGGAAGAAGCAGCACTAGAGATAGAAAAGCTGCTAAGAAAGAGAGTCATCGAAATAGTCCCTCCAGACCAGATAGGATCCGGATTCTACTCAAGACTATTTTTGGTGCCAAAGAAAACCGGGGACAGGAGGCCAATTTTGGATCTCAGTGTATTGAACAAGTTTGTGAGAGTACAAAAATTCCGGATGGTTACAATACAGTCTATCCTCCCTCTTTTGGAAAAAGACAATTGGATGTGCTCGATAGATCTTCAAGATGCGTACTACCACATAAAAGTGGACAGGCCATCAAGAAGATTTCTGCGCTTCCGTGCGGGAGCCAGTCATTACCAGTTCAGAGTACTGCCCTTCGGACTCTCTACAGCCCCCCGAGTGTTCACAAAGTGCATGGCAGTCGTCACAGCTCACTTGCAACTTCAAGGATTCCAGGTGTTTCCATACCTAGACGACTGGCTCATTTCCGCCACCACCAGACATCTACTGGAAGAAGCCCTGGCATACTCTCTCCTCGCTACACAAAGGCTAGGCATAACCATAAACTGGCAAAAATCCAATCTCACCCCATCTCAGTCGACAGAATTCATAGGGGTTGTCTTCGACACAAAGAACTGCAGAGCTGCCATTCCAGAGCACAGAATTTTAAGGATAAAGCAACAACTGATTCCAATCCTTTCAAGAGAGAAATCCACGGCTTACTCGGTTCTACAGCTGTTTGGTTCCATGGCAGCCTCCATCACTGTCCCCCTGGCCAGGTTTCACGTGAGGCTTCTACAATGGCCACTGCTCACCCAATGGTATCCCTTTTAGCATCCTGTTTCAGCCATGATTCGAGTAACCCGCAGGTGCAAACAGGATTTAAATTGGTGGATGACATACAATCTGTCACAATGGTCTCACTCCTTCTCCCCCCAGCAACCCAAGGCCACAGTGACCAGGGACGCCTCCTTGATGGGGTGGGGGGGGGCTATGTCAGGGACAGACAGTCCAAGGCACTTGGTCCGAACTGGAGGCCCATCTGCATATAAATGTTCTAGAGATTAGGGCGGTGCTTCTGGCGTTGCAAGCATTCCATCCCCTGCTGCCATCTGGGACAATTGCAATTCAGTCAGACAGCATAGTGGTGGTCTGGGACATCAACAAGCAAGGTGGAACCAAATCTTATCCCCTTTGTTGAGAGGCCATGAGGATATGGCAATGGGCGATGATTACCAACCGTTTTCTTCTAGCAACACACATTCCCGGGAGTTCCAACGTGATAGCAGACAGACTCAGCAGGTACATTCTTCAACCTCACGAGTGGTCCCTGAATCCCTTGATAGCGGCTGAGATCTTCCACTGCTGGGGCCATCCTTGCTGCGACCTCTTTGCATCCCTGACCAACTACAAATACAGCAACTACTTCACCCTGATTCCCCCTCCAGGACAGTCACCCAGGGACGCTCTAGTCCACGATTGGCCCTCTGGTCTTCTTTACGCATTCCCTCCCTTTCCCCTCATTCCACAGTTTCTGAAGAAAGCCCGTCGGTTGAAGAGCAAGGTGATCCTCATAGCACCATATTGGCCTCGACAGATTTGGTTCCCCTTCCTTTGGCCTCACCTACTAGATTGACCATGGATTCTCCATCCATCCCCGGAGCTGATCTCACATCCACAGAACCTGATTCAGCACACCTTAAGCAGCCTAAAGTTCTCAGCTTGGCTACTGCAATTCCCTTGATTGCCAGGCAGAATGATCTTTCTTTACCAGTACATGACATTCTCATTGCATCTCATAAGTCTTTCACTAGAATTACTTATCAGAGCAAGTGGAAAAGATTTACCTGTTGGCTGAAAGATAAACAAGTAGATCCCTTCTCTGCACCAGTGTCAATAATACTAGACTATCTGGCCGACCTTTTCCAATCGGGTCTATCGGCCTCTACCATTAGAGTTCATTTGGCTGCAATTTCTAATTTCCATGAGGGTGTCCAAGATTCCTCTCTTATGTCCCACAAATTGTGCAAGACCTTAATAAAATGTGTGAATCATCTGAAGCCACCTTTTAGAGAACCTATTCAACCATGGGATTTATCCTTAGTTCTACAAGCTCTGACAATGCCACCCTTCTAACCAGCCTCTTCTTGCGACCTCAAGCATTTGTCATGGAAAACCTTGTTTTTGGTCACCATTACTTCTGCCAGACGTATTTCTGAGCTTCAAGCTTTATGTATCAAGAGTCCATACTTGATTTTTCATAGAGATAGAGTGTCTCTGAGAACTAATCCATCATTTCTGCCAAAAGTGATCTCTGAAATGTACTTTAATCAAACCATTGAATTTCCAGTTTTCTTTCCCAATCATTCAAACAGAGGAGAGTATTGCTTAGATATCCACAGGCAAATCCATTTTTTACTTAAACAGGACTAGGTCCTTTCATAAATCTGACCAGTTATTTTTGACCTTTTCTGGACCTAGATTAGGATCTGCTGTTGCTAAGGTCACATTAGGTAGATGGTTGAAGGACTGTGTGACCTTCATTTATACACAGTGTTATATCTCTTTGTCTACTACCACGAAAGCTCATTCAACAAGGTCGGTGGCAACTTCTGTTGCCTTCCATGCTAGAGCTTCTTTACATGACATCTGTGCAGCTACAACTTGGGCTACTCCTCATACCTTCATTGATCATTACAAATTGGATTTGGCCTCCAGGGGAAGAGCATCTTTCGGTTCTATGGTGCTCAGGAATGTCCTTCCATGAGAGCCTCCCAGAAATAGAGGTAGCTGGGGACTCTGTCCCATGCGTAAGGAATGAACGAGGATTAACAATATCAGATAAAGAAGTTATGTCTTACCATAATGTTCCATCTGTATTGTTGATCCTCGTTCAGTCATTACGACCCTCCCTCCTTCCCCCTCCTGTGGCTTCTAGTGGATCTCACCATTCGGTTCTCTTAGGTTATTTGACCAGAGGTAGCCTCTACCTTCTTTGACTTGCAAACTCAATCTGAGGTAACAGGGAGTGGGGGATTGTGGGTAAGAGTCTAGCTTGAGAGTTTGAAGCTGATGCAAGCTTGGAAAATGGCCGGCTCGGTTCCGAGTTTGGAACCGATACCTATGCGTAATGACTGAACGAGGATCAACAATACAAATGGAAAGTTATGGTAAGACATAACTTCTTTTTCTCATCCTTCTCCTCCAGCAAGGTTAGTGCTTCAAGCACTAACTAGGGTCTATGTCAGCTGCTATAGTACTGATTCCCTTAACTGTACAGTGGTCCATTCTATATCAGCCCCTGTCTTTTCAAATAAGACTCACCCATACTTGCAAACACCATATTCGTTGGTGGATTCAGACTGACAATCTGTTTCTGGGCAGACTTTTTATTCTACCAAATCCAATTGCCACAGTAAAGACAGATGCCTCCCAACTAGGGCGAAGGGGGCTTTTTCTTGGGAAGGACAGTCCAAGGCATGTGGTCCTCCCAAGAGACCAAACTGCATATCAACGTCCTAGAAACGAGAACAGCCCTTTTTAGCATTGCAGGCATTTCAAGAGTCTATCCCCTGAGAACTATTGCAATTCAGACAAACAATATGTTGGTAGTTTGGTACCATAACAAGTAAGGAGAAACCCAGTCTTATCCCCTATGCAGTGAGGCCATGAGAGTCTGGGAATGGGAGATCTTTTCAGACCACTTTCTAATTGTGCTGCACATGCTGGTTAAAAAAAAAAAAACAGAATGCTGGCAGACAAACTAAGCAGCTCTATTTTGATGCCTCATGAGTGGTCTCTCAATTAGTCAGTAACGAATGTGATCTAAAGGCGTTGGGGCGAACCTTGCTGGGACATGTTTATCTACCCTCTCAACAATGAGTGCAGCAAGTACTTTGTTCTGAACCCCCTCAGGGGAGTCACCGAAAAATGCTCTGCATCACGCTTGCTCCTCGGGTCTCCTTTATGCTTATCCCCTCTTCCACTGATTCCAAAGTGCTTACAAAACGCAAGTAGGCTGAAAAGCTCAGTAATCCTCATTGCCCCATTCTGGCCTCTACAAGTTTGGTTCCCCTTCCTATGGTCTCATCTTTGTTATCCTCCATGGATACTGAAGCCTCATCAGGATCTCCTGTCTCACCCATCGGGGATTCAGCATCCCAGCTTTCTAGCCCTCAAGTTAACTGCATGGTTTCTCCACTTCCAGTAATACTTAGTCCAGGCTGTCTTTCCCAGTTCATGATATTCACAAAAAAACTCCACCAAGAAAGTGTATAGGAACAAATGGAAATGTTTTCTATTTGGGCTTCTGGCCAAAACATCGATCTCTTTTCAGCCCCAGGTTTCTACAGTTCATTTTCTTACAACCCTTTTTAATGAAGGGGCCAGTTTTTCTACAATTAAACTTCAGTTGGCAGCAATCTCAAATTTCCATTCAGAAAAATAAATCTTTCTCCCTGCCTTCTTCCAGATTGTGTAAAGCATTTGTGAAGGGCATTTTTCTTTGACCTCCAGTAAAAGTCCTTCACCACCTTACCACCTTAGGATCTTATGGCAGTTCTTCAGGATTTAACTCAGAAACCTTTTGAACCATCAGACAAATGTGATCTAAAATTTCTATCATGGAAAATGGTCTTCTGGAAGCTATAACTGTAATGAAAAGAACTTTTGAACTTCCAGGCTGTGTCAGTGAAACTCCCTTACAGTATTTTTCATAAAGACAGGGTTTCTCTACAGACTATAACCCATCCTTTGTGCCTTAAGTGGCTTTTGAAAATAACATCAACCAATCCATTAGTTTACCAGTCTGTTTTCCAAAATGTTCCAGTAAGTAAGAGTACATGCTACATTTCCTTGATGTACACAGATGACTATGTTTTTATCTTAACAGGACAAAGCAGTTTAGAAAATCAGATCAACTTTTTGTATCTTTTTCCTCAAATTGTCTGGGTCAATCAGTTTCTAAATTTACCCTGACTAAATGGATTACAGACTGTATTTCATTGATTTAGTCTCAAAAAGCTTAGTCTTACCAAGACCTCCCTTAGCTCATTCATCTCGATCCTTGGCTACTTCATCGGCCTTTTGGTCAAAGACTTGTGAAATTTGTGCAGTAGCCACATGTGACATCACAAGTTGGACAACATATCTAGAGATAAAGCCTCCTTTAGTCCAGCAGTGCTCCAGAATATCATTCCATGAGGGCCACCCAAGGTTTACATAGCTGGGGACTCTGTCCCATTAATGAGGAAGAAAGGATTTCTAAGTTATGTACTCACCATAACTAGGCATCTGTGTTGTCTAATTTTCATTCTTCCTCACCTTTCCTCCCATCCGTCCCTCATTCCTTGTTTTCTCCTAGAAGAACCTGTTGGACTATATTTGGAACCCATTGTTCCAGGTTTGAGCTCTATCTTTATTTCTATCTATCCTTTTTCTCTTGGATCAGGGGGAGATTAGGCAGCAAACCTGATCTGAAGCACTGGGGATGGAGTAGAGCATTATGGGTAGTGGGAGGAGCGTGAGAGCTGGATGTGAAGTCTAGTATATGCGGCCGAGTCGGATCCGAGGATCATATCTGAACCCTTTAGAGATGAAGAATGAAAATGGACAACACATATGCCTAGTTACATAACTTATAATTTGTGTGTGTGTGTGTGTGTGTGTGTGTGTGTGTGTGTGTGTGTGTGTGTGTGTGTGTGTGTGTGTGTGTTTGTGTGCATGTGTGTGTGTGTGTGTGTGTGTTTGCAAAAGTCTGGATTATGTTAAGGGAACCATAATATATTAAATGCTTCAAAACTCAGTTGAATAGATCCAAGTTGGTATGATGTACCAAACTGATCATATTGCACATTAATGCATATTGCATACCAAGGTACATCGTCTGTGCTGCAAAATAGTATTCTTAAAGTGCTTGTCATTATTTCTGTCTTTTCTTGCCATCAGAGCCCAAAGCAGATTTCATCACTGTGTCAGTCGATCTGCACCAGAGAGAAGTCTTCAGAAAGCTAAGTATCCCATTGGGGAACCCTTTCTACAATTTTTAACTCTTGTCAGAGAAGGTCAGTAATTGTCTCCTTTGTGGTAAACAGGTACTTCACCAAGACTTCCATTCCTTTTGTGTCGCCTGTTTAGGCCCAGATCACTACGTGCCTAACTGCCATTTTTGTACTCATTTCAGCTCTAGGACTATTAGGCATAGGGCCGAGATTTTAGTTAGGAACCTTAGCATTGCATCAAGTTCACAATTTCCAATGGCTGAGTTCCCTAAGTGCAAATTGGGAAAAGAAAAATGTCCCATTAAGACCCATTTGGAGTCCGATATGCCACTGAGTCCGTCAAATTCTGCACAAGCCTTAGGACTTACTTCATCACTCCTGTCCAGGGCCGGTCTGCTGGTCTCTGTTTTCGATGAACGTCTCTGTTTTTGAAGAACACTCTTTAACTTGTAACGCTTCCTTGTGACACCAGCCCTTCCCAGCTGCACATTCCTCCAGAGAGACTGGCGTCAGAGTTCTGGATGTACCTAGGCCCAAACTGAGAGCTACCCCAAAGAAGACTACTTCTTTTTCGTCTATGCCTTGGCCTACCAGCTCTCACACACAGGGTTATCAGTAAGATTTAGTTAGACTAACTGAAGATTTAATTTCCATGACTAAATCCAGGCAACTCCCTACTGAGTCTTCCCCAGGGAAAAGGAAAAGAGACCCTACTGCAGAAGTCCTTTCTGACCCTTTTGAATCAGCTCAAGATTCTGACCAGGAGGATTTTGTTTTTGATGAGGGTACCTCCTTGACTTCCTTTGAAGAGTCAGATTCTGAGGAAATCGTGGATTCTGTCTCTCCCAGACATATCCTTTGGTGAAATTATTCATGCAGTGAGGGAGCATTTCCAGTGGGAAGCCCAGGATTACCCGCAGTCCAAGAAAAGGATTAGTGAATTCCTTAACCTGCCAGACCACAAACCTCTTGCCATGCTGCCTCCAGTTTTAGAGGCCATAGAGGATGTTTTCTTGGATTCCTGTTTGAGTCCATACTCCCTTCCCTCAGCCTGTCAAAAACCAGACAGGTTTTCTAGGGTCTTGGACTCTCATAAACATCTCTTCAGGAACCCCTCTGCTGACCCAGAGGTTGTGACCCCATGATCCAAAAGAGCCAGAGTTAGCTCCTCCAAAAATCCCCTGCCCACTGATAAAGAGAGTAGGGATCTTGATACATTTGGCAAGAAAGTTTACACCTCTGCCACCTTAGCTGTAAGGGTCCTTAACTGTCAATTCCACATGATAAAATACCAGCAGACCATTCTGGATCACTTGAGCCAAAAAATTAAAACCATTGAGAACAGAAATCTTTCTAAAGAATAACTGGATCTATGTAACTCTAGCTGTCAAGTTGGTGGGCATTCCCTACACTACAGCTATGATGCTATGGAAGCTTCCAATCGGGCTGCAGTTGTGGGTTCTATTATTAGAAGACATGCATGGCTAAGAGAACAATCCCTTCCTGAGTATGTCAAGTTTATTCTTTTGGATGCCCCTTTGGGCAAAGATTTACTCTTTGGGCCAAAAGTTGAGGCTGTACTTAAAAAGATGGAGGACAAAACTAAACCTGTGCAAACTGTTAGACTTCCTTCAGGTTCAGCCTCCTACATTCAGTGGAAACTATCCCTCTAAACACTGGTCCATTTCACAATCCAAAGCCAGGCAAAGAAAGCCACATAGGGAAAGGGCACAAAGGCAGTAACAACAAAGACCCAGGCAGTGGATTTTAGATACTTCCAGACAAGGGGGTTCTAGGCCACAGGCCCCAGGCAGAGTCCAATAATGACTCATCCATGCCAGTCTCTCTAATCGCCTTTTGCTAGGACCAGAGGGGGTCCAAATTTATCTCTACCTGGATGATTGCATCATACAGGCCATGAATTTTTCATAACTCCACTTAAGAGTTGATGTTCACCCAGAATCTCTTGACCTACCTGGGACTCGCCATAAATCATCACAAATCAAACACAGAAACTTCTACCAGGATTGTCTTCCTGGAGGCACTTCTGGATTCCTCCCTACAAAGTGCCCCCTTACCACCAGACAAGGTCTCTTTCCTGACACAGTACTTCCTAAAAATCAGGCAGAGGAAAAGTCTCACAGCAAGAGAGTTCTTCAGAGTACTGGGCTACATGGCATCCTGCATCCTCATGGTCCCCCTGGCCAGGCTACACATGAGGAAATTCTAGTGGTACCTCAAAAACATGTGGGACAAGCATGCACAGCCCCTCTCAACCAAGATACAGCTGATTCCTTGTCGCAAGGAGGAATATGCATGGTGAGCATAAGATTGTGCTCAGAACCAGGCCTTTTAGGTTCATTCCCCTAAGAACAACCCCTCATCACAGATGTCTTGGAGAAGGCATGGGGAGCCCATTTCAGTCACTTCCAGACCCAAAGGAAGTGGCAAAATCAGTTAAGAAACAAACACATAATCTTGAAAGTGCTTATGGCAGTTCAAAAAGGCCTGGTAGCATTCAGAGAAAAATGGAAACCAGGAATCCTGTTGGTAAAGAGAGACAACACTACAGTCATGTGGTACATAATCAGGGGGTACTCACTCCTGCCACCTCTCTCACCTAGCAATGCAAGTTTGGGAGACTGCTCACTTTCTGAGGTTACATGTTTTGGCACAATACCTGCCAGGTGCTCAAAACTTTCTAGCAGGTAACCTTGATAGAAACCTAATGGACTCCCTATGAATGGCATTTGCATCAGGAAACATTTCTCAGCATAGCCAAGAAATGGGGAGTCCCCACTGAAACCTTTTTTCCACCAGAGAAAATACTCAACTGAAAAAATTCTGTTCCAGGAACATCCTTCCCTCAGCCTGGAAGACAGATGGATTCTCTTTCCCTTGGACTCACCTTTTCATCTGTGCTTTCCCCCTTACCTCTGCTTCCCTCAAGTGCTTCTAAAAAGGGAAAGGGGCAAGGGCAATACTGATAGCCCCAGACAACACTCATACCCTCTGGTACCCTCTGCTACTCACCTTAACCAACAAGAAACCATGGCAGTTACCTCAGAAAGTGGACCTTCTGGCTCAGGGGAAGGGAAAGATTGTGCATCCCAACCTGAAGACACTAGAACTCTCAGCCTGCATAATTCCTCAGCATTCTGGATGGATCCTGCCCTAAGCAAGCAGGTTCAAGACATCCTTAAAGAGACCAGAAGGCCCAGAACTATAAAATTTTACTCAACTTAATGGAGAAGATTTTCCATATGGTGTGAACAACAGGGCCAAAATCCACTCTTAGCCAAGATCTCTATTATCCTTGTTTACCTGGCAAATCTGGTTGACAAAGACTTAATCTGAAGTTGTTAATCTTCTTCCTATTCATCACTGATGGGTTCGGTTCCGAGACCTCGGAACCAAGTCGGCCTTATACCAAGCTTGCGTGCACCAAAAACTCTCAAGCTAAGCTGCTACCTACAATGCCCTTTGCTCAGTTACCTCAGATGTCGTTTGCCACGCGGCCATGTAGCAGTGTTTCACCGAGCTCTCCAGCTAAGTGTTTTTTTCTTAAAAGATTTAATAGTTTGTAAAAGTTTTTTATTCTTTATAACTGGTTCTTGTTGTTCTATATTGCTACTGGTCTAC
The DNA here is from genome assembly GCF_019279795.1 of Protopterus annectens. NCBI lineage: Eukaryota > Metazoa > Chordata > Ceratodontiformes > Protopteridae > Protopterus > Protopterus annectens. The sequence goes on from NC_056735.1 coordinate 973,456,822, forward strand.
CCACAGGTATTTCTCTCTTACCATTGTTGGTAATTTCTTGGTATCTCTAACTTTCTACCTTTATGGTACCTTGTTACCATTGCTGGTATTTACTTTTTCTTTCCTCCAGTTCCTCTCTTTCCTCTCTCTGTCCCTTGTGTGCAAGAGTGTTTTTGGAATGTCTGAAAAGAAGAGAGCTATGGGATTTAAACACTGCTCTTCTTGCAGTGGTAAACTGACGAATAGTGACCTTCATGAGGAATGTGTTTACTGTTTGGGGGTTCCGCATTGGAATATCTGTGCTAGTTTCAGTCAGCGGACGCTGAATGAATGTCGTAATAAACTTATTTTAAAGGGCCTGCTTGCTTCACCCTTTCTTGGAGGCCATTTCTGCTATGGAGGTCTCACCCCCTCCAGCTTCAGATAAGAAACGTCCTCGATCGGACCCCTCTTCATCGGCCGGTGACAGAGGTAAGGGTCATAAGCACAAGGCCCATAAGTCATCTTCTGAACACCATTCTGCCTCCTCGGTGCTGACTACTACATTGGCTCCAAGCTCAGCTCCAATAAAGTTTACAGAGGTAGCCTCGTCGGCGCCCACACTGGCACCAACAATTACGGCACCACGCACATCTTCGATACCGATCAGTATGATGTCTTCGATACCGACCAGTATTACGTCTTCGATTCTGAACAGAATTTCCATTTCTTTATCGGCACTGACTTCGCCAGTTTCAATCCTGTTATTGGTTCCAACAATGACTTCGGAACCATTCTTATCGACCCCATTATTGGTTCCGACAAAACGTCAGAACCATTCCTATCGTCCACTCCTATAGTGACTTCTGCTCTAAGCCCTTTCATGGCTCCAGCCATACCATTATTACCTGTTGCAAAATTGGAATCGTCTGTGCCATTCTGCGACACACCAAGGACCCGATACTCATCCAGTGTGGACCCTTTTGCCGGACAAGCCTGCAGCCCCTTTTTGGACCGGCCTGACTCCCCTTCAGGTGCATCGGTGAGATCCACCAGGAGCCTTTACGAATTGGATGTGGTGCGACTTTTTGATCAGCTGCTGACTGCTAGGGGAATCTTGGGTCCGCCTAGACCCTATCCCACTCCTGGCTTTGGGTCTGTTTCTCTAGCAACCCCTACTTACTCTCCTTCCTTGGATCCGTCAGTTCCGTGGCTCATCTACCCAACTTTTAACAGAGGAATTCCTCCCTCGGCACCATCAGCAACACTGTCTGAGGTTCCGAGATCCCTTTGGGTGCAGGTCCCGTCGGAGCCCACCCTTCCACAATCTCATGCTGGGGGGGGGTTGAGCCCCTGGTCCCGGTGTCGGTTCCGACAGTTTTGTTGGCCCCGACTTTGGAGAAGAGGGTAACTACTGCTCTGAGCTTGATTAGGGCTCCACCCTCGGAGGTGGACCGTCTGGAGTGGGGTGTGACCCCGGTTCCGGGCTCCCATTTCTCTTTGGGTGAGCCCACTTTCCGGGTGATGGAGAGGGCTTTTGCAGCTAGCAATCCTCCACAGTTGGTTATTCCCCCAGTTCCCTCTGAGCCGCAGCTGTCAAAGTCCACCCCCCAGGACTCCAAGACCACAAGGCTCAGGAGACCCCTGTTCAGGGCATTTCACTTTCCGAGTCTTCCCACCGAAGAACCCCTTTGGAAACGGGTGTGTAAGAGGAGACACACAGACTCCCCAGACGAATCACTCACAGAGGATACAGACTACAGTGATAGGGAAGGGTCCCCACAGTCGCCTCCTGATGATGTCTCCTTCGGGGACATCATGGAAATCTTGAAACAGAGAGGTGACTGGAAGTCCTCAACCCTTCCTCAGAATCCGTATTCCTGCAGGCCTTTTGCTCTCGGCCCTCTACTTCTTGGGTGACCCCCCCTGCCGATGAGCTGGTTAAGCTCATCGTGCAATGGGCTTGGAAAAACCCTAACTCCGTTGAGGCCATCCCCAGGAGATCAGACAAAGTTATCTCCCCTTCATAGGATCAACCCCATTGGTCCAGAGACTTGCTAGTGGACGCTATGGTGGTGGTGGCTGCCACAAAAAAGGACCTTGCAGAAGAGAGTCCTGCTGTTCACCCACTCAACAGAGAGTCCCAGGCAGTGGACAGGTTAGGGAAGTGAGTCTTTGCATCAGCAACCTTCGCGGTTAGGTCTCTGAACTTTATGGCACATTTTGCGAGGCTCCAGAGAAATCTTATCTCCAAACACTGTGGAACTCTCGCAGGTCAAGTATCGGATGGAGCACGAGATAAGGTTGCTTCCCAACTTGCCACCCTATAATCCATATCTACTTCATCCATGAGGTTGCTGTCACATGCAACCGAAGGAGCAGCTAGGGCTATGGGTGCAGGCGTAGTCATGAGATGTCACGCCTGGATGCGCATCTGTGACCTCATGGACTCCTTCAAGTCTTCCTTTTTAAATGCCCCTATCAAGCCCTCGGCCCTGTTTGGTGTGAAGGTAAATGATACACTAGCCAGGTGCGAGCAAGACGGGACCTTGTCTGCCATTGGCTTACATTTCTCCAAGCCTCAGCGTTCATTCTCTTGGAACCAGAGGAGCGGAAAAATGTGGCACAAGAAGTCTCAAGGTCCTTTCCGAGATGCATGTGGTGAGGACTCTTCTAGAGGCAGAGGGGCTGCCAATAATGGAAAATGTCCCTTTCGGGGCAGAGGGGGTCCCCGGAACAAGGGCTCCAGAGATTCCTTCTCAGATAGACCATATCAGCACTCCTGAGGCGCTACCTGATTGCTTTCCTCTGGAATCAGTTGGGGCACATTTCTCTCTGCACCAAAATGCCTGGCTGTCCATTACGAACCGATCAGTGGGTGCAAAGAATCATTACCAGAGGCTACTATATTCCACTAATCTCCTATCTAAGACCTCTGAAATCCCTTACCGATGTTCCACCCAGTCAAAGGGAGGAGGCAGGTACCGAGATACGAAAGCTACTTCAAAAATGAGCCATCCAAAAGGTCCCCTCAGATCAGTGCAGATCAGGGTTCTACTTAAGATTCTTTTTGGTGCCAAAGAAAACAGGGGACTGGAGGCCCATTTTGGATCTCGGTCATCTAAACAAATCAGTAGTTCAGACCAAGTTCCGCTTGGTCACGATTCAATCCATCCTCCTCTATCTGCAGGAGGATGTGTGGATGTGCTCATTAGATCTCCAGGATGCGTATTACCATATCAAGATGAACAAGGGCTCAAGGAGCCTCCTTTGCTTCCGACTGGGAGCCAATCACTACCAGTTCAGAGCCCTGCCTTTTGGTCTCTCAACGGCCCCCAGAGTGTTCACAAAATGTCTGGCAGTGGTAACAGCTCATCTGAGACTTCAGGGATTCCAGGTGTTTCCATATCTAGATGATTGGCTCCTCTCCGCCCCCACTAAGCGTCTCCTGGTCAAGGCCCTCCGCTACACCTTGGCTCTAGCAAAATCATTAGGCATCACCATACACTGGAAGAAATCAAACCCCTATCCATCACAACAACTGGAATTCATAGGGGCAATGTTCAACACGCAGTCAAGCCTAATTTCTCTTCCTGCTCACAGGCTTCAGAGACTCAGAGCACAGGTTCAGGTGATACTCTGCCAAAGCAAGGTGTCTGCCAAAGCAAGGTGTCTACAAGGGAGATTCTTCAAGCCTTAGGATCTATGACCGCAGCCATCCCCATAGTTCCCTTAGCCAGACTGCACATGAGGTTGCTACAATGGCTCCTTCAGGCCCAGTGGATATCCAACCTTCATCCCCTGAACTCAAAGGTTCTCATCACCAACATTTGCAAACAAGATCTCCTCTGGTGGGTACATACAGACGGAAATCTTTGGTGTCGTGCCTTCCAGGTTCCAAAGCCCAATGGCACAGTGACCACGGATGCTTCCATGATGGGGTTGGGGGTCACTTCCAGGGACAGTCAGTCCAAGGCACGTGGTCCGATGTGGAGGTCAATTTGCATATCAATGTCCTGGAGTTAAGAGTGGCACTGTTGGCGTTGCAAGCTTTTCATCCACTTCTTCCGTCTGGAATGATTGCTGTCCAGTTGGACAACATGTCCGTGGTCTGGTACATAAACAGGGAGAGAACAAGTCTTACCCCCTTTGTCGTGAGGCCATGAGAATTTGGCAGTGGGCTATAGCCTCCAACCGCTTCCTGATCGCAACGCACATCCCGGGGAGCTCCAACGTGATTGCTGACAGACTGAGCAGATGCATACTTCATCCGCACGAGTGGCCTCTCAACCCGAGTGTGGCAATGGAAATTTTCAGTCGCTGGGGCCAGCCATGCTGCGACCTTTTCGTCTCTCCTTCAAATGCTAAGTGCAGCAATTACTATATCCTCTTTCCTCCTCTCGGGAAGTCACATAGAGACGCTCTAGTCCACAGTTGGCCCACAGGCCTCCTTTATGCTTACCCTTCAATTCCACTGATTCCCCTCTTTCTGTGTAGGGCGATTCGGTTGAGAAGCAAAGTGATCCTCATTGCTCCATTTTGGCCTCGTCAAGTGTGGTTTCCCTTCCTCCGACTTCACCTTTTATGACCTCCTTGGATCCTAGACACTCGTCAGGAACTAATTTCTCACCCACAAGGGCTGACTCCTCCGAATCTGTCCACCCTCAAGCTGACAGCTTGGTTTCTCTACTTCCATTAGTTGCCAGGCAAGAAACCCTTTCTTCACCTGTTCGGGAGATTATTTTGGCTTCTCATAAACCATTCACCAGAAAACTTTACAGGGATAAATGGAAAAGATTCTCCATTTGGTCACGTAATCAGGAGCTAGACCCATTTGCAGCCCCCATGGCCACTATTCTTCATTACCTGGCTGAGCTGTTCAACAAAGGTGTCTCAGCTTCTACCATCCGAGTCCATCTAGCAGCTATTTCCAACTTCCATAATGGGTCTGAAGGAATACCACTCATCTCCACTCATCTTTGCATGACCTTCCTCAAGGGTATTTTTCACAGCAGGCCTCCCATTAGACAGCCGGTGGAGGCATGGAATTTGTCCTGGGTTCTGCAGGCTCTTTCTCTGCTCCTGTTTGAGCTGGCTGCCACCTGTGCCCTAAAATTCTTATCTTGGAAATCCTTATTCCTGGTGGCTATAACTTCAGCAAGAAGAATTTTCGAATTACAAGCTTTATGTATCGAGAGCCCTTATCTGATCTTTCATAAGGACAGATTATCACTACAACCTAATCCATCCTTTCTCCCCAAAGTGGTTTCTGACTTTTCCATTAACCACTCCATTGAGCTCCCTGTTTTTTTCCCAAATTACTCGAACAACGGAGAATACTGCCTACATTCCCCGGATGTTCACAGACAATTATGCTTTTATGTGGACAGAACTAAATCATTCCGCAAGTCAGACCAGCTTTAAGTTTCCTTTGCGGGCCCTAGAATGGGAGGTTCAGTATCAAAAGTTACTTTGTCTAAATGGCTCAGGGATTGCATTTCCTTCACATATTCACTTACGGAGGGATCTAAGCCGGGTCAAATCAAAGCTCACTCAACTAGAGCTATTGCAGCATCTGTTGCCTTCCACTCTAGGGCCTCCATGGATGACTTCTGCAGCTGCCATTTGGGCTAAGCCCCACACTTTTATCAAGAATTACAAATTGGATCTGATCTCCAGGGGAAGAGCGGACTTTGGCTCAATGGTTCTCAGGAATGTTCTTCCATAAGGGCCACCCAGGTTCACCAAGTAGCTGGGGATTCTGTCTCATCAGTGATGAATAGGAAGAAGATTAACAACTTCAGATAAAGAAGTTATGTCTTACCATAATGTTCCATCTGAGTTGTTGATCTTCTTCCAGTCATCACATTTTCCCACCGACCCCATCCTAAGGTTCCTGGCGGATCTTCTGGGTCTTCTTGGTGTATTAGGGTTTCTGCGCAGAGATGGTCTCTGGCTTATTCTTTCTCTATATGTTGCATGCAAACTTGATCTGAGGTAACTGAGCAAAGGGCATTGTGGGTAGCAGCTTAGCTTGAGAGTTTTTGGTGCATGTAAGCTTGGTATAAGGCCGACTTGGTTCCGAAGGTTCGGAACCGAACCTATCAGTGATGACTGGAAGAAGAACAACTCAGATGGAACGTTATAAGACATAACTTCTTTTTTTATTTCTCTATTAAAATTCATGTCTCTACCATTTCGGCGTATATCCTTGTTCTTCCTCCTGCCTTTTCACACTCCCTTCTCAGACAATTTCTTAGGGTAGTGATCCACATCAGGTCTCCCACTACCCCAACATTGGACCTCTATTTTATTCTGTAAAAACTGACCCTGCCTCCTTTCTAACCACTGGCTCCTGCTGACTTAGTTTCCAACTTGGAAAAACTGCCCTTTTGTTGGCAAACACTTCTGCTAGAAGAGTCTCTGAGCTGCAGGCTCTCATGGCAGTGGGACCTTTCCTTATCTTTCATCCAGACAGAGTCTTCCTCAGAACTAATCCTTCCTTTATGCCCATGGTGGTCACAGAAACCTCATTAAGTCAAGCCATTTACCTGTATACCTTCTTTCCCAATCCACAAATCCTGGGAGAAAGAATTCTTCATTCCTTGGATGTACATAGGCAGCTCCATTACTATCTTGACATAACTAAGACTGTGAGGAAATCAGATCAACTCTTTGTGGCCTTTGCTATGAGTTCTGAAGGAAAGCCAGTTTCCAAACAGACTCATTTACAAATTAATTTCTCAGTGTATTTCATTTTGTTACAGCCATCATGGTAAGAAGGCACCTGATGCTGCCAGGACTCTCCCTGCTAGAGCTACTGGTACCTCTGTTGCCTTTCTACAAGGAGTCCCTACCAAGGACATTCTGGAAGCTGCTACCTGGTCATCTGTACATATCTTCATCAAACATTACCATTTATCAGCCTTTTCTAAGTCCAGAGCAGGATTCACACTGCCATTCTGCAAGGCATCCTGTCCTCTCCTTAATCTACCTTCCACCCTCCTTCTCAGCTTTGGGAATCATCCCACAAGTCAGGACTGCAACAGTGAAACACGAAGAACATAGTACAGCTGTGTACACGTACATAAATGTAGATGTTCGAGTGTATTTACTGTTGCAGTCTTCTTTCCCTCCCTCCTTCCCCATTAGCCTACCTGGTAGGCTGGAAAAAGCTTCCCCTCAAACCCAGGGGACCCTCCCTTTGCTTCTTCTCTTGCTTAGGTTCTACATCTAAGGCCCCTTACTTTAGGACCCATCTTGGGGCCTGCTGCCTTTGGGGGGGGGGCAAGAAAAAACTGAAATTATGACATTGGCTGGCTCACTTAAGCCTACTGCCGTCAGTCAGGGCGTCCACCAGCTGTTGGAGGAAGGAGATTTTTTTCTCTGGTGGTCGGGCCAGCCAAGGGCTTTCATGGCAGGAAATCCCACAAGTTAGGACTGCAACAGTGAATACAGTCTAACATCTGCATTTGTCATAAGTGTACATAACTGTACTTTCCTCTGCCACACACACACACACACACACACACACACACACACACACACACACACACACACACACACACACACACACACACACACACACACATTTATATGCACATGCACACAGGCCCCCCCACTCGATTTAACTCATGGACATACGCACATCAGTTCATGGTACAACATTGTTGGCGCTGTCTCTGAATCAGAACTGGTTACCTTGAGGTATACAGAAGGTTTGCAGCTCAAGGTAACCTTTATGAATCACCCCTTTTTGTAGTTTATTTTTTTTCACATATTTGGCCACTCATCATATTTTATACAAAACTGGTAAGAGAAGTGTATCAGAGGGGAGGAGTAATACAAAACCCAAGTTACCATCCTGGAGAAGGTATGTTCTTTCATATATCAGCACAGTAATGTCTTTGTAAGGTGTGTATATGTTTCCTGTAAAAGGACTGGAAAGATATGTAGCAAAGGTATGTGCATAAAAATAAATGACATATGCAGTGCCATCTTTACAGTGGATGAAAGCTAAGAGTAGAGCAGAAATTTGAGCTGATAAGTGGAATAAGTGAGGCTGTGCCCTGTTGTAGTGAACTATGAAATTCACTGGGCAGGTGAAATGTAGAGATTAGTCAAGTTCTTTTGGAGTACACATGATAACTTGCTTAGATTCGTTATAGTTGAAGTTATGTGGTCAGTGTATGTAAGTATGGATGTTGTTATTCTGTTGGCACTGAAAGCATCAAGTACTTCATGTAAGGCACAGGTATATACATTGTCTTGCACCATTCTGTTTGTTTTTTTGTATTATACATTGTGTATCTTCATGTCAAAGCAAAATATGGAAATTGTAGCTGGCCTGTTGGTGCAGGGGACTGTACAGCTCTGTAGCTGGGGCTGGAGAATAGCATTAGTACCTGACAAGTTTCACTTGCTGACCGAGGAGGGAGTTGACATTAGCACATCATGGGTAGGAACTCCCATGCATGTGTGCTTGTGCCATTGCACATACATCCTGGATGGGAAAGTTAGGACATAATAAAAATGTTTCTGAGGTTAGGAGTGGATGGTGCTAGTTCATATACCTCCATCTCTTCACCCTGAAGAGGAATACTTGCTCTGCTAACACCATCCCCATGTTTGTAGCTCTGGGTGGAAAGCCATTTGGCCTGTTATAATAGCTTATAGTTGTCCTGGTCAAGGGTGGTCTAAAAAATGGCTTTACAGTAGTAATGACCCCACAACACATGTAGCAGAGTATATGTATCAGACCCAGAGATACATATACAGCATTTAGGAGAGCATACACCTCAAAGGTCTAACAACGTATGCAAAAGTGTGTATCTTTGTAATAATGAATCACATGCACTACTCGTACAGAATATTCGAGTCAATACCTACAAACTGGGATCTCCTACAGAGTGGGAGGCAACAGAAAATAAGTATCGACATCAAGTTTTAAATAAATAAATTTGAATATGTTTCTGTAAAAAAAAAATATATAATGTTACACGGTGTGTGTCCATTGAGCTACCATGGAAACTGTGTGTTGTAGATTTACTGCTGTCCTTCTGTTCCCTTGTTGCAGTATTCATAACATGAGGGAGATCCAGCCAGTATAGCAAAGAGTTAAGCTGCTGCAAGGTGCATGCGATGCTGCACATAGAACAGCTGATGTAGGCCATAAAAGTGATGTCTGTATGTACCATTCTCAATACTCTGCCGACAGTGCGAATGACAGCTTCCACTATTCGTCTAATTGCTGAAAGTTTTTTTTCGGTATTTATTGGTCCTTCTAAACACCTTTGTTGTTTTTTTCTGATTGCTCTTGCGCTGTGACATGTACTGCCTGTCTTGCAACTTTTTTTTTAATTTTTTTTTTCTCATTTGTTAACCAGGTTAGTCCACCTGAGTTTCCAAACAAACCCATTTTCAGTGGAGACCCAAGGGGAAAAGCCCTAGCAAACATAAGTAAAAATAAAGTGACAATATACAAATATTAAATAACAATCACAATACAAAATAATTGTAAAATAGAAAATGTTATTAACTATTTGCATTGCATTGATGGTAAGTAACTCCATTTCAGTGGACACCCAAGGGGAAAGAGCCCCAGCAAACATAAGCAAGGATAAACATGCAGGATAAAAACTATTAAATACAACACTGCAAATACAAAATTAATTATAAAGAGAAAAACAAAAGAAAAAAAGATTATGAACATTAAGGGTTGCACTGATAGTAGTGGACTAAAGTTTTACTACACATGAGAGTAAAAACAAAAAGATAATCATTGTTCAAAAGAACTACAATGTATAGACTTTGATAGGAAGTGGGGGGAGAATGGGAGGGGCCTATAGTAGGGCTATAGTAGTAGAGCTGAGGGTTTAGAAGGTTAGTTTAAGCAGAAGTTACTAACAAAGAAAGAAAGGAGATGCAACAGGTTATACAGTGGTAGAGATTAAGACTACGTGTGGTCAATGCAACGGCATAATTTCAAGTTTAGTGGGTGGTATTTAAGCTCCTTTTTAAAACAGGGAAAGGAAAGGTTGGATCTAATATGGAGAGGGAGTTTGTTCCAATTTAGTGAGACAGAGTGTTTGTAAAGTAGTTTGCCAGCTTGCTCAATCAATTGATATGTATCAACGTGATGGTGATAGCATTTATGTCATTCTTTGATGATACGTATAAGAAGGCGGAGGAGATCTAAACCCTCTACTAGCCACCTTGGATCAATTACTATATGCCAATGGGGATGTACAGCAACCTACCTGAGAATGCATTCCCCAGATCATATCAGGGGGAGTGTACCTTCTGGCTGCAACTAGGCATACCTAGGATAACAGTGTTTTTTGCACCTTTTAGTCAGTAGTTACATTGAGTGTATCATATAGAGTATGTTGTGTATGTTTCCAGAACACTGAGTCAACTAAGTGATATCTCTAACGTTCTGTGCATGGTTAGCTGTTATGTTAATAACCCTGTATATCTCCTGTTGCTTTTCATCATTCAAGTTTTTAATCTCTGAGGACCGTTTGCCTCAACTCATTAACATCCCAGCATTAAAGGCATGCTACTATCTCCTCCATCTGCACCACACCAAAATTTACTATGTGTTGCTGTGTCTTGTTTCTGTGCTGTTCAACAACAGCTTGGATGCTAAGCAAAACATAACAAAACAGACCATGCATGTTTTCTTGCACCTTGGCACTTAATTGTGTAGATAAGAAGGCATGTCATGTAATGCAGGAGTATACAAGCACTCAAAACAAAGCAAGCATTGAGTACAACTGTGTGCTGTGGTTGGCCTAGTGAAATGTAGAGCTGTGCTACAGTAGCCACATGCAGCACACTTACAAGGATTATTTTTCCGATACTTTATGTTTGCATCATACATTCATACTGTGCATGAATGCAGCAGAACTTTATACAAGCATTTTACCACATATATGTCCATTGTAGTTTCATACTATTTTATCATTGGCTGCATATACAAGAAAGGATGAAATTGTAACCCATCACAATAGGCAGGTTCCTCATAACCAAAGTGACAAAATATGATGACTGACAAGTGCCAGATTAGTGCATTTGTTGTCAGACAATGGACACAAATGCAGATGCAAGCAGCAGAACTCAGACTACCATGTGTATGTATGTTTGACCTTCTGTGCAAGGACTGTGTACACAGCTGTCAAAACAGACGTCAGCCTTTGCAGTAGTACTTGTTATGATCATGCCAGTGTCAATGCAATATGATGTATAGCATTGAAGTACTGCAGGCTGACAGATGAGCCACCAGTGTCAGGAGTCAAAAGCTGACTTTTTCATGTCACTTCTTGTCATAAAGCAGCAACCTCACAAAAGATTCCTAGAGTGACAAAGCCCAAGCTGAAACAGGACCATGTGTAAGAGTCTGTAATATTCTACAAGCTAAGCCATAAAAATGGCAGGAGGTATATTAAATTAGCATCTGTGGAAAGGGGTACCGTCAGTATGTGTAGAGTACTGTATTTATAACCAAAGTACTAACATGACCTATGTCTCTGCATGTAGCTGTTGGTTGAGCTTGCCAAAGGACAGCACATTGTAGACATAGTTTGGGTAGTACCATTGTGAGTATGGCAATGTGAGGAGCTTCTAGGCGCGCTAACTAAGCATGGTGCACTGTGCACATTTCAAATATTAGCAATGAGTACATGGAGCTGGATGTGTTCGACCAGGCACTATGACTGAGCCTAGTGCAGTGTCCATACAGCTAGAGTACTGAAATTGGATATGCAGCACAGGATGTAGTCACCTGGGAGCTGTGACTAAGCACAACACAGTGCATGCCCCTTCCAAATATTATTACTCAGTATATGTTCTATACATGTCAACGGAGTCACTATTAGTAATCCTAGTGCACTGTACTAGTGACATGAAATGGGTGCCTGAAAATATAAGAGCAATGCAAGGAAGGTAATAACATTCATAAGTTTAATGCCTCAGCTTGCAAAGGAGCGTGATACACTATATGCACAAACAAAGACAGCACTTACCTTGCCCTTTGTGTAGTTGTCATTGTGCCATTGCTTTTTGGATTTTCAAGACAGGGCAGCAGTAATAACTATGCATGTGGGGAACATATCAGTACTGTAAATATGCTGTGATAGTTTACAAGATCAGGTCTGTATAATAAGCGGTGGAGCTAGATGCCTTTGTTCTCTCCTGCTCAGCATTTCCATACAATCCTCCTTCCATTGACAGAGGTCAGTTGTTTGTACTTGAGCTCTTCTGCCACTTAGATACATTTTTATGTTTTAAAAATGTTGCACGAATGTATGACAAATAAAATGGCAGATGTGTTTGGATATGTGATGCAGACCTTCACACATGCATTCAGCAGTTGCTGCATCTGACAGTATCTTTAGTTGATATAAAAATATGCAAAGGAGTAGCGTATGTATTCTTGCTACTTATGGATGCATGCTACAGTAGTAGAAAGGCATGGAAAACATCCTCAACTTCAAATCCTCTGAACATCAAAGCACAAAAGATCAGCACCAAAAGGTCAAATCACAAAACATTGACTTAAAATACAGCCCCCATGCCCCGTGCTGTTTATGTATACCAAATTATTTATTACAGTACAGTGGAGAAAGGGCAAAAACCCAATTCCTGCTGTACTGTGATCTCTGGCAAGTGGTTTTTGGGCTTTGTACAGCTGGTGCAAAAGCCGTTCGACATTTTGTGATTTGATCTTTTGGGAGTGGTCTTTTGTGCTTTGACATTCAGAGCATTCAGTGTTTTGAATGTATCCAGTAAAGCACATCTTTAAGTCATCTGACATCACTGCAAAGACTATAACATAAGATCGACAGTGAAGTCATACATGCAGCTTGTTACTTTCAGCACCACTTACCCTGTACCTTTACATGAGCTGTGTATAGTGTGCACCATCTTAGCTAAGTCAAGGCCATGTTCCCAATGCAAACACTTGATATGATAATGTAGAACACCATGCCTAATCATATCACCTACTAAATGTGTAGCATGAATGTACCTAGTGTTATTAGACTTTGTGTATTTGTTGTATTGTGGTTATCCACAGCAGCCACGTGGTTTTATTCAGCACTGTGTCACTGCTTATGTTGTAAAGTGCAATGTAATCTGTGCTGTTCTGTGTTTTCTGTGTGTAATTATGATAAACTTTCAACTTCTCCTTAACTATTCTTTGCTGTAGATGTAGGTCATATTGGTGGGTGCCTGCAAAATGGCACTGATGTATTTTCTGTGCTGAGTTGACAAATTCATAACATTTAACTGGAACCATCAGCATCTTTAGCAAACACTGTACAGCATAAACCATGAAAAATACTAAGAATGCAAATCAAGAACTGTAGTACCTGCATAACTGAAACCACATACCAGACACCATCAGATCAGACATACATGGTATAAACCAAAAAGGTACAGTTTTTTAAGGGAGGGTTGAAACCCTGTACTCCTCCAGTTTTGGGGGGTATTAATTACTCCTTTCTTACTTAGCATATACTAACTCTTGATTGCACAACTATGAGGCAAGATCAAGCACTTTGAAGTGATGGTTTCCCTTACCATGCCCTTATGAGTTGCATGAGCAACAGTTCTAGTTTTGGTTCCACTCCACATCATGGTTACTTCTTTAACATTAAGAACCATGATGGTAATTATGTTAGTTTTCATGAATGTATGTTTGACACTGCAAACCATGTATACTAGTAGACCTATTGCTGTCATAGTTGGCATGTAAGGTTAAAGTATTGCTATGTATATTCCACCTTTATGCAAGTGCATTCAGTAGTTGATATGAATGTACCTGTGCCAGTGGTACACAGCAGTGTAGTGCATATGGCAACATCATGTATTGATAGTGTTATTGTCTGGTATGCATCTTGGAGGTCCTTGTTACCTACTCTGTGAAGCAACTTCATGTTAAAAGGACAGTGGTCATGTATCTGTAGCTAGGACTGCATGATCTAAGCATATATTGTTATTTACTGATGCAAACACCACTTGAATGATTGACACACCATGTACTTGCATTAGTCAACAGTTCTGATTTTGATGTGCTGGAAGGCTACAGAGTGGGTGCATGATTACAGTTGATAAACTGTCTGCAGGGTGAAGGTACAGGATGACCACTGGATGTTTGCCTAATATCACCAGAAAGGATGTGTTTTGGTGGGCAATGCATTTGTTCCAAGACATTTGCCTTCGCAGTGAGAGTGGGGTGCTAGAAATAGTTTCTGTTGTTTGTAGCTCTGTATATAGCATACTGTAGGTAGGGATTACAAAACTGCTATGTGCGTAGCACTACCTTGTATTCCTTGGCCTCATAGATAACTGTGTTGCTCTGTGTGAGATTAGTAATTTTTGGACTGTTGTAATGGCTGTGCTGCACTGTACATGGGAGCATGACGTATGTCAAATATGGGCATTATTTGTGTATTTCATTTTATGTTATAATTTTAGAGGAGTGCAGATGTGGCATCTAGCTCCAGTAGAAATATTCATGTACTCACAACATAGTTGCATTTTAGAGCTAAGCTTGCAGACAAATCTGGTTATAAGTAAGTAGCTACAAAAATTTAGTAATTCCCAGTACAGTCAATTGGATTTGGGCTGGTAGCCTGCATCAATTTTTCTATTTTTCCATTTGTATTTTGGACTTTTACAGCAGATTGCATTAGGAAGCCAGGTGTGTATAGGTCTATTTATGAAGTATGTAATAGGCTGCTCAAAAGAGAGACCATCACCTTCTTTTAATTACTCTTGGCTATGCTTGCAGTTCAGCTCCCAATCGAAATATTGGCACTCAAAATGCCAAGTTCCCGCATGCTGAAAAAAAGAGAGAGAGAAAATGCAGGAGAAAAGTGAATCTTGAACATCGCTCACTCCTTTAAATTTCTTTACTAAAGGGGGCAAGTCTCGCTACACCCCTCATGCTGGGGCAAGCACTCCAACCCCCTGAATTTATATGTACTATCTCCAAGATCACCATACCTCAGAGAAAAGGGAATATTCTGATAAATGACCATTTCAGACTTAGTATTTGTAGGTCTGTTTTTTCAACCATTCAGTCTCTGCATTACATGACTAGCCATAGTGGATTCTGACATTTTAATTGATAACCATGAAATGGTTCACATTGGCCATTGTCCTCTCACAGTAGCATCATCAAAATCTCCAACATTTAATACCACATAGTTTATAATTACCAATAGTGCAAACTAAAAATTGTGAATCTCGTATAAGTGCAACTCCATGTCCAGCATCATGAAGCACACAGCACTACAATCCAGTAGAATGAATGTTGATGCTGCTCTGCAGTTTCCTGTTAAATATTTAACTGAGGTATGTATTGCACAGAGCTCATTACACAGTCTTGTATAGTGTCCCCTATTTACATGTCATATTAGACCAAGAATGTCATGCTTAAACTGTAGTGTAGATATGAGAACATTTGAAATGAATTGGTGGATAATTAAACAGATTATTACTTGTTATGAGCCTGGACTGTTTTGAATGGTATGCCGTTTGCCATGGTGTAGAGTGCTGCAGTATACAGCATGAGTATGGTTGTTGCTTCTGTGGATCATTTTATGTATGTTAATTATATCTTCTCATCTGTCATGTTCTTCCAACTCCTTCCCTTTACCCATAATGCCTTGAGCTTTTGCTTCACTATTCATATCTGGTTTGCTGCTTGTGAATAACTGATCTAAATGGATCCAGGCTTTGCATGCTTATTCTGTCATCTTGATGCAGTTTTCTCTTCTCATTTTTCATTTGTCTTACATCCTTTGTCAGTCGCTTATTGAACCTGTCTACTTGTCAGAAATTCGGCTTTTGAGACTTAGCCTTTCTTCCCAGGCCGTAGCTAGTGTGCACACCTGATTTCCTTGTCAGGAAAGGCAAAATGATGGACAAATCCTCCAGAATGCTTGATGGGTCTTCCACTGAACTTCTTTCTCCTCATACCTGTGTGAATTTTCACTGGGAGGACTGGGCTATTTTATCTACTATCACTATTTTGTCTGCTTTTGGACACTTCTCTTCTGCTGTTGTTGTATTTTATGTAGTTACTGTAGCTGTTGATGCTCTTTGCAGTTCACCTTTGTAATAATGACTTGGAATTTCCTACCTTGCTGATGTCTGGGGCCATCCCAAATATCAGAAAGTTCACTTTTTCCAACTGATGTCCTTCACTTCCATTGTCAAGATGTTGGCAGTTTAAAGGTTTATTCATGAAATCCAGCAGCACTACTATGAAAATACTCTACAAGCAATAACTTCTAGTTAAGAGAAAGATGAACATTTCTGTACAGGAGACTTCTGATTTATCAGACTCTGAGGAAGAAGAACTTGCATACATAAACCAACTTCCCCAGGATCATATGTTAACTCTGTGTCTGAAGACACATTGGCCTCAGCCTTACCATCTGAGGACCAGGAAGGATGAAAGAGTCTTTTAACAGGGAAGTTTAAGAAAAGATTCAGACAGTTTCTTGTGTTGCCAGAACTTAAGCCTCTTGCTATTTCTTCAGTGTTTGGAATACTGGATGATGTGATGTTTGGCACACCTCTGCAGCAAAATTCCTAGCCCCCTCCCCTCAGAAAGTTTGATCGTTTTAACAGAATGCTGAAGTCCCACAACCTTTCAAGGGATTAAGGACCCCCTTCTCAACTGATAAGGAGAGCTGTTACCTGTTTGGGAAAAAGACCTTCAGTTTAGCCATGCTAGCCATGAAGGACCTAAACTGCCAGATTCATATACAGTGGATATAAAAAGTTTACACACCCTTGTTAAAATGCCAGCTTTTTGTGATATAAAAAATGAGACCACAATAAATCATTTCAAAACTTTTCACACCTTTAATATGACCTATAACCTGGACAATTCAATTGAAAAACAAACCAGTTTGTTAGGGAAAATATAAAACATAAAAAACATACAATATGCTGGTTGCATAAGTGTGCACACCCTTAAACTAATACTTTGTTGTGTGTGCACACCCATAAACTAATACTTTGTTGAAGGACCTTTTAGGTTCATAGGTAATAGATTAGTACTAGGCTAACTGCCTTGTGGGCCATTTTCAGCCTAGCCAATTGCCCCATGTGAGTTTCAAACCCTGCACCTTGTATCTGATTTGATTTAATTACAGCATTCAGTCGTCTTGGGTAGAAGTCTATCAGCATGGTACATCTTGACTTGGAAATATTTATTATTTATTTATTGCATTTGTTGACCGGGAAGGTCCACTGGGCCAAAGAGTGCCCATTTTCATTGGAGGCCCGGGGAGAAAAGCTCCACAGAGAATAAAACATAACAATATAATGCTTATAGTGTGATAGAAGACAAGATAACAGATATATCAGATAAACTGCTAAAGCATACAAGCAAACAATACATTCAAGGTAATAAAAACACATGGATCAAATGTGACAGATTAAACTGCCTTAGCGTCAGGCCATAGTGCAGTATGGTCTATTTGATAAGAATCCATACAGCAGTTGTTCCAGATTAGACTGACAGTCCCATATAGTAGTTGGCACTGAGAGTCAGTAGTGGTGTCAAATATCAAGGGGCATAGAGAGGGATTATTTGTTCAGGAGAAGGTAGAGGTGGAGGGGTGAAGGAGGGAAAGGTAGGAGAAGAGGAAGGGAAGAGACAGAAGTCAGGATGTTCATCGTGTTTCACTGTTGCAGTCCTAACAAATGTGTTATCCGGCTCCCGGTAGCCCTCAGTCGGCCAGAATACCAAAGGTAAATAAAAATGACGTCGGTTGCCGCCAGTTGTAAAGGACGTCAGGGCGTCTGATACAAAAGGAGGCAGCCGACGTCACTTCCTCAGTCTTCCTTGCTGCGGAGCCCGAAGCAGAAGCTTTTCATGCACGAGTGCCAGTCAGCAGTTTACCTTTGTTGGTTTCCGACTACAAGAGTTGAAGTCTACTACGGGGATCCTCTTTTCTTGCCTTAACGAATGTCAGAAAAAGTTAATAATTGCCTTACCTGTGGAAAGCAGATTCCCCATAGAGATTTTCATTCCTATTGCATTATTGTTTAGGCCTTGACCACAATGTTCCCAAGTGTGATCTCTGTGCCTGCATTTATCCGTGTACTATCCGTCGTCGGGCTAAGATTTTGGATAGGCATTTTGGAGTTTGGCCTAAGTTCATTGGTATGGCGTCCGCCAGTCTTCAGGCTTCGGATGTTCTGAAGAAATGTAAGGATAAGGACTGCGACAGTCCTCAGAAAGCCAAGTCCTCGGATGAGGTTAAGTTGGCCGTCAGTCAGGCGGTAGCCAGTGAGATGCCTTTGCAGTCCCTGCAGTCCGCTGATGGACAACCGCAGGCCTTGATTGAGTCTGAGTCCCTTAGGCCTTCAGCTTCTGTTTTGCCTTCCGACCTGTCGCCGGTCGCCTCTTCTGCTGGAGCTGGAGCCGCTAAACTGACTCTGGTGTCCGAGGCCTCCATTTTGCATTCTGACAGCAAACCTCTTCCTTCAACCTCTGCTGCAACTTCGGCAGTTGCCAGGCCTCCCGAATCCTTCAGGCTTGCAGGTAAATCTTCCATTCGTAAGCCTGTGAAAAGGCAGGCTCCAGCTTCTTCTCGTTCCCCTCAATCCTAAATGGTTAAAATGGCTAATGATCTGTTGACTGTTATTAGGGGCTCTCAGCCTCCTCCTTCAAAAAGGAGTAAGGATCTTTCCCCTGAGGCTTTGTCCTGCTCAGGTTCTGATTCTTCCAGCATTTCTGCTGATGAAGAGGAATTTTCTCAGACTTTTTCTCCTTTTGAGAATTCAGATGCAGAGGAGTCCATCCCTTCGGCCTCTCCTCCAGAGGATTTCTCTTTTGGTGATACTTTAAATACCCTCAGAGAACATTTTAAATGGGAAAGTCAGGATTATCCTCAATCGAAGAAACAGATTAGGGAGTTTCTGGATTTACCTCAGCATAGGCCTCTTGCTATTCCCCCTGTGTTGGAAGTTGTTGATGTTTTTCTAGAAAATTCCTTGTCTCCAAATTCGGCTCCTCCTGCTCCCAGGAAACCTGACAGGTACTACAGAGTCCCTGATTCGCATCTGTTTCTTTTTAGGAATCCGTTGGCTGATCCAGAGGTTATTTCTCAGGGTTCCAAAGAAGTTAAGGCCTCTGTTACCAGGAATCCTGTTCCCTCTGACAGGGAGTCTAGGAACCTAGGTAGGTGGGGCAAGAAGGTTTATACCTCTGCCACCCTAGCTATTAGGGCTACCAATTGTCTTAAAATTGAACAAGTTCAACCTTGGTCTCATTAGACCATAACACATTTTCCCACATGCTTTTGGGAGACTTGATGTATTGTTTTGAAAATTTTAGCCAGGTCTGAATGTTTTTCTGTGTAAGAAAAGGCTTCCATCTTGCAACCCTATCCCACGATCCAGACATGTGGAGAATATGGGAGATTGTTGTCGCATGTGGTACACAACCAGTACTTGCCAGAAATTCCTGCAGCTCCATCAGTGTTGCTGTAGGTCTCTTGGCAGCTTCCCTGACCAGTTTTCGTCTTGTCTTTTCATCAATTTTGGAGGGACGCCCAGTTCTTTGCAGCGTCACTGTTGTCCATTATTTTCTCCACTTTTTGATGACTGTCTTCACTGTGTTCCATGGTATATCTAATGCTATGGAAATTTTTTTGTACCCTTCTCCTGGCTGATATCTTTCAGCAATGAAATCCCTTTGATGCTTTGTAAGCTCTCTGTGAACCATGGCTTTTGCTGTAGCAGGCAACTGAGTAAATGTCAGGAAAATCCTACTAGGACAGCTGAACTTTATTTGGGGTTAATCAGAGTCTCTTTAATAGATGGCAGGTGTGTACCCAAGAAGAGTGAATGTTGTAATTAAATCAAAAGGTGCTTCAATAAAGTATTAGTTTAAGGGTGTGCACACACAAATGTTAGTTTAAGGGTGTGCACACTTAAACCAGCATATTGTACATTTTTTATTTTTTTTATATGTTTTCCCCTAACAGATTTGTGTGTTTTTCAATTGAATTTTACAGGTTATACGTCACATTAAAGGTGGGAAAAGTTTTGAAATTATTTATTGTGGTCTCATTTTTTTATATCACAAAAACCTGGCATTTTAACAAGGGTGTGTAAACTTTTTATATCCAATGTAATTAAATACCAGGAAACCCTCCTGGATCAGATAAAACAGAAAACAGAGAGAATTGAAGACAAAGTTGTCCAGAAGGAAATGCTAGACTTGGGCAATGCCACCCTCCTAGTTGTAAAACATTCTTAAATGTGTTTACAATGCGCTGGATGCAACCTGTAGGGCAACTGCCATGTCATGTGTTATTAGGAGGCATGATTGGCCGAGTGAACAGTCCCTTTCTGAACATGTTAAAGAAAAAATCCTCAATGTCCCACTTGGTAAAGATTTCCTGTTTGGACCCCCAGCAACGAAACTGTTTAAGAAACTGAAGGAAATGGCAAAGACCGTGCAGTTCCCCATGCTGCCTATGTTTAATGGAAGCTACCCTAGCAAAACCTGGTCCTTTCCCACCAGACCCAAAGGAAAGGAAGGAAGAAAAGGAAATAGGGAAATATCTTATCAAATCAACTCCAGATCAAGGCCAGGAAGGAACCAGTCACAGGACCGCAGCAGGGAACATTTTCTGACTCAGCAGAGCACCTCCCTGCCCACACCAAAAAAATAAATAAATAAATTCCAACGCAACCCTCAGCACCTCCCTGTCACCACCAGAAAGGGTAGGAGTCATACTATGCCTGTTTTATCCCCATTGGCTTTGGATCACTTAAGATAAATGGGTATTAAGCCTATTGAAGTCAATGTACCATTCAGAAACCTAGATTTTTAAGTATTCCTCCTGAGTCAAAGATTCAGAAGAAAGCTGCTTAATGATGAAATATAAAATCTTCTCCACACAGGTCTGCTTTGAATAATTGTCAAGATAAGAAACTGGAACAGGCTGCTCCAGACTCTTCCTTGATCCAGGAAAGGAAGGATCATGTAAACCAATACAAGTCCTTTCCAAGCTAAACAAATTTGTGATTATCCCAAAATTCAAGATGCTTACCCTGCAAAAACTCCTCCTTATCATCCTTCCAGAACCTCTCATAGTCACCCTCCACTTAAAAATGCCTACCTGTACATTTGCATAGCTCAGAAACACAGGTGGTTCTTACTCTTCATGACTGGGTACTTCTAGTTCTAGTTTCTGCCTTGTCCTTTGGCTTGTCTACTACATCTATAGTTTTTACCAAGTTTCTAGCTACAGTAATTGCCTTCTGCAGGACAAAGGGCATCCACATACACCCTTCTTTGGATGACTGCCCCATCCAGGCCTTCTCTGCTAAGGAATTGCAGGCATCCATACAGGTAGCAATATATTTTTTCAACAAGGTGGGGTTATCACTGAATCTTTAGAAGTCGCTTCTTGTACCCTCCTCCTTGATAACTTTCTTAGACGCAGATCTGGATTCCAAAGATCAGAAAGCTTATTAGATGTAGATCTGGATTCCAAAGATCAGAAAGCTTATCTTCTGCCTGGAGAAAGTCATGTTCCTGACCCTATACTTCAGTAAAATGTCAGAAGAAAAAAATAATCTCAGACATGAAGCTCCTAAGGCTCTTAGGTTTCATGGCATCTTGAATATTCTTGTTCCAGCTAGCTATGCTCCATATGAGGAAACTAAAGTGGTACCCAAAAAACTGCTGGTGCCAGCATTGGTGCCATTTCCATTCTTCTATTCCATTTCTCCTGTGCATAAGGAAAAAGCTGGTTTGGTATCTGGAAGCCATTCAGGCCAGGTGGGGAGTCTCTTTTTGGCTGGAGAGGAGCAAGCACGTCCTTACAACAGGTGTTCCTGACCTCACCTGGCAGGCTTGTTCAGGGGAGAAAAAGGTCCAAAGCAGTGATGGCTGTCCTGAGAGCTCTATCTGCATTCACTACCTGTTGGAGCTAAGGACCTTTTCACATAAGGATAGACAACACTACAATTATATACATAAACCTACCTTTTGTGCAGGCTAGCAATGCAGATTTGGAACTGGCCCAGGAGATGATTCTCACTCTTTTGCACAGCCCCTCCCAGGGCAGGAGAACAACACTACAGATACCCTGAGTAGAATATATGTGTACTAAAACAGTGTTCTTACAAATGCTTCATAAGTGGGTGAGCCAGAGGTATACCTTTTTGTGTCTTGTCAAAGCAAACAACTCAGGAAATACTGCACAAGGTCTCCACAGAAGGGAGCATGGAGTACAAATGCCTTCTCCTTTCCATGGACAGTTCTGTTTCTTTATGCCTTCCCCTCCCCTACTCCTTACCCCTGGAGTACTGCAGAAGATGTGGGAGGATGTGATAAGTGTGATTCTTGTAGTCCTTTTTTGACTCAGGCAGCACTAGATGTCCTTCCATATCACTGTTGCAGTATTCTTTACAAAAGGGATTCCCTGCCAAGGGCAGCCCAAAGTCCGGCCAGTATACTAAAGCCTTAGCTTGTTATAGTGATGTTGTACGTCACACACATACTCCCCACTCATGGCATAGGGCATAAAGGTGAAGTACAGACATCCATACCTGCCGTCTTTGACCGTAGGTTTGAGCGTTTTTTCAAATTCTGTTTGCCAAGCCAATTTTCAAATAAGTAACTCGTTGAGGTTTTTCTTGTTATTTTCTTTTTTTGTGGTTGTTGGATTAAATGTCATCCAAAGAGGCAAAATGCCAGTGTGGGAGACAGATTTCTCATAAGGACTGTCACAAGTAATATTTATTTTGCTTAGGTGCTTTTCACGACCATACATCTGGTCCTGTTTGTCAGGCGTTTGTCCCTAAATCTGTGTGTAGTCATCTCTCCTCCTTGCTTATTCATCTAGAGAGCCATTATCTTAAATTATTGGCTCAAGGTACAATGACAGAATCATCCCAGCCTGAGGAAAAAAAGAAAAAACAAAATATGAGCAGGCAAATGGAGTATCCAGCTGTTTTAATAATCGTAAGCGCTTTCACTGATCCAAGTGAATCAGCTTCTTCAGACAAATTAAAACTCTTGACTTCCCAGTTTAAAAATACTTGCACAGAAATGCTAAACCAATGGGCTGGCAGCCTGAGGGTCAGCCGTCTGCGATGAAGAAAGCCAAGAAAGTTTGGTTGGCTTCTTCGGCTGTACCACCTCTTCTAGACATCTCTCTCAAGTTTGGTGGGAGACTTGAGGATCACCTGGTTCTTCATTTGGATTCCTCTGTCTTGACCACTGTGGATGCTAGCATGGATCTGGCTTCTTGCATGTTCTCAAAGGCACTGCAGATGTCCATTTCGAATGTTAAGGGGAAATGCAACTGATTATATCCAAAGGACCTAAGGGTGTTCCACAGATTCTTGTTAGGGAGAAGATTCCCACTACATTAATTGCCTCAAGAGTCTTCACCAAATGCCTTGCTCCTGCGATTGCTTGTTGCAGGACAAAGGGGAGTCAGATTTTTCCCTGTTTGGATGACCTTCTCATTCAGGCCTCCTCTCCGGGAACCCTGCTATAGCACCTTCATTATGTTGTTTGTCTTCTGCAGAGTCTGGGATTTACTGTGAATTTCTAAACATCTTTCATTACTCCTTCTCAAGATCATGTTTTCCTAGGCTGCAGGCTCCAGACCATCCATATGTTGACATCCCTAATACCTCCCAGGGCTCTGACTCTATAATTGCTTATTTTCGGTGCCTTCTACCTCTAGTGTCAGTTTCAGCCAGGGATTATCTCAGGGCCGTGAGTTACATGGCTTCCACTAGCCAGACTCCATATGAGGAGGCTTCAGTAGTTCCTGAAGTCAGCCTGGTTTCAATTTTCTCATCTTCTGAATTTTCTAGTTCCCCTTCTTCCATGCCTCAAGTTGGAGCTTCAGTGGTGGATTCAGCTGCTGTCCCTCACCCCGGGGCTTCCTTTTAGCCTCCACTTCCCTCTCAGGAATGGTTTTCAAATGCCTCAGATGTGGGATGTGAAGCTTCCTTTGGCCCTCTGAAGGTTCAGGGTCTTTGGTCAGTTTGTCAGAAGGCAGACCACATTAGTCCCAAGAAGTTGAAAACACTCCTTGCTCTTCAGGCCTTCTAATCCCTATTTCTCCCATGTCTTCTCAAAATCTTTACAGACAATACCGCAGTGATTTAGTACATCAGTGAGCAGGGGGGGGGGGCATGGCCTTACCTCCTTTGCAGGCTAGCTCTTCAGGTTTGGGATTTAGCTGTATAGTATTACGTTACTGTTCAGGCAGTTAATATTCCCTCAGAACAAAACATACTGGCAGATTTCTTGAGCAGGTGTGTAACACAAACTCATGAGTGGATGCTTCACACAAATATGTTTCTTGACATTATTCACCATTGGGGTATTCTAAGGGTTCCTATTAGATGACCGAAGATGCATTCTTTCGAATGTGTCTTGGTCAAACTTGAAAAGACGAAAAGGCAAAATGACGAAGCGGCATATAAGCAAATTCTTTCCCTGGGAAAGAAATTGCTTGGCCTTGTCCGTTATTTTGCAGTTTTTGTCACTGTAGTGCGATCTCAGAGTTGGTATATTTAAGTAGGGGGGGTGTAGGGCCACAGCCCCCCATGTCGGGGGTTGTGTGGGGGGGCAAATCCCCCCACTTTTTTATGTTTTAAGTGTGTTTTTATTTATTTATTTTTTTTGGAACAGAGATTTTTTTTTCTCTTGGAAAAAAATCGCTGTTCTAAGCGTTCAAGTTTGTAAGCTTTCGCTTACATGGGGTCGATAAATCATCGTTCGCTTTTCTAAGCATTCACTGATTTAATATAGACCCTATTCCTCAGGTAGATCTTTTTGCCTCCCTCTGAACAACTTTCTCTCTTTTGCACCAGAGTCACCAGTCTTCTGGCGTGGAAGGTGAATACTCTCTTTTTCTCTTGGAAGGGGATTTTTTTTATGCCCCCCCCCCCTCCTCTCATACTGAAGGTTCTGTTCAAAATAGAACAGGATTCTCCCAAAATCTTGTTGAAGACTCCCTTTAGGCCCAGTCAGCATTGGTTCCCTCTTTTGCACCTAGCCAAGGGCAGTCGCAAGTTACCTCACAGTGTTGACCTAGTCGCACAAAACAAAGGGTCTCTTATCCATCCTCATTTGTCCACTCTTCAGTTGACACTGTGGATGATAGGGTTCTGATCCCTTTTAGGCATTATTTTTTCTGAGGACATGCTCTGGGTCCTGTAGGAGGCTAGGAAACCCATTACTAGGAAATCTTATTTGTACAAAGGGAAGAGATTTTCTGTCTGATTCCTTGCTCATAAGCGGGATCCATTTTCTGTAGAGGTTGCTCTGGTCCTTTCTTTGTGTGACTTGCTCCTTGGTGGGTTGGCTTACTCTTCTGTTAAAGCTGACCTTTCAGCTATTTCTGCTGGTCTGCCTTTGATCCCTCCTTTGAGGTCAAACATTTTCTTAAAGGCATCCTTCATATTAGGCCTCCCAGGTAGCGTATTTCTCTTTCCTGGGACCTTAATTTTATTCTTGAAAAATTGACACAGGCTCCTTTTGAGCCTGCAGCTTCTGCTTCCTTGCAATATTGTTTTTGGAAGACTGTCTTTCTTTTGGCCCTTACTTTAGCTAGAAGGGTGTCTGAGCTTCAGGCCCTTATGACTGTTCCTCACGTTTTGGTTTTTCACAGGGACAGGGTGTCTCTTCATACTAATCCTTCTTTTATGCCCAAGGTAGTTAATGAGTTGTCTCTTAGTCAGTCTGTTCATTTGCCTACCTTTTTCCTTATCTGCGGTCTGCCAGTGAGAAGGTTCTTCACATCTTGGATTTACAGAGGTAGCTCAGATACTATTTGGGTAAGACTAAGGTTATTCACAAGTTTGAACAATGTTTTGTTACTTTTCATGCTAGATCTCTTGGTTTGGCTGTTTCTAAACAAATCATTTCCACTTGGATTTCTAAGGTCATTTGTTTTTGTTATTATTTTCATGGAAAAAGCCTTTTTGCCTCTGGAAAGGCTCATTCTACCAATTCCATCCTTGAAGCTGCTACTTGGTCCTCTGTCCATACTTTCACTAAGCATTACAGATTGGATGTTGTTTCCTGGATAAGGGCTGCCTTTGCCATAGCTGTCTTGCATGGATTTTTTGGAGAGTTCTTCTGGGCCTACCTCCTCCCAACTTTCCTCTTGAGCTTTTGTACTCTCCCTTTTGTAAAGAGTACTGCAACAGTGATATGGAAGGACATCATGCAGTTGTGTAAAATCATACCATAACAGTAGATGTCCTTCTCTTCACTGTTGCAGTATTCATTCCCTCCCTTCCCCCTATTGTCTTCTCCCTTTTTCCTTTCTGGATGCACTTGCTCCTCTTTTTTTCTTGGATGGTGGTTCCTCCTGGAGCTTTTTCAGTTCTGAGGTATGGACATCCATACATCACCTTTATGCCCTACGCTGGGAGCGGATGTGTGACGTATGACATCCCTATAACAACCTAAGGCATTGGTGTACTTGCCAGACATTGTTCTGCCCTTGTCAGGGGATCTCTTTTGTACAGAATACTGCAAAAGTGAAGAGAAGGACATCTACTATTATGGTAAGATTTTGCACAACTGCACTTTCTCACAACGAATGAGCATAGTCAGAGAGAAACAATAGCTGTTTCCACAACAGGTGGACCTATTAACCAAGAAAGTGGTCCTTCATACACCCCCACCTGAGCACACCAAGGCTGGCAGGGTGGATGATTTAATACTTATTTCCTCATGGCATTTGTTTTCAGAGGTTGTCTTACTTATTCTAAAAAGATTCAGGTGACCTTGCACCAAGAAATCTTGTGCTTATAAGCAGACACAGTTTTCTCATTGGTGCCATATTGGAGGGAACAGCCGCTGCAAGACAGACTGGCCTTGGTTACCTCTGTAAATGCTACAAAAAATTTTGCTGTATGCCTCCATTGAAATACACACTTCAGCCATTTCCACGTTAATCTCCAGACCCCGCTTGTTTAGTCTCGCGTAGCTGTGAAGCAGTTTCTAAATGGGATTGTGCACCTGAGTCCACAAAGTAAAGATCCAACGCCCCCCATGGCATCTCAAATTTGTACTGATAAAGTTTATCCCCCCCAAGCCTGCTGTGTTATCTGACATTAAAACATTTACCTGGAGAACCACCCTACTAGTACTTCTAACTTTTGCCAGATATTTTTCTGAACTACAGGCTTTAATGTGTAAGGTGTCTCTCTTTGTTTTCCAAGAGAACAGGATCACTCTCCATGCTAATTCGTCCTTCGTGCCTAAAGTTGTGTTGGAGCTGTCCCTAAATTTAAGCTATAAATCTTCCTGTTTTCTTCTCATCCCCAGAAAATAAAGATATAGAACTGCTGCATTTTCTGGATGTGCATAGGAAATGTAGTTTTTATCTAGACAAAACAAATTCTTACAGGAAATCAGACCAACTACTTGCAAAGCAGAAAGAGTAGAGACCTGTGAATGAACAGACCATATTTAAATGGATTACAAAGGTCATTTACTTTTGTTACTGTCATCATGGGAAGCCAGTGCCACACAGAGTTAAGACTCATGCCAGTAGAGCTACTGTTACTTACAATTCCTTTCTAAGGAATTTCCATTCATAACATACTAGAGGCACCTACATGGACTTGAACTATCCACTCCTTTCCATACAGTGCATCTAGGTATTGAACCCAGGGCCAGTGCTGGAATTGCTTCAGCTATTTTCCAAGGCTTGATTTCCCCTGGACTAGCTTCTGGCCAATGTTTCAACCCACTTTAGCTCTGGGAGTCTTCCCAAGAGGCATTACTGCAACAATGACTTAAAGGAACATACTGTAATTGTGTTAGGTACTTAACCATATATGTAGATATTTTAGTAGCTTTAATGTTGCTGTACCAATTTCCTCTCCTTTGGCCCTTCTACTGTGCTACAGAGTTGAGGCAGGTACCCTTCCCCTCCTTATCCATCTTCCACCCCAGATAGATCCCTCTTATATTTTCTTATGCATTCTTGAAACATATCTGGATGGGTTATGCTTCAGGTACCTTGCAAAGAGTGTGAAACCAGACTGGGGCAAGGAAGATCTGAAGATGGTGCTGGCCTATAACCATTTACACTACCAATGGCCTTACATCATAAAGGGGAGGGCATGTGTGGGAGTATGGTAGAAGATGAAGTCTTTGGTATTCTGGCCAGCTTTCAGCTTCTGTAAGTAAGAAAGTCCTAACAGTTTCTACTGTAAGATTGAAATTACCTGAACATCCACATTTATAAGAAGTACCTAAAACAACTGTATCTTTTTGCTTACTACTTTCAAGATGCATGCATGAAAAGGCTCCTCATGTCAGTGTACTTAGCAATAAATAAATTAATTGCTCAATGGAAAAAGGGGTTTCAAAACTGACCATGCAACTTTTTGTAGACCATCCTTCCAGACACTCCAAATTAGACTCTTTTTAGGAGAGTTAGATTCTTAGAAGGCTGTGCTGCAGGTACAGTTGGATTTGGGTCTCATCCAGTCTTTGTCATTTTGGGCCAGACAAGTAGTCATGCCCTGTCTCCCTTCTCTGCAGCCTCCTCATTGGCCCCCAGTTCTAGTGATTATTACGTTAAGGTTGTCTAGCACTCTGCTGACTTTGACACAGGTGATGTTTACCCTGACCAGTAGTGGTGCCATTGGTCCCATTGGATTTAATGTTGATGCTTTTGATGCTGATGGTCTTTTCAACTCCCTGTCCGGGGTCTAGGGCGAGGAGTCCCCACTTATTGGTGCTGATTACTGTGCATCAGTCTGAAGGTCACAGTTCTCAGCGTTCAGGCCCTTGGGACTGAAAGCATCTGCTTTGATGTTGGCATAGGCCTCAGTGTCTGGGCTTGGTGCTGGAGCTATGCCAATGGAGGAGGAGCTCCATGCAGCAGAATCAGTGTCAACATCTATGACGCCAATGTATGTATGTGTTGGGGTCATTCAGAGGCATAATATAGCACCTGTTGCTGTAGGTGCATCTCTCTGACTCATCTACACTAGCTTTTTCATTCAGAGACCACTTCTGATCCATGCTTGACCCTTTCAGTTTTTCCCATGCCAGGACAGTGTATGTGAAGACCTATGATGAAAACATAGAAAGGTGCCTGAGCCAGACTCTTCCTATACCTCTGCCTTCCCAAACAGTTCACATTCAAAGGGACAAGGTAAAATGTAGTGTAAAAAAAAACACAGAGTTCTCATTGGAAACTTCTGAGCCAGACACAGATGAGGAAGGTGAGGCAGATTCTCAATGACCCCCCCCCTTCTCATTTACCCCACTTCCCAAATTTTTGATAGGGTTTTGAAGGAGGCATTTGGGTTTTTCCCCACACCTTCCTGTATGGTACATTCTGTGGCTGATATGGTGACATTGTTCACAGAGGAAGGATGTAAGGATGACAGTTTTGTGCCACTTGTGTCTAGAAGGCATCAGTTGACTGGAAATACTGTGTGCAAGATTCTGTGGTGAACGCTGTTGTCACTGCAGTGTCCTAAAGAGAGCTCTGACCCCATACAGCCCTGTGTTTCATCACCTAGTGAAGCAGTAAAGGTTCATGGGTCATTTCAGTAGGGAAGACTCTGCCTCCTCCACATTTATTTTGAGGTTACTTAACTACTAGAAACACATACTGTGATTTTGGCACACTATCTTCTTCTTCTTCTTTCGGCTTTTCCCGGTTAGGGGTCGCTACAGCAGATCATCTGTCCGCTCATGATTGGCAGTGGAGTTTTACAGTGTCGTGTTGCTAGCCTGGTGCCCAACCTTTCACAGAAGGCACACACACAATCACACCTAGGGCCAATTTAGAGTGTCCAATCCACCTACTGCATGTCTTTGGGATGTGGGAGGAAACCGGAGCACCCGGAGGAAACCCACGCGACCACAGGGAGGACATGCAGACTCCGCACAGAAGGCACCCCAGCCGAGAATCGAACCAGAGAACCTCTTGCTGTGAGGCAGCATGCTAACCGCTGCACCACCGTGGCTGCCCTGATTTTGGCACACTATACTAGGTGAGATATAAGAAGCTGCAGGTGTGAGATACAGATGTCAGAAAGGAGCTCACCTGTCAGACATCTTTGCTTTCTAAAAAGAGAAACTTCAACATATGCCTTACCCACAGTGTGGAGAATGATGCAGTTAAGGTACCTAATACTGAAGTCAGAGATTGCCATCTTACCTGACTTTGCCTAGCTGACTTGGTTGAGAAGCCCATGGTCACATTGCATAATTCCCTGCTAAATGGTTTTGACTTGTTGAGACTGCAGGTTAAGGAAAAGCTGGAGGAAAGCATGATAGAGGCTTAAGACTGTTGTGGTTGATGGCATGAATGCATTCTCCATATTGTCCCTTTCCAGAATGCATAAAATTCCACTTCAGATGTGGTTCAGGCACATCCAACAGCAACAGAATCAGAAACCAGGAAAGAACGAACATAGTCGCAGTTTCTTTCTTGGCTGTCATCCCAACTGTAGGAATTCCGGCCAAGTCGGAGATTATGTATTTCCCGGGGAGGGGGGTGGGCTCATCAGTATGCTCACTTTGACTGACCGTTCCACTGTGGAGGCAGTTGGGAATTACCCATCCTCTACCTGTCAGTTTGGGAAACCATTACTCGTGACAGGTATTGGGCATAATTTCAAGACGCTGCATAATCCCTATCATGTCCTCACCCCAGCTGCTGTCCATTCCTCTTCCTGACGTCTTACTCCATCAAAAAAGGACCACACTAAACAAGGTCCCAAACTTCTTTGTAAAGTGAGCCATTCATTGTGTCCTCTTGGTTTAGAGAGAGTCTGTAGAACCTGCACCTGATTCTTTTAAGTGCCAAAATACACCAAGGATCTCAGGCCTGTCTTAACTTCAGCTAATTCATACCAAAGTAAAAATTCCAGATGGTCATGATACTGTCAGGTCTTCCTTGATTGGAAGTGCTGTTTGGACATCCAAGATACATACCTGCATGTGAATATTGAAAAGGAGTCAAGGAGTTTCCTAAACTTCTGAACTGGAGCCAGCTATTACCACTTCCAGGCTTTCCCCTTTGTTCTCACCTCCCAGTATAGTCACAAAATACATGGCTGCAGATGTAGTAAACCAGGGACTGTAATGATTCAAGGTCTTCCCTTACCTAGACAGCTACATTGTAATGGTTCATAGATAAGGGAAACTGATATTTGCCTTGGATTTTCAATGAATGTGGTTGCAGTCCAATGAGAGCTCTGTATCCTTTGCTAAGCCTCAGATATAGCCCATGTATGTATCTGATAACGTTCAAAGGCTGTTTCGTAAATACCCTGCTTTGCATGGTCAACCTTCTGTCTGAAAGGATTCTTCCACCCAACTGTTCAGATATTATCCAAAATATTTATTTTTATGGTGTCAGCCACTGTGTGCCTCACAGCTTTGTGATTCATGGCAGCCACAATTTTCTTAACCCCATTACAGAGGAGCCACATGATAATCTTGTTTTGGACACTCAGGTCTCAATAGAGTCAATGTATTAACACTCATCAGAATTTCCAAAGCATGTCAAAGACATCTTTTTTGTTGGCTTTAGTCCTCCATCTTGCCTCTGGGTAACCACTTCCAGGGGCGGCTCGTGGCATTGGGCTGCCGGACTGCAGCCCCCTCAAAATAAAAAATAGAAAGAAAAATAAAAAAAAAATTATTTTTTGAAATTTCACGCATGCGCAGTAGTCCCGACTACTGTCGGTCTATGCGCATGCTCAAGGCAGTCCCCATAGGGGGACACAAGGAGACGTCTGTGCACTTACTCACTAGGATTATGGGTCACATCCAGACTGCAAGAGCAGCAGTCAGGACTCGGGATCAGGCTTTCCTTGGGATCTCACGGGTCTTTGAGTATTGCGTAGGAAGGATGTACATTAGCTGGATACATTCAGGTAAGTGTATGGTGCTTTTTACCTTTATTTTACAATGTTTATTTGTGTGTGTATGGTGCTTATGCTTTACTGGAGTTTGTGTATGGTGCTTATGCTTTACTGGAATGTGTGTGTGTGTGTGTGTGTAAATGCCCCAGGTGCTTATGGTGGTGTGGTAGGGAATACCTCAGGCTTGAACCCTGTACCCTGTATGCAGGTGTTAAAGACTTGAGTTCCCTACCCACCACCATTTGTAAAAAAATTGCAGATTTTTGCCTCATATTCGATCTGATCTGTTCCTCATAATATCTGTGGTTTGTAAATGTTGCAATGCTTGATATTTGAGGGTGTAGTAGTAGCATTGTTGCCTCACAGCTGCAGGTTCTTGGGTTTGATTCTTGGCTGGGATTCCTTCTTTGTGGGGTCTGTATCTTCTCCCTGTGTTTGTGTGGGTTTGCTTTTGTGTCCTCCCATGTTACAAAGACATGTCTGCATTATTTCTTCCTGGGCCTCTGCTGAAAATTGTTTATTTGTTCCAAGTCAGACTGTCCTGATTAAAAAATGTTAAATAAAATTGACAGGCATTTGAATTTCAGACTTAAGGGTTTCTGAATGTTTAATTCCTTGCATATTTGATGGTGCAGTGGTAGTATTGTTGCCTCACAGCTATAGGTTTTCTGGTTTGATTCTTGGTTGGGGTGGCTTCTGTGGGGAGTCTGCATCTCCTCCATGTGTTTGTGTGGATTTGCTCTGGTGCCCTGCCATTTTACAATGACGTGTCTGCAGTTTTAATCCCTGCTGAAAATAGTTTTTTTGTTCTGTCCGCAGTAAAATTGACAGGCATTTGAATTTCAGACTTCAGGTTTCTGAATGTTTAATTCCTTGCATAATTGATGGTGCGGTGGTAGTATTGTTGCCTCCCAGCTATAGGTTTTCTGGTTTGATTCTTGGTTGGGGTGGCTTCTGTGTGGAGTCTGCATCTCCTGCCTGTGTTTGTGTGGATTTGTTCTGGTGCCCTGCCATTTTACAAACATGTGTCTGCAGTTTTAATCCCTGCGTCTCTGCTGAAAATTGTTTTTGTTCTGTCCGCAGTAAAATTGACAGGCATTTGAATTTCAGACTTCAGGTTTCTGAATGTTTAATTCCTTGCATAATTGATGGTGCAGTGATAGTATTGTTGCCTCACAGCTATAGGTTTTCTGGTTTGATTCTTGGTTGGGGTGGCTTCTGTCTGCATCTCCTCCCTGTATTTGTGTGGATTTGCTCTAGTGCCCTGCCATTTTACAAAGACGTGTCTGCAGTATTAATCCCTGCGTCTCTGCTGAAAATTGTTTTTGTTCTGTCCGCAGTAAAATTGACAGGCATTTGAATTTCAGACTTCAGGTTTCTGAATGTTTAATTCCTTGCATAATTGATGGTGCAGTAGTAGTATTGTTGCCTCACAGCTATAGGTTTTCTGGTTTGATTCTTGGTTGGGGTGGCTTCTGTGTGGAGTCTGCATCTCCTCCCTGTGTTTGTGTGGATTTGCTCTGGTGCCCTGCCATTTTACAAAGACGTGTCTGCAGTTTTAATCCCTCGTCTCTGCTGAAAATTGTTTTGTTCTGTCCGCAGTAAAATTGACAGGCATTTGAATTTCAGACTTCAGGTTTCTGAATGTTTAATTCCTTGCATAATTGATGGTGCAGTGGTAGTATTGTTGCCTCACAGCTATAGGTTTTCTGGTTTGATTCTTGGTTGGGGTGGCTTCTGCCTGCATCTCCTCCCTGTATTTGTGTGGATTTGCTCTGGTGCCCTGCCATTTTACAAAGACGTGTCTGCAGTATTAATCCCTCGTCTCTGCTGAAAATTGTTTTGTTCTGTCCGCAGTAAAATTGACCGCATTTGAATTTCCAATTTCATGTTCTTCAGAATACATAGTAGCACAACCTTTTTTTAGCAATTTTCTAAGTTTATAAGATGAATATTTTAAATTTGTCCCTATTTTTGGGACTGTATTCCCCCATTATTGGCTTTGTCCAGGTTTTTGTGCTAAGGTTGACAGCTATGGCAAGAACTGAATTCACTGAATATGTCTGAGGGCTGTATTCCCTCATTACTGGGTTTGTCCAGGTGTTTTGTACTAAGAGGTTGACAGCTATGGTGAGAACTGAATTCACTAAATGATAGCCATTTAAGTTTCAGTCTTCCTCTCTTTTACAAAGCAGCTGATGTGGCGAAGTGGTATGTTACTCTGACTGTTTTTTGCTCAGGGACCTTGGCAGAAAAAAATATATGGTGGCAACACAACATTTTATTCTAGCAACTTTCCAAGATTATACAAGCAGTGTTTAATGTGTCCCTGTTTTTGGGCTTTTGACCCCCCCCCAATACATTTTGGCTTTTTCCAGTTTTTTTGAGCTGAGGAGTTGAGATGCAGTTGAGTATTGAGTAGATTTTACAAGGAACTGAGAGCTGCAGGGGAATAGAAGTTTAGTGCTTTGCCAAGTTAATACTATAGCACAACAGGTTGTGTACTTGCTTTTGATGCAGAAGGTTGTGGGTTCTACTCCCACAAGGGGTGGATGCTGCCGTACTGAGAATGTTCTCCTTGGTGAAGATACTAACTATGAGTTCGTTATCAGTTTGCCATCCATTTCCTCTTGCAATATTATTACTAGCTTATCATTTTTTAATGTAATATAGGCAATTTATTCCTGAGGGGCAACAGACACTTTATTTTTCTATGAAACCATGAAATGTAAAGGTGATTGCTAGCAGCAACCGCTTCATTAGTTACAGATTTCTTTAATGTGGAATTATTTAGATGACTGACTTCAGAGATTGTGCATATTTACTGATAATGGACTGTAGAATTGTGCATATTTACTGATAAAGGTGGACTGTAGAATTGTGCATATTTACTGATAATGGTGGACTGTGGAATTGTGCATATTTACTAATAATGGTGGACTGTAGAATTGTGTATATTTACTAATAATGGTGGACTGTGGAAGTCTGAGTAGACTTTTTTATGATAAATGTTCTCAACTGGGCAGTTTTGCCATTATGGGTGCATATGGTTTGTTTCAATCCTTACTGGAAAAAATGTTCAAAACAAATTTAAAACACCCTGTAACAAGTGTACTGTATTGTACAAGGAATATAACTTTAGTACAATGAGGAAGGTGTATCAAAGAGCACATGTATGTTTCATATGCAAGGAGCCTATAATTCGAAAACAGCCCAAAATTAATCTTTATCTGCCACTGGCAAAATGTATTTTCTTTGAATGTGGGTTTCAATGCTGTTTCAATGAATGTGAGTTTCAAGGGCAGAGAAGTTTTAATGCTAAGTTTTCATTGTGAGATTGCATTACTTTGTTTAACAGATGACTTAGTATTTGTGCTGTAAAATACAAAATAAAACTTTCAAATGAAGTCCAACTCATCATAGAAGTAAAGCAGTATGCACATTAGTGTTTATGGTAAATGGAGTGAAATAGCCAAGTATAATGGTTCATTGGAATGGCTGCAGAGGCTCCATTCAACCATTATTTTGTCAGGGGGGAAGGGCAGCAAACTCAGACAGGCCCAGCTGAACTATACCTCCCAACTGTCCAGATTTTCAAAGAATTAATAGATTTTTGCTTCTTATTTTTGGTTTGTTCATAAAATTTGTAGTTTTAATTCCTAAATGATTTGCCAGAAGTCACTCAATAAGTTTCAGACTTCATAACCTTCAGAAAAATGCATGTTAAAGTAAGAGCTGTTCTATCAACTGTCTCAATTTATACAAGAGCAATTTTAGTACTGTTTATATGTGCCCCAATATATTTGGCCTTGTTCAGATTTACTGCATTAACAGGTTGAGAGGTACATGCAAATAAATTGCTTTATAGAATTAGGCATAGCCAACCTCTCAACTGTCCCCAATTTTGGCTCAAAATGTTGCTCTTCCCCTTATAATCCCTCCATAAAATAGCAATTTTGGAAGAAAACATGGAGGGTTTACAATTAAGAAATAACTGTAATAATCAAAGTTATAGATTACTTGAAATGCATGTATATTCTTTTATATTTTGTCAGCTGCTCAAGGTAGCAGTACTAATATTAAAGTGTCCCTTCTTTGACAGGTAGCAGCTGTATTGTGTGTCTATTTTATATTTTTGCATCACATTTTTGTCCATTTTTCATAAAATTGTGTTTTTGGCAAATTAGTGACAAATCACTAAAGACTGAAGTTAGAAAATGACAGACATTTGAGTTTCAGATTTTATACCCTTCAGAAAATTCATACTAATGCAAGACCTATTCTATTATCTTTCTAAGTTTATTAGAGCAATATTTAAAAAATGTCCTTATTGTTGGGCCTTTGTCCCACTTCTGTGTATGGCTTTGTCCAGATTTCTTGCTCTTGAGGTTGAGAGGTATGACAAATGTGTCAGGGCCATCACAGTCAGCCAGAGAGATTTCAAGTTGTGACATGCTTGTTGCACCCCACTCCCCATGTAGTGACTCTGGATGTGTCCAAGCAAGGCAAGGAGTAGTTGTATCTACCTTGGATGGGGAGGACACACTGCATAAGTACTACAGTGGCTTTTCATCTGTCCTTGATTTTGCAGAATGGTCTGGTTTCTGTCATATTTTGTACTGTTGATTTATGCTTATTACTCAAAGTGCCTGTTGCTCTGTGTTTTTAAGTAGCAATGCTTTAATGACCATAAGGTAAGCTTGTCTGAGATCGTAAGATGCAAGTAAGCTTTAATAAGCATACTGTTAAAGAATTGCCAACATTGAAAGCCTTTCTGTTGTTGCCATGCAGAGAATACTTGGCTAGATAATGTATAAGCCTTGGGTATTAAAGGACAGGATTCCATTATTTTAAAAGCTCATTACACTTGTTGGAGACTTCCAGTCATCTCTACAGACTTTACCCGTAAACTAAACAGAATGCCAATCATGTGTGGTCCATAACCTGTACAGTAATCCTTTAAGCAATGTATCTTGAGCTTGTTTCTTGTTCGCTTTTCATTTTTACTTTTATCATGTTTTCCCCATGAAACAAGTTGTCAGGCAGCAGGTCTTTTTTGGATAAGAAACATTTTTACAAGTGGGGGCATCACATAGATTTCTACTTTCAGCCTGTTACTTGGTACTTTAATAAAGCTGAATATATTATAATTAGGACTGCAGTGCAAGGAGAAGTGGTTTGAGTTGAGTGCTTCTGGTTTTTCTTATACTTGATTTTGACTGGCATTCCAGTAATGTATTTAAAGAGTAATTTATTTTTTCATGCCTCACAACCTTTTGTTTCCATCTAGATATTATGTAAGCTGTCATGCAGCCAATGCATTGAAATATTTTTATTCTTCTACACTTATTTTTGTCTTGATTGGACTTTCATAATGATGGTTTGCCACCCAGGGCAGCGTATTTAATTAAAGTTAGTTTTTTGTGGTTTTGTGCATAGCTCCTCCCCTTTCTGGTTGACCACACCCCCTCCCTTGACCCCACCCATTCAGCTGTCTCCTGCAGCCCCCCTGTGATTTGAAGTCACCAGCCGCCACTGCTGTCCCCCCCAAATAATTTTTTGTCATTTTCCAGAATTCTTGTGCTGCAAAGTTGAGAGAGACAGTTGAGTGTTGAGTAGATTTTACAAGGAGCTGAGAGCTTCAGGGGAAGAGATGTTTAGTGCTGCTTATACTGAGTAGGCTTGCATTGTTAATAGTACAACAACAGGTAGTGTACTTGCTTTTGATGCAGAAGGCTGTGGGTTTTACTCCCACACTATGTAGATGCATTACTGATACTGTACTTTGTTGTACTTTTAAAATAAATAAATAAACTCTTAAAGGGGTTGAATGCTGCAGTCCTGAGAATGTCCTCTTTGGCAGAGATACCTAGTAACTATGAACCTGCTATCAGTTTTCTATCCATTCCCTATAGCAATATCACTACCTTATCATTTTTAATGTAATATAGGCAATTTATTCCTCTAGGGCAATAGGCACTTTATTTGTAGATGAAAAGATGAAATATAGAGTTGCTTGCTAGCAGCAACGTCTTCATTAGTTACATATCTCTTTATTGTGGAATTATTTAGATGACTTTTACTTCTGCAGAGATTGTGCATATTTACTGATACTGGTGAAT
Source organism: Protopterus annectens (assembly GCF_019279795.1). NCBI lineage: Eukaryota > Metazoa > Chordata > Ceratodontiformes > Protopteridae > Protopterus > Protopterus annectens. The sequence continues at coordinate 973,494,840 of NC_056735.1, forward strand.
ATTTACTGATACTGGTGAATTGTAGAAGTTTGAATAGACTTTTATGATGGAAATGTTCTGAATTGGGCAGTTTTGTCATTATCGGTGCATGTATTTTGTTTTATTTTTTATTGGAAAAATGTTCAAAACAATAACTTCAAAATGTCCTCTAACAAATGTACTGTATTATACAACTGTACTGTATTATACAAGGAATATAATTTAATGCAAGGAATATAATTTAATACAATCAGGAACGTATATCAAAGAACACATATGTTTTGTGTGCAGGGGGCCTATAATTTGAAAACATCCCACAGTTAATCTTTATCTGCCACTGGCCAGATGTATTTTCTTTGAATGTGGGTTTCAATGCGGTTTCAATGAATGTGAGTTTCAAGGGCAGAGAAGTTTTAATGCTAAGTCTATTTTCATTGTGGGACTGCATTGCTTTGTTTAGCAGATGTCTGTTAGTGTGTGTGCTGTAAAATGTAAAATAAAACTTTTAAATGAAATCCAAATCATCGTAGAAGTAAGGCAGTATGGACATTAGTGTTTATGGTAAATGGGGCGAAATAGCCAAGTAATGGGACATTGGAATGGCTGCAAGGGGAGGCCCCATTGACCATGATTTTGTGAGGGGGAAAAGGCAAACTCAGACAGCTCCAGCTGAACTATACTTCTCAGTTGTCCATATTTTCGCAGAATTAATAGATTTTTGCTTATTTTTGGTTTGTTACTCATACAATTTGTGGTTTTCTGGCAAATCATGTAGGAATGAAGTGACTAAATAATGACAGCCATTGATTTTCCGACTTCATACCCTTCCGAAAAATGCATGCTAAAGCAAGACCTGTTATTCTGTCAACTGTCTAAGTTTATACAACAGCAATTTTTAGTACTGTTTGTATGTTCCCCCAAGATATTTGGCCTTGTCCAGATTTCCTGTGTTAAGAGATTGAGAGGTACCTGCAAATAAATCTCTTTATAGAATTAGGTATATCCAAACCTCTCAACTGTCCCCTATTTTTGGCTCAAAATGTTGCTGTCCCTCTAATAAATCACTCCGCAACATGGCAATTTTGGAAGAAAACGTAAAGGATTTACAATTAATAAATAATTGTATTGATCAGAGTTGTAGATTACTTTTATTTCATAAATACATGTAGATTCTCTATTTTGTCAGCTGCTCAGGTTAACAGTACTAATATTAAAAAGTGTCCCTTATTTGACAGGTTTCCAGCTGTATTGTGTGGGTAGTTTATATTTTTGCATCAAGTTTGGTCCGTTTTTCATAAAATTGTGGTTTTCTGGCACATTAATAGCAAATCATTAAAGATTGAACTTAGAAAATAATGAGACATTTGAGTTTCAGATTTCATACCATTCAGAAAATTCATACCAATGCAAGACCTACTATTATCTTTCTAAGTTTATAAGAGCAATATTTAAAAATTGTCCTTATTTTTGGGTTTTTGTCCCACTTCTATTTATGACTTTGTCCAGATTTCTTGCTCTGAGGTTGAGCGGTATAACAAATATGTTAGGGCCATAACCGTCAGACAGAGACATTTCAAATTGTGACATACTTGTTGCACCCCATTCCCCCATGTAGTGAGTCTGGGTGTGTCCAAGCAAGGCAAGGAGCAATTATGCAGTGTAAGTGTGCAGAGTATCCCCCATCCATACTGTTGATTTATACTTCTTATTATTCAGAAAATACATGTTGTTGCAGTGCCTCTTGCTCTGTATTTAAGTAGCAATGTTTTAATGACCATCAGGAAAGCTTGTCTGAGATTGTAAGATGCAAGTAAGCTTTAATAAGCATACTGTAAGTAAGCTTTAATAAGCATACTGTTAAAGAATTACCAACATTGAAAGCCTTTTTTGCTGTTGCCATGCAGAAAATATTTTACATAACTAGATAGCATATAAGCCTTAGGTATTGAAATGCATATGACAGCATTTGTAATAAAGGGCAGTCTTACAGTATTTTCAGAACCTCATTACATTTGTTGGAAACTTGCAGACATCTTTGCAAGCTTTACCCATAAATTAAACAGAATGCCAATCTATCATGTGTGTTCCATAGCTTGTGCAGTAATCCTTTAAGCAATTTATCTTGAGCTTACCTGACTTTGCCTAGCTGACTTGGTTGACTTTCCAGAATGCATAAAATTCCACTTCAGATGTGGTTCAGGCACATCCAACAGCAACAGAATCAGAAACCAGGAAAAGAACGAATATAGTCTTGATTCTCTTCTGGCTCATCGGCATCCCTTAGGAATTCGGCCGGCCAAGAGATGTATTTCCCGGGGTGGGCTCATCAGTATGCTCACTTTGACTGACCGCTCCACTGTGAGGCAGTTGGGGAATTCCATCTCTACCTGTCAGTTTGGGAAACCATTACTCGTGACAGGTATTGGGCATAATTTCAAGACGCTGCATAATCCCTATCATGTCCTCACCCCAGCTGTAAATTCATAATTCATACCAAAGTAAAAATTAGATGGTCATGATACTGTGGTCTTCCTTGATTGAAGTGCTGTTTGGACATCCAAGATACATACCTGCATGTGAATATTGAAAAGGAGTCAAGGAGTTTCTAAACTTCTGAACTGGAGCCAGCTATTACCACTTCCAGGCTTTCCCTTTGTTCTCACCTCCCAGTATAGTAAATACATGGCTGCAGATGTAGTAAACCATGCACTGTAATGATTTCTTCTTACCTAGACAGCTACATTGTAATGGTTCATAGGACTGATATTTGCCTTGGATTTTCAATGAATGTGGTTCCAGTCCAATGAGAGCTCTGTATCCTTTGCTAAGCCTCAGATATAGCCCATGTATGTATCTGATAACGCTCAAAGGCTGTTTCTAGATACCCATGGTCAACCTTCTGTCTGAAAGGATTCTTCCACCCAACTGTTCAGATATTATTGTGTGCCTCACAGCTTTGTGATTCATGGCAGCCACAATTTTCTTAACCCCATTACAGAGGAGCCACATGATGATCTTGTTTTGGACACTCAGGTCTCAGACATCTTTTTTGTTGGCTTTAGTCCTCCATCTTGCCTCTGGGTGACCACTTCCAAATCCCCAGATTCTAGCTGACTGTCATCATAGATAATTTAGCCCTAGGGTGAGGCATTAATTTGATTATTTGTTTAGCTACAGTAAGCTCTAAATTAACCAGCACCCATGGGGATTGTTAGATGCCAGATAAGTGTAGCTTCTCGTTGCTTGAGAGTTACTATTAAAAACAGACCTGACTACTGTACCTTATACTACACCATACCATAAACACTGTATTGATTTGATTTTAATATTGAAATATAGTAGTTAAAAGCCTGGCTGGAATAATAATATTTTAAACATATTTCTGCTAGAAAGCGTGGCATGCCGAATGGATTGGAATTGAATGAATAGAGAGAGAGAGAGTGAATGCACATATGAAAGCGGAAGTGACTGTGAGACATCTGAGAGATGTATGAAAGCTAAAGAGTGTGTGTGTGTGAGAGAAAGAGTGAATGACTGCATGTATGCAAACTTAAGGGAGTGTGTGTGTGTGTGTGTGTGTGTGTGTGTGTGTGTGTGTGTGATCAAGAGAGAGAATGTGCAATCAGATGCAAACTGACTGACTGAATATGGAGCAAGTATTGACATTTTAGCAGTTTGACTTGTTCTCAGGTTGGGGAGAGAGAGAATTTATTTGTATCTTTCTTTTTAAAACTCTAAAAACATAAGATATGTTCCAGCAACACAGGAAAAACTAAATTGTTCATACTGTACTATATTTCTATTTTTTTCTGGTTGCTTGAGTTCCAGTTAACTGAGAGTTTACTGCATTTATCTATTTATTTATTTACATTTTTAGCTGGGTAAACACACTGGTGCAAGGACCCTTTTCAGACACAACCTAGACTTAAAAGGCACTTACTACAAAAGTACTGTGCTGACAGCATTAAAACAAAAAGTATGTGCCAGTAATGTAAAATGAAAAAAGTGTCAGCATAAAGAAGCCAAACATCGTCCAGTAGAATTTGAAAACAAGTTACTTTACAGTAACAGTTACAGTTTTAGAGGTTGATAGTGTTTAACAGTAAAATGTAGAATGGTTTATAATACTGGAGAAAAATACATTAAGTATTAATTTTGAATATAGACTCCTACTTCTACTTAATTCAAATAAAAGGAAAGGTGTAGCTAGAGCAGCCGAAAGAAGAAGAAGAAGAACTAGCTATTTTATGAAAAAAAAAATCAAGACTTATGCCAAAAATCTTAGATGAATGTACTGATCCAAAGCAAATGTTACCATTAATTGTTATAGGTTTTAGTAAGAAAACAGTCACTATAGCAAATATGTTTTGGCTTCTAGAAATTGGTGCAAAATCAACCAAACAGCTTTTAGATGTTGTTTTAAACAAAATGAATGGTGGGTCTAATTTTTAGGAGGGAGTTTAATTACATTTTAAACAAAAAAAGATACTAGTTCTTCTAAAGATCCAAAGATAGTAGCATCTTCAAAATTATGTGAAAAAAATGGGACAGGAACTTTAAAATATAAAGTTATATTTTCAGAGAACTATTCCATGTTTTGCTTACATTTTTGTTATGTGCATGGTACCCAAACTGAAATTGATAGTTTTTATGTCAAACAATTTTCAAAATAAAATTGGTAAAGTGTTGGTAACTACTTGCCCTGTATGTGTTCTTAACACTATTTGTTATTTAAAAGGAGTCATGAGAAAATTTCCCCAGATATCTAGAATAGCAGTATATTTAATTAAACAGCAGAAATTTAAAGATTAGCTTCTTAAAGAAGAACAGCACTCACAGACTGAAAAAAAAACATGTTTATTTCATCATGTCTTGTTTTCCTGAGCATATCTAAACCTTGGTTTGTGATTTATTGTGGAGTTGACTGGTAAGAGAAATGTTATTTGAATTTATATTTTATTTGTCACTATTTTTCACTGTTTGTAGGTAGGAAGGGATAACTTGTTAACAAGATTTACTTTGATACATATTTTGTTGTTTTACCTTTAATTTTCCTGTTGGTTGTTAGAAAGGGCTAGGTTATAGACAGGCAAGCTCTAGCCACCCTAAGGGACCTAGACAGCTCTAAATTCACACAGACTCGGAGAAGAAAATCCTGAGCGTATCTGAACAATCCTACCTTGGTTTGTGATTTATTGATCTTTACTGTTAAAGAGAAGTGTGACTGTGACCGATAGTGAGAAAAGGAGTTACAGCTTTTGTCTGGCTTGCAGAACTTGTACGGTTAGAACAACTTTACTGTACTTACTTTAATATTTAGTTGCATGTTGCTTGTATGTTTTTTTTTATCATAGAAGTTGATTTATGTTCGCTTTGAATTCTGTGGTTACCGAGTTTGATTATTCTTTTCTTTTACAATATTTTATTTGTTTGAAGCTGAATATGGATTTCTTAAATGAGTATGTCATTAATGATTTGCTAATACATACATATCTTGTACAATGTAATAAATGCTATGCATATTTAATTGTACCAGCTGATAACACTTGGTATTCTGTGTTCCTCGTGCCAGAAGTTAGATGATTTGCTTACCATTGTTAGAAGTAAATCTAGACTTAATAATGATGATTGCACTTGTGCAATTGGCATAGCTTGAAGAACTGTTGTTTCATTTATTAATGACTGAACTGGTGAGATATATAATGTGTGGCAAAGAACAAATAGAACACATTTAGGAAATGATGCAGTTATTGTCCGCAAAGATCATTCAACCCCTATAAAACAAGACAACAACGTTGGAATTCTGGGTGCAAGTATTCAGCAGTCTGAAGATCTGGTTTGTTTAAAAGGAAACAAAAAAGAAGAAGGAAAGTAGTTCACAACAAATAACAAGGAAGAAAAAGAAACTGATGTCTGTAAAGTAAAAAGGATACACGTACTAAAAAGGACACTGCTTTGTTATGTAACACACAGGTTACGTGGAATGATAATATTTTTATATCAGAAAACCTTCAGTCTACAGAAAAAGGCATCGTTTTTCCAAAAGAGAAGGTAGAAAAAAGAGGCAAGGGGCAGGTGAAAATGAAGAAATCAAAACTGAACATTGAAGGATCGAAGAACATTACTGTAAAAAAAGAAGAGAAAGACATATGTTGACTACGTGACTCAAGATGTGGATTTACAACACCAGCTGGATTAGAATTTAATACACAATGAAAACAGTGGGATTAATAAGACTAATGGTGATGAAGATCTAACCTTCGTAACAATTGATAGAGCGCAGGCATTACTGTATTAGAAGCTGAAGATGCTTCAGAGCTGGCCAGCAAAGATATTCTTGTATTTGGAGAGTCCGTTATTAAGGAAGTCATACTTAACATTTGCAGAGAAGATAATGAACATCAAATAGTGCTATGCTTGCCAGGAGCAAAAATAGAAGATATGAGACCAGCCTTGGAATGCTTTAATGTAAGAAAGGTACGGATCAGTTTTTATTCATGTTGGTACAAATGATGTCATCCGCAAGGATTGCCTGACAGTTGGTAGGGGTCAGTCATCCCTCTTAGATAGTATAGCTCGTATTGGTATTAGGACATATTTTTCACAAATCACCTATAGAAAGGATAGGTTACAGTGAATTAAAAGATTTTGGGGGATAAATACCTACATGGAAAAAATGTCCTGTTTTTTTTTTTTTTTAAAGGAAATGTGTACAGCATCCAAGCTTAGTTTTGGGCATACATATGTTCAGACAGGATGGCATGTATTTGTCAAGATCAGGGAAGAGAATTTTTGCAGCAGATATTTTGCAATGTTTGACAAACACTAGGCAAAAATTTTACCAGGTCGAAAATTTAACATTTCACAGATAGCAACATTTGATGCATTAACAATAAAGATTTTTTATTGGAAAAATTGCCACAATCCAACAAGATTGATGTTGTTTGCGAAACATGGTTAATGAACAATGACTGGAAACCAGTTTTGTCAGGGGATTTTTTTACTGTAACGGACATTCTAACAAAAAAATCAGTTGGAGGTATTATGATTGGGATTAAAGACACTTATGACACCTGTGATTATTACATGGTAAGTGATCACACTAATGCTGTAGACTGTGTAACTGTGGCAATAAGGACAACCCTGGAGCATATAACAATTGTAGAGTGCATAGACCACCAATGTCAAGTGCAGATGACCTAGAGGAATTCATACATTTCTTGCATGAAGTACAAGAGGGAAGAATATTAGCTGGGGACTTAAATTTACTGTATATATATTATATTCTAGTAAACAGAGTGTAATGGTGTAATACTCACATTAGTTTGTAAACTTGGCAAACCTTCAGTAATTCTTTGAGAGCAGCAGAGGTGGAAAGCAGAAAGGACAGAGGGATAATGTGTTATGTATATCTGCCTGCTGTGATGTGGCAATGGATGCTTTGTGCTGAATACCAGCACCTGTGTGAATGGACATCTGTGGGAATGGCTGCCATAATATGACATTGAGGCTTGTCACAAACTGTCTTGTAAGCGAAGTTTAACAGCCACTCTGCCTTGTCCTTTAAGCAAAAGGCCATCAGTGTGATATGACAAAACAGATAATATATTGCAGTGTCAGGTCATGGTTTATATATTTTTTGGGGGGTACATTAAGGCTGTAACAGTACAGTTTAGTGCTCTGGACCTATATCTGTTGTGGATGGGGAGTGCAGTAGGACTTGGTTCTAAGAGACTTGGCTATTTCCACAGTTGTGGTAATGGTTTCTGTGGTAAGGTTACCAATACATGTATTTGCATATGCAACCTCCCAACCAAGCAGCCAAAGCAGTGAGCCAAGCTACTTCCCTCCACCCATGATTGGTGAGCAGCCTTGTGTGTGTATAAGCAGTGAGGTAATTAGACATACTAGAGTAACTCCTCAGTCAACCCAATATCTTATTCATGTATATTTATGGCAAACTTCAACTACACCACTACAAACTGGGAATTGTACACAACCCAGAATTCACAGGCCCAAACATTCCAGCTGGTCCATATGCTCACTAGGAGTGCAAAGATACTTGACTTAGACCTCATGAACATGGGTGAAGCTTGCGAACCCCCCCACACACAAATACAGTGTAACATCCTTACAGATCAGGTCAGACCATGAAGCTGTCTCCTTTGAAATAAAACCCAGGACACTAGCCAGATCTGGAAATTTCAGGAATTACTCCAGGGCAAGCAAACTACTATTAAGTGATGCTGGGGCAAAATGTAATGATGTTAAAGTAGTATCCTAGCCTAAGGACAATCGCAAGGCACTCTTAAGCTATGTCTGCCACCTGAAAGGCAGTATACAACAATATGCTAAAATAATTGTAAATTAATCTACCTGTACTGAGCCAGAGGGCATAGCAAATCTACTGGCCGATAAAGCCCACTCCACCTGTATCCTGCTTTCTCCCCTGTCACCCCTCAAGAAGTAACTCTAAGTATAACTAGCAAGAGGGAATAGGTTCTCAATGATCTTTAAAAGGCCAAAAACGCTGCATGGATGGATCCTAATAATATCTCAAGACTCTTCCTAGTTAGCAGGAAACATGACCCGAAGGGTCCACTAGAATGATTATTTAAACAGCCTCCTAACAGACTATATGCCAAGTGAATGTAGGACTGCAGCTGTTATCCCTGTACACAAGGTCAGGCCATCTACTGACCGGGGTAATTACTGACTTTTAAGTCTGGCTAGTCTTGTATGTAAAGCTATAGAAAGAATTGTCATTGATATGATAAATGACATTGAAAACTTTGACAGTGGACCTAACCCAATTTGATTTAGTCAAGGGCAGATGTTCTTCGTGTTTCACTGTTGCAGTCATCACACTTGGGTTATCTGCCTGCATGTCGCCCCCAGTCGGCCCGAATACCAGAGAATTAATATTTCTGCGTTGGTTGCTGTTGCTCCTGGACTGACGTCAGAACATCAGGGGTATAAAAACAGGCAGCCGACGCCATTACATCCATCTTTCTTGCCAAGGAGCATGAAGCAGAAGCAGTTCGCAAGTGCCAGTCGGCCGCTACATTTTTGTTTACAAATTGAATAATCCTGAAGTCTTCTAAAGCTAAGTACCCTGTTGAGGATCCTTTTTTCTTGCTCTAACCGATGTCAGAAAACATTAACAATTGTCTTGCCTGTGGAAAGCAAATACCACACAGAGATTTTCATTCTTACTGCGTCACCTGTTTAGGCCCAGACCACGACATACCTCACTGTCAGTTTTGTGCCTTGTTCTACGCCCGAACCATTCGTCTTTGGGCTCTCATTGTCGCTAAATTCTTTTGCTCTTGATCTCTGTATTCTGAATGGCTTTGGTAAGCCACCCGACTACAGATATTCCAAAAAAATGTAAGGATAAAGAAAGAGACAGACCGCATAGGTCCAAAGCTGCCAATGGCACTTCTGTTAAGCTAGTTGCCAGTTCGCCGAAACTCAGTGAGGGGCTTTCGCAGCCCCTGATGCCCGCTTCTGTGGATTCGCAGGCCTCTACCAAGACCCATTCAGAGTCTGGTATGTCGCGTGACTCTTCTTCGACTATGGAACCTGCGGATGTCTGTACCTTGGATGGGTCCAGGGCTGCTGTGCAGCGGTGCACTGGCTTCTGAAGCAGTTTTTCGCACTACCGATGTTCGATTCAAGCCGACTTCTTCTTTTTTATCTAAAACTACAGAGTTTCTTAGGCCAAGAGTACGGGCTACACCTAGAAAACCGACAACCAAAGCGCATGCACCTCCTCCCATGCCACAACGACAAATGCTTAGAATGGCAGAAGACCTTATTATGCTGATTAGGGGAAGTCAGCCTTCCCCTGCTAAGAGGAAAAGAGACCAGTCCCCTGCAGCTTCAACAGACCACAAGTCCGATGACTGTGAGGTATCTGATTATGAAGACATGCCCTTATCTGCTTATGAGGATTCAGATGCAGAAGAATCCATTCCCTCTGCCTACCCTCCAGACGATTTTTCTTTTGGTGAAACCTTACATACTTTGAGAGCATTTCCACTGGGAATGCCATGACTATCCTCAGTCCAAAAAGAGACTCATATTTGCCACAGCACAGGCCTTCAGCAATACCCCCTGTCCTGGAAGTTGTTGATGTTGTTTTAATGGAATCCAGTCTCACTCTTGATACTTTACCTCCTGCCCCTAGGAAACCAGACAGAGGTACTACAGAGTACCTGACACTCACAAATTTATTTTCAAGAATCCTACTGCTGACCCATAGATAATTTCCTAGGGGCCTAAATGTATCAAGGCAAGAATCCCACCGCTTCGACAGGGATTCCAGAGCTTTGGACAGATTGAGTAAGAAGGTATATACCTCTGCTACTCTTGCTATTAGGGCATTGAATTGTCAATTTCACATGCTGAAGTACCAGCAACATATTATGGAACTTATTAAACAAAAACTGGCAACCTTTACAGACTGTGCAGAAGATAAGGAATTGCAGGAGCTTATGCACTCTGCAAGCCAAGCCAGCAAGCATATTTTGCAGTGTGGCTTTGATGCCCTAGAAGCATCTTGCTGGGCAGCAGTCACTTATTCTGTACTAAGAAGACATGCTTGGCTCAAGGAGCAGACCTTGCCAGACCATGTCAAATCAAAGTTACTAGATTCTCCTTTGAACAAGGACAGTTTGTTTGGCACAAAAGCAGAAGAGATTCTTAAAAAGATGGAAGAAAAAGCTAAGTCTATGCAGACTGTTAAGTGCAACCCCCTAGATTCAATAGGCATTGCCCTTCCAAACACTGGTCCTTTCCAGCCACCTCCAGGCCATCTCAAACCAGACCCAGGGGAAACAGACCACCCAGATTACAGTCTCAGGGTATGCAGAAATCTAAGCAATGGAGTGCCCCCACTCCCAAAGCAGGGAGTGGTAAGCCACCTCCTTATGGAAAAAAACTCACAATGACTTCTCTACTCCACTCCCCACCTCTGCCCAATTGCTTGTGCCCTAGGAGGAAAACTTTCCCCTTCATGCAAAAAACTGGATGTCCATCACACAAGACCAATGGGTCCTCAACATTGTATCCCAGGGGTACAAATTTTACTTCCACTCACTGCCAACCTCAAGAGGGATCTTCCTTCAAGCCAGTGGGCAGAGACTGAAAACCAAGTTCTATCCCTGCTCTCCATCAGAGCTATTCAGCTGGTTCCAGTGGAACAGATAGGTCAAGGATTCTATACCAGACTCTTTCTGGTACCCAGAAAAGAGGGCTCTTGGTGCCCAATCCTGGATCTTTCAATTCTCAACTCATTGCTGGTGGTACCAAAATTCAAAATGCTTACCCTGCAACAGGTTCTACCTATGCTAGCCAAGGATGCTTGGTTAGTCACCCTAAACTTAAAAGAAGCCTATCTGCACATCCCTAAAAGGGAGTCATGCAGGAAGTATCTATGTTTCAGGGCCGGATCTATGCATTATCAGTTCTCTGCACTTCCCTTTGGCTTATCCACTGCGTCCAGAGTATTCACAAAATGCCTGGCTCCAGCCATTGCATACTGCAGGCAGAGAAATATCCAAATTTACCCGTACTTGGACGACTGCCTGATTCAGGCGGACAGTCAGGAATTGCTGTTGCAGCACCTGACATTTGTAAAACACCTTCTCACTTCCCTGGGGTACACCATCAACGAAAAGAAATCAAAACTGGTACCCAGTCAAAAGATTGTATTCCTGGGAGCAAGCTTGGACACAACATCCCAAATGGCATTCCTCACATCAGAAAAACAAGTCTATCTGACAGCCTACTCCAAAAAAATGGCCACCAGAACCCAGCTATCCACAAGAAAAATATTGCAGGCCCTAGGGTTCATGGCCTCATGTACACTGCTAATTCCATATGCAAGACTGCATATGAGGAAACTTCAATGGTACATAAAAAGTCTTTGGTGCCAACATTCCCAGTACCTGGAAACAGTCATTCCTGTCATACCCTAAGGACAGAATTCCTTTGGTGGGCAGAAGCATGCAACCACAACAAGGGACAGCCCTTTACTCAACCCCATGCTGCCCAGACCCTAACCACAGATGCATCAGATTATGCCTAGGGAGCACACATGGACAGCAAATGCATTCAGGGCCACTGGAGCCCAAGTCAAATTCATCTGCACATCAACCAAAAAGAGATGCTAGCTGTGCAGAACACCCTGACAGCTTTCAGATCTTTACTCTTTCCAGGACAACTTCTAATAAAAACAGACAACACCACAGTTATGTGGTACATCAACAAGCAGGGGGAACCCATTCCTACCCAGTCTGCAGGCTAGTCATGGCTCTGTGGAACATGGCATTGGACATGCAAGTCCATCTGCAAGCTCAGTTCCTGCCAGGCAAACAAAATTCACTGGCAGACGACTTAAGCAGAACTCTCCTAAACCCACATGAGTGGTAGTTAGAACCCAGCATCTTCAACCTTCTGATTCAGAAATGGGGGACCCCAGAGGTGGAACTTTTTGCCTCCCCCTACAGTCACCAGCTCAGCAGATTCTGCACCAGGAACCCTCACAGCAGGACCTAGAATGTGGATGCCCTATCCTTTCAGAGTGGGTAAATCTCTCAATTTATGCATTACCACCTCTGCCCCTTCTCTCAAGAGTATTACTCAAAATAAGACAGGAGAGACCAAAGACAATTCTGATTGCTCCAGACTGGACACGCCTGCACTGGTACCCACTCCTGCGCAGCCTGACATTGGTGCTACCATGGCACCTACACCAGAACCCTACCCTGCTCTCTCAGCAGGAGGGGCAGATTTTGCATCCGCAACTGCAAACCCTAAATGTTGCAGCCTGGCTTATCCCGTTAATCCTATCCCAGCTGCTCTAAGCAAACAGGAGCTGGACGTCATTCTTGAAGCCAGAAGACACAGTATAAGGAAATCCTATGTGGATAAGTGGAAAAGATACTGCTCCTGGAGCCTGTCTAAAGGAGAGGACACAACTCTGCCCTCCCTGCCTTTAATTCTGGATTACTTAGCAGATCTACTCCACAAAGGTCTGTCCTTCTCTTCCATTAAGATATATGCCTCAGCCATTTCAGCTCATTACAACACTGAGACACCTGTCTTCTCGCACCCTCCTATCAAACAGTCCCTGAGAGGGGCAAACAACTTAAGGCCACCAAGGAGAGCACCCACCCCTGCTTGGGACCTTAACTTTGTACTGGAAAAGCTCACACTTCCACCCTTTGAACCTGCAGCATCAGCAGACTTAAAATTCCTCTCTTGGAAAACAGCATTGCTTCTAGCCATCACTTCGGCTAGAAGAGTGTCTGAACTACAAGCACTTATGGCTGTGGAACCCTTCATTATTTTCCATGCTGACAGGGTCTCTCTCAGGACAAGCCTTTCCTTTATGCCTAAATTGGTGTCCAGTGTGGTTCTCAGTCAATCCATACATTTGTCAACCTTTTTCCCTAATCCTCAAAATAAAGGGAAAAGGATCTTGCACTCCTTGGACGTGCACAGATAGCTTCGATTTTACCTGGATAGGACTAAGGCCTTCAGAAAATCAGACTGGTTATTAGTCAGCTTTGCAACAGGGTCAGAGGGCAAGGCCATTTCTAAGCAAACAATATCTAAATGGATAGCACATTGCATCCATTTCTGCTACAAGCACCATGGGAAACCAACCCCACAGGGGGTCAGAACACATTCCACTAGGGCAACTTCTTCCTCTACAGCATTTCTCAGGGGAGTCCCTACCAGGGACATCCTGGAAGCTGCTACCTGGATACACACTTTCACCAAGCACTACCATTTGCCTGTCTTCTCCAAATCCAGGGCAGGCTTTGCAACAGCAGTCCTGCAGGGCATTCTAGCCAGCCCTAACTCTTCTTGACTGCCTCCACCCTTCTTCAGCTTTGGGAATCTACCCAAGTGTGATGACTGTAACAGTGAAACATGAAGAACATAGTACAGTTGTGTACACTTAAATGTAGATGTTCGAGTGTATTCAATGTTGCAGTCCTGGTTTCTCTCCCTCCAACCCCCTGTTTTTTCTCTCTCTCTCTCTTTAATCTCTCTAGGCCTTTTGCCCCCCCCCCCTTTCAGGGGTATTGGTATTTACTTTTTACTGGTGGTGTTTTCCTCCACCATAACTTAGCTCCCTATTGGGGGGCTCCTGACATTTGAGGCAATAAAAACTGATGTAATGGCATTGGCTGCCTGTTTTTATACCCCTGACGACCTGACGTCAGTCCAGGAGCTACAGCAACTGATGCAGAAATATTAAGTCTCTTGTGTTCGGGCCAACTGAGGGCTACCTACAGGCAGATAACCCAAGTGTGATGACTGCAACAGTGAATACACTTGAACATCTATATTTATGGTAAGTGTACACAATTGTACTGTCATGCCTGCTTAACCTGCTGGACTTTAAGAAAGTCATCAAAGCAATGGATGACGGCAGAATGGTGCACATGGTATATCTTGACTTGCCAAGGCATTCAACATCATACCCCACTCATGCATTGTAGACAAGCTCAGGAGATTACGTGTAAACTCCTATGTCATCTGCTAGACAAGCAGCTGGCTTACAAAGTCCCAAGAAGTCTGCAAAAAGGTCAGTCACTAGCAGAGTCAACAAGTGCTTGGTGCTGGGGCAGCTCCTTTTTGGCATCTTTTCTGAAGTAAAGTCTAATGTCACTGGCCTCTGGATGACCAAGTTCACAGGTGACTGCAAACTAGACACATTCATAGAATCCTAGAAGAATCCCAGGAAGACACAGACACTGTCCAAGAAGGCCTGATACAAATTAACTGGTGCCAGAGTCATGGCCTAAACTTCAATGCCAAGAAATGTTTAATAATAACCTTGCGTAAGACAGCCATTCCAGGAGTGGGTTTTTGTGATTTCAGTGTTTAACACTGTAATTTAGTAGGGGTCATCGCCATAGAGGAGTCACTCAGGGTGGGTAAGTAATGTGTTCTATCCAAACTAGACAGTATTTGCCTATTCACTGCATGTTCTTTCATCTGTTGTCTGATGCAGGGATATGAACCTGGATGTCTTTATAATAAACAATTTTACTTTCATTGTAGTAAGTGAAATGGGAGCTTGAAGAAACACTAATTGTAGTATCTTGGAATTAAAAAGGGAAGGGAATAAACATGTTTACATAAACACATTAAACAATAATATGTGGAATGGATTTATAGAAAGGAATGAAAAACTGACCTTTAAGAAAATTACTGCAGACAACTTCAATAAATCCTCCAGTTGCAAGAGACAAATTACAGGGAGTAAATACATAAAACAGTACAGTAAGAGGTAAATGGCCCAAGACCATACATTTCAAATGTCCCTAAATCTGCCGAATAGTCATGATTGTTTTAATCTTACTTTTGTTCTGTCCCTCACAACTTCTCAGGTAACCAAAGGTGATTACTGTCAAGTCAATAATGTAATAATTTACACTAATATTACTATTGTGTAGAAAATGCACACTGATGCAAAACATCTTATTTTAAGTGCATCACAGTCCTACAAAAAAAAAGTTTTATTTTTTACAACCTTCGTGACAGTTATTTAAGAATTTTGCTTTCTCTGGAATCCCTGAAAAATGAAGTTGGAAGGTTTGCCAAACAATGTTTTACCAATTAGCAGGTAGTAAAGATTAAAATTTGAGGACAGAAAGAGGCTGACTTGTAGGAAAAATGTGTCCCACTGTAAGTAGATGGATAGTACAAGACGACAGCACATGAACTTTGTCTCCTGCTGTGAGCTATCAATCACAGCAGCAGACGGCTCAAATTACCTTTGCCATGTTGACAGATATGAGGGTAGGTATTTATGGGGATGGGAGATGAGTTTAAAGGAAAACTCCACTCTCTCCTACAGTTTAACACAGTCCTTGGTTATTGTTTCTCTCTACATTGTGGATCCAGTATTGTGTAAGTACCAGAAACCTGCTTGCGCTTTTTAAAAGTTTAATTTCCTTGCATTGAAATTAAAGGAAAGGAAAGCCCACCTACTTTTTTAAAGCTTAACTTCTCACATACTTTGCAACTTTCATTTCCACCTGCATGACATACCATAGACACAGCTCAATCTGTAGTTTATCCTGTCAGCTGTTGCTGTCAGTCTTAGATGGACACTTAATCCTGCTAATGTCAGCAGCTAATATTAAAAAAGATAGAAATCTGTGCAACTATTTTCCAGTATTTTTATTGTAGAAATGAGAAGAAGTTAGCACTCCCCTTTCATATCAAAAGAAAGCAATTAGGTTAGTTACAGCAGTTACTGTTGTTGCTGGTTTTTTTGCTATTTGTTGTTTGTATTTGTATTTGATTGTTCATGTCTTGGAGCTTATCTCCCCAGGCCGCTACTGAAAATGGACATATATCCAGTTAGACTAGCCCGGTCAACAAATGTAAAATAAAATAAATAAAAATAAAGATCATTCAGGGGTTCATATGACAAACTTACAGAAGAAGCATCACAGTATTGACATTCTAAGCTTTAAATGTTGGTTATTTATAATAGTAATAGCAAAGATTTCTGCGACATTTATAATAGTGGTAGCAAAGATTTCTGTGACATTTAGAGAAAAGTCAGAAAATATTTTTTCCTGTAAAGTATCAGTACATTTACTATTTTCAACCGCCACTCCCCCTCATCCCCCAACACACAGGACACAACTGCAGAAAGAGAACAGGTGGTTTATGCTTTTTTTTTTGTGACATCCTTCCAGAGGGGTATGCATATCTGGTACATACAGATCCATGCTAAGAGACATCCACTGACGTTGAGTTGGTCCTTACAGTGGTACAGTGCATCAGCATTTTCTGGTCCACAAAGGAAATGTGCCTATTAATAGCAAACATAATATACAGCTGAATTTACTTGCAATGGGCCCTTGCATTAAAAACATTAAGAAAAGGAAATCAGAAGTACTTAATTGTGTTTTAAATGCACATGTCTGACTGTGTCTGTCTATATGCCCATCTGTGTGCACACACACATATATGCATGTATGTATTTATATATATATATATATATATATATATATATATATATATATATATATATATATATATATATATACACACACACACACACACACACACACATATATATATGTTTAAAATGTACATGTGTGTGTGTATATCTATCTCTGTCTCTCTCTCTCTGTATGTATGTATATATATATATATATATATATATATGTATATATATATATATATATATATATATATATATATATATATATATATATATATATATATATATATATATATATGTACACACACACACACACACACACACACACACACACACACACACACACACACATACACATATATGGGTCTACTTTCGTTTACCAAAAGTACACCTTAGTACATAAGTCCATATCATTGAACACTGGTTGGCAGTTCTAGGATCCTGGGGAAGAGCAGGTGCAGAGCAGGTGTGGTGTTTTTTAATTATAAGGTACACTTCTTACGGGAGTGGAAGCAGTACAGCACTTGTTGATATAGATCGCGGAACAGTGAGGATAAGGAAATGTACCCTTCTCCCCACTGTACAATCTTGGAGTTAGTATATATAATTAGTGGGGATGTGGTGGGTGCAGGGGGGGGCTTGCCCCCCTGCAAAAATGTGACCTGATGTTGTCAATCTTCACTTAATTCTTGGCTGTGAGTTCAGTTCTGAACCTCAAAACTGACTTGGCTGTTATTCCAGCTCACACCTTCCAAAAACTGCCAAGCTAGGCTCTACCCATAATGCTTCTAACAAGATTACACCTCAGATCTTGTTTGCTGCTTCACAGTGCCAGACACTCTCTATCCTAAGAGCTCTCAAGCAACAGCATAAATATTAAAAAACTGTAAGTTTGTTTTAATGTTTTTTCTTAAAACTTATAAATCTTAAAACAAGCCACTCGTAGTGTCTTTCGTTGACATGTTCCCCTTCTTTCTTTCATTTTCCTACCATTTTCAGTATTCCTAACGTACCATTGTTGGTACTTCTTCCTTTACCTTAACTGGTATTTCTTAAGTACCATTGTTCGTAGGACCTTTCTTTTCCGTCCTTTTTCTCTGACGTTCTCAGCCTCGTCCATGTTTGTGTGTGTGGGTGTGAGTCTGCTGAGATGGCAGATAAACCTAAAGGAACTTTTGGAGTCAGGCGATGCCAGAAGTGTGATAAGAAACTCCCAAACTATGATGGTCACATTTTATGTGTATACTGTTTGGGTGTAGTACATTTACAAAAAGACTGTGCCATATGTCACTGTTTTAGCCGTAGAGCACTAGTAAACCATTAGAACAAATTGGTTTTGAAAGGACTGCTAAAGTCTGACTTTGAGACCTTATCTGGACCTAAGACTAATGTCAGTTCCCCCGCCTCTTCTTCCTCATCTAGTAAGCATGAAAAATCTAAAAGGAGTCACTCGATTTTGACAACTTCCTTGGAACCACCTGTTAAAATTGCTAAAGTTTCCACGGTTCCAGTAGTTTCTTCCGAACTGGTGTGACAAGTGTCTAAAGCTTTGGTGCCTTTGTGCTGGTTCCTGCATTGACTACATTGGCGCTGATTTAGTATTTTGGATTCCCACTCTTTGGTGCTATCTAAAGTCTCTGTACCATCCCCATTGGAACCTAAGGAGTTTTCCTTCAAGGATAGGCCATGAATGAGATATTCACCATTGGTGGACCCCTTTCTTGACTTGTCCTCCAAGTCGTTTTTTGTAAAGACATTCTCCAAGGTCTCCTTCGGTTTGTTGTGTCTGATCCACCAAGAGCCTAACTGAATCTGATAACATGAGACTGGTGGATCAGCTCTTAGTGGCAAGGGGATTAACTTCTTCAGTTCTTGGCATTCACAGCTCTGGAACCTTGCCATTTTCTACTCCAGCCTTTGTTCCTCCAGCTGAGCCTTCGGAGTCCCAGGTACCGACCTGTCCTGCATCAACTGCTTCGGTGCTGGTTAGAGCTTCTTCTTCAGCACCAATAGCTGCCTTGAGTTCTTCGGGTTTGTCAGATCTGGAGACCTCCTGGGGTCAAAGCTTCATTGCCAGTTCTGGGGAGCAGGGATCCACTCTGGCCTTTAAGGTTTCCATGCCCCTCAGAGCCTCAGCACATGTAAGCTTGACTCTGGCTTCAGAGGCAGCTTCTTCAGTGCTGGGTGGGACCATGGTTCCACTATTTCAGTGCCGGGCTCCCATTCCTCTATGGGGGGGGGGGCTGCCTTCCAGGCCATGGAGAAGGCCTTGTCCATTGTGGGCAAACAGTTTATGCCCTCCTTGTCAGACCAAACCTCTACTCCTTCCCCACAACCGGAGCTTCCCCCAGTCTCTTCCCTGGGGCAGTGGGCACAAAAGACTCAGGATCTAACCACGGCAGTTTTATCCTCTTCAGATATCTCTCCGGACCATCCCACTTAAGAGGTACCTTTAAAGAGAAAGTGCAAGAGGAAGCACTTAGAATCCCCTGAAAAGTCTTTCATGGAGGATACTGATTTCAATGAAAGGGAAGGTTGTCCTAAATCACCACCTGAAGAGGTTTCCTTCAGGGACATAGTAGAGATTCTGAAATAGAGGAATGGCTGGACTTTCTTCAGCCTTCCTCAGCGGAATCGGTATACCTGGAGGCTTTTCGTGCCCAACGCTCTACCTCTTCGATCTCTCCGCCCACTGATGATCTCATTAAATTGATTACTCAGCAGGCATGGAAGTTGCCTGACACAATAGAGCTGACTCCTAAGAGACCAGACCATATTCTTTCAGCCCCTCAGGATCAGCAACACTGCGCCAATGGTGGTAGCAGCAGCCACCAAGAAGGAACTTGCCATTGAAACTCCTGCTATCCACCTTCCTAATAAAGAGTCTAGGACCATGGATAGATTTGGGGAACATGTATACACTTCGTCGTCCTTCACTCTCAGGTCCTTGAATTACATGGCAGAATTTACGAGGTTTCAATGAGATCTGATTAAGGAGTTTTCAGATACTCTGACAGGAGCTATAGGAGTTCGAGAAAAAATACCTTCTAAGCTTGCCACCCTAGAATCCATTTCCAACTCATCCACAAGGCTGATTGCACATACTGCTGAAGGGATGACGAGAGCTGCGGGTTCAGGCATAACCATTGGGAGACATGCCTGGATGTGCTTATGTGATTTCACAGAGCCATTTAAGTCTTCTTTCATCAATGCTCCATTTGACAGAGCATCCCTGTTTGGTTCCAAAGTTAAATACACACTGGCCAGATGTGAGAAAGCTGGAAAGACTCTTTCTGCCATGGGCATACACTTTTCCACTCCTCATCTGCCTTATTCCAGGAACCAGAGAAGTGGAATACTATGGTTCAAGAAGTCCCAAAGGCCTTTCCAAGACTCATGTGGCAGTGAATTTCCCCAGGGCAGAATGGGAAATAGTAATGGAAGACTCCGCACAAGAGGCAGAGGTGGCCTGCAGAATCAGGGCTCCAGGGATTCTTTCCCTGGGAACTCCTATCAGCGTTCCTGAAAGCAGGGCCAGTTTTTGTCCTCTGGAGGCAGTCATGGGGCAATTATCCCTTCATCAGCCTGGCTAAAGATAGCAACGGACAATTGGGTGCAGAGGATTATAACCAGAGGTTACAATATCCCTTTTTCAGAAAAAACAACGAGATTGAAAAGATGTTCCGCCCTGTCACAGGGATGCAGTAATCTTAGAAGTTCAAAAACTGCACAACAAAAAAGTCATCCAAGCAGTCTAGCCAGACCAGATAGGATCCAGAATTTACTCAAGATTCTTTTTAGTGCCAAAGGAAAAAGGGGACTGGAGACCAATTCTGGATCTCAGTCAGTTGAAAAATCAGTTCAACAAAAAAAATTTCGGATGATCACTGTTCAGTCGATACTTTCATTTTTGGAAAAAAGACAATTAGATGTGCTCTTTAGATCTTCAGGATGCATACTATTATATAAAAATGAACAAGCAATCCAGAAGATTTCTGCGCTTTCACTGGGAGACAGTCATTATCAGTTCAGGACCCTGCCCTTTGGTCTCACCACAGCCCCCCAGGGTGTTCACCAAATGCATGACAGTGGTAGCAGCTCGCCTCAGACTGCTAAGATTCCGGGTGTTTCCATGTCTAGATGACTGGCTCCTCACTGCTGCCACCAGGCATCTCTGAGAGGCAAGAGACTACATTCTTCAAGTATGTTTTACCTTGGGTTTTACTGTAAATTGCAAAAAATCCCATCTAGAGCTAACACAACATTTGGAATTCATAGGAGTGGTGCTCAGCACAAGCATCGGCATCACATCTCTACCCACAGAAAGACTTCAAAGGATAAGATCGCAAGTCAGCCAGATCATTCGCAGCAAAAAAGGTGACAGCAAGACTCCTACTTCAAACTTCAGGATCACTGTCAACCTCTGTCACTCTAGTTCCCCTTGCAATATTTCACATATGAACTCTTCAAGTGGCTTTTGGTGTCTCAGTGGTCCTTATTGAATTAGCCAGTGTCCCATCTAGTTGTGATCAACAATCTTTGCAAGAAAGATCTGAGTTGGTGGCTTCACTCCAACGAGATTTTGTCGGGTTGCCCTTTTGTCCTTAGTCAACCTCAAGCCATAGTGATCTTCTGGGAAATGCAATTCATGGCACTTCGTCCGAACTGGAGGCCAATTTGCATATAAATGTTGTAGAGATGAAGGTAGTGCTCTTAGCATTGCAGGTTACAATATGTCAGTAGTTTGGTACATCAGCAAACCAGGGGACCAGATCTTACCCTGTTTGTCGAAAAACTGGCAGTGGGCAATTTCTTCTAATTGTTTTTTGATAGCAACACACATTCCAAGGAGCTCCAATGTGATTGCGGACAAATTGAGCAGTACTGTCTTAATGCCTCATGAGTGGTCTCTCAACCTTTCAGTGGTGGAAAAGATTTTCCACCACTGGGACCAGCCTCACTGCAATCTTTTTGCATCCTCTCTGAACAACAAGTGCAGCAGTTACTTTCCTCTAATCCCCCCTCCTCAGGAGTCACCGAGAGATGCTGTCCTTCACGACTGGTCCCCCCGGTCTATTGTATGCCTTTCGCCTGATTTCTCTCATATCTTAGTTTCTAAAGAAAGCCAATAGGTCAAAGAGTAGAATTATTCTCATTGCCCCATTCTGACCTCCTAAGGTCTAGTTTCCCTTCCCTTGGCCTCATCTAATTCAGAAACTTTGGTTGCCATACTCTGCTCCAGACCTACTGTCCCACCCGGAGGAGCTAGTTCATCCAAATCTTCAAAATGTCAAGCTCACTGCATAGCTTCTAGGTCCCATGATTGCCAGGCATTCTTCTGCCACTTTCTCAGCTCAATGTATTGTTCTAGCTTACCACAAGCCTTCAACAAGGAAATTATTTCTGAATAACTGGCTAAAGTTCTCCAAATGGTCATCAGAGCCTAAGACTGACCTATGTTCTGTGCCTATTGATAAAGTCCTGGAATTCTTAACTTTACTTTTTGAAACAGGAGCTTCTGCCTCTACTGTTAAGAGTGCATCTTGCTACAATCTCTAATTTTCATATTGGTTTCAATAGTTTTTTCTTAATGTCCCATAAACTATGCAAAACCTTTTTGAAAGAGACTGTAATGCTCAGACCTCCATATAAAGAACCCTCTGCACTTTGGGATCTGAATCTGGTGCTTCAGTCACTAATTCACTGTTCCTTTGAACCTTCCGCAAATTGTGATTTGAAGTTTTTGTCGTTGAAAACGTTATTCTTAATAGCTATTACTTTGGCTAGGAGGATTTGTGAGATACAGGCTTTATCTTGCACCTCTTTATCTAATTTTTCATAAAGACAGAGCCTCCCTATGTACAAACTCTTTCTTTTTACCAAAGATTGTATCTGAAGCAAATATTAATCAAATTACACAACTTCCAACCTTCTTTCCCAACTTCTCGAATAGAGGTGAATACGGTCTACACCTACTAGATGTGCATGGACAATTGTGTTTCTACCTTCACAGAACAAAGGACTTTAGAAAATCTGATCAGCTTTTTATTATCTTTTCTTCGGCTGCTGTGTGAAAACCAGTTTCTAATGTTACTCTGGCTAAATACATCACCCCCACTTAAGCCCTAATGTACAAGAGACTAAGTGTTAGTCATATTACTCTTCTAATAACCCTGTTATCCTTTTCTCGTATCACTTCTTTCCAAAACAGATTTCATGCTTCACTCCCAAACTGTGTCACCTCTAACCCTTATGCACCCAAACTACAATGGATTAACATTAACATTTCTTCTTCACTCATAAACACCACAACAATACATTCCATGCATTTCACCTTTATTCAACACCCCAATATTTCAAAACCATCTGTAAAATTTAATAAACATGTGCTTACTATCACTAAGATTACTGCAAACCTAGTCAACAAACTAACACTAAGTGGTGATAGACGCCCAAACCCAGGACCTATCACTAATCAGACTCAGACATAAATGTTACCATGGACCACACTCAACCAACAGTCATTCCCCAAAGAAGTAAAGGTGATATACTCTTCTTGCATTTGAATATTAGAAGCATCACCAATAAAATCCATGACTTGCATGCTAATATCACTCTGTATACTCCTGACATATTAGTGGTTACTGAAACCTGGTTGAAACCCCTTATCACAAATAATGAAATTCTCCCCTCTGGTTATAGCACTATTCATCAGGATACAATGGAGAAAAAATGTGGAAGCATAGCAATATTCTACAAAACAAATCTATCTTTAACAGCTGTTGATCTAACCACCCCAAACTTCAGTAAAGCTGAAACACTATGTTGCAAACTTAGCATTAATTCAAAAAAATATTAATATAATTGGCATATATATTCCCCCAGGAGGTAATATATCTACCTTGGAAAGTATCCTAGATTGCATTTCTCATAAGTTACATCAGGAAACAATTATGTTAGGAGATCTTAACACTGATTGGACAAACTGCAATGGCTCAAACCCCACTAAATATATAAACTTTCATGGGTTTACACAGCTCATCCAAACTCCCACCAGAATAGACAAAACATCAAATAAGTACTCCATTCTGGACTGGATACTTACAAATAGACCTGACCACTCTCCTCACTCAGGCTGTCTCCCAGTCTTAGTGACCATCTCCCAACATACCTACTACGACAACGGCTGTACCCAACTAAATTGACAATATATTGGCAGATAAGGAACAAAAAAAACATGAACCTTGATCACTTCCTTTATATACTTAGACACTGCAACTGGTCCCCTCTTATAGTACTACCCCTAGATGAAGCCACTAATTACTTCACTAGTACCGTCCTATCCGTCCTAGATGAGCATGCCCCTCCCAGGACTAATAGAGTTAAATCAAACTTTGCCCCATGGTTAAGCAATGACTCCAGGTCTCTACTAAAAGCAAGAGATAAAGCATGGCTACACTGGCAAAAAAACAAAATCCCAAGTTAATAGGCAATCTTATTGTGAACTAAGAAACAAAGCATAAAAGCAAATAAAACAGGATAAAGTAAATTATTACTCTGAAATACAAACTAAACACCACAATAACCCCCCCAAAAAATTTTGGGCTGCAATTAACAACTTTCTGCAACGTGGAAAAGCTGGTACACCCCCTCCCACTACAAAAAACAGCTCTGACTGTATAGCTACACAGTTTAACACCTCCTTCACAGAAACTGTTCTAGAATGTCTACTAGCAAAAACATTACTAATACCTCACAAACACCTACACCCCAACAAAACAAGAACAGCTTCTCTCTTCAACCAGCATCATTAAATACCATTAGAAAACTTCTTAGAAAATGAAAACCTACTTCTCTAGCTGCAGATCACTTACCACCTGAATTCCTGAAACTTTCTGCTGAAGTAATTCCATATCCTGTCTTTATTCTAATAAACAGATCTATATTAGAACAATACGTTCCAACCATTTGGAAGATTTCAGACATCACTCCAGTCCATAAAGGTGGAAATTCTACTGAATTGTCTAACTTATCTCCCTATTGCAGTTCTATCCCCACTATCTAAAATAGTTGAAAAAATTGTTTATAAGCAACTCATGGATCACTAAAATTCTAATAAGTTATCTAGCACACAACATGGCTTCCGCCTACACCACTGTACCACCACTGCACTTATGCCATTTACAAACACAGTTGCAACCATAGAAATAATGGCCAACATGTATCCTCCGTTTTTTTAGACTTGTCTAAAGCTTTTGATATGGTGAATCACAACAAACTCCTACATGCATTCTCTGATGTAGCCTTATCACATTCTACTCTTGCATGGTTTCAGAGCTACTTAACTGAAAGACAACAAGCAGTACGTTGACACCAAAGTCCATCTCCCCTTCTTTCAGTCACCCTAGGAGTTCCCTAAGGATCTAGTCTTCCAAAGAACACAGCCAGCACTTGGAGAGTTGGGTAGACCAGCGTTTTATTCATAAAATAGCAAGACAAACCGGTTTCGGCATAGACACCAAAGCCTTCACCAGTGTGAATAGAGCTAACACCAAATCCTATTTAAATAAACTCAAACCAACAAACAGTGATTGTAATTGGCTGATCACAATTGACCATTAAGTCCAGACGGGAACAAACCCCCCATCTGACTATCCATTTTTTATCTTTGTTATCTAAAATTGTATGCCAGCCAATAACATTGTTTCTTTTGCCCTTAATAATGTCAATAATGGTAAACCTAACCCTGGCAGATGGATGTAACAAAACATGCTTATACAAAGCATTGCTAGTCCTTTGATGTTTAATGTCACTAAGATGATGACTAACCCGAAATTTAAAAGGCTTGGATGTTTGGCCCACATAAAAAGCACCACAGAAACAGGTAACAAGATACACCACCCAATCCGAAGAACAGTTAGCAAAGAAACAAATGTCATATACCCTGGCTGTGTTACGAGTGGTGAAACTGCTAATTCTATTAATACTCCTACAGTGGACACAATGACAACATGGATAGCATCCAATAGCAGCCTCCCCTGTGAGTCTTATCTGTGTTAACTCTATCCCTGGTTAATCGGTGCTTATAGTGATTGAGATATGCACCCACTGTTTTGCCTCTCCTAAAACCAAAATGGCACCTGTCATTGACCAAGTGCCCAAGTTTATGATCTGCCTGCAGTATGTTCCAGTTACGATGAATAACCTGACAAAACATGTCCGTATTCCTGCCATACATAGTAGTAAACATAAGCTGGGTAGAAGCATTTCTAGATTTGGTCTTATATTTAATTAATTCCGATCTATCCTTCCCAGATACCTGATGGCAAGCCATAGTAATAGTCCCAGGTTTGTAGCCTCTACGTTTAAATCTCTGAAGCATATCCTTCCTGGAGTTCTCATATTGTGTAGCATCAGATCCGTTTGAGCCTAATGAATTGTGATTTGGGAATGCTACGTGTAACGTGTGGTGGATGAAAGCTGGTAGCATGTAATATAGAATTATATTCGTGGAATTTACGGCAGACCTGAGTATCAAGGGTGCCATCCAAATTCTTAGTGATCAAAACGTCCAAGAAGGTTATCTGTTTTTGATCATGATGGCATGTAAATTGTAAACTCCACTTATCATTCATATATTCCAAATCACCCTTCCAAATCAACCAGCAATCATACAAATAGCGATTCCAGATGTCCATCTCAGGTAAATATATACTGTGAAGAGGATCATAGATTAATTGTTGTTCCAAATAAGCCATAAACAGATCTGCATATATGGGGGCAAAAGATGCCCCCATGACTCTACCCCGAGTCTGCCAGAAACATTCCTCCTGATAATAAAAAATGTTCATGGTTTGAACTCTTTCAGTAAGCCCAATGAGAAAGGTATTAAAACCAGGTGGATATAGTTCAGAGATCTGTAACCAATATTCCACAGCCATGAGACCCGCCCAGTGTGGAATATTAGTATAAAGGGCTGTAACGTCTAATATGCATAATACCATTCTGGTTCCGTTTGTGCATCAGATAGAATCTGCAAGAATTCTGTTGTATCTTGTATTCTTGCTCGGACATGTTTTAACAAGGGTCACAGATACTTTGTAAGAAAAACTGACAAGGGCTCAGTGAGGGAACCCCTCCCTGAGACAATGGGTTTACCTGGTGGATTTGGTAACGATTTATGAATTTTTGGTAGCAAATAAAGGTATTGTCTGCCTGGGTCCGTCACCGTCAGATGTTCAGAAGTGGCTTTGGAAATAATGCCCTCATCGACTGCCAAATTGATAAAGGTGTCAATTTGTTTCTTAAAAGAGAACCTGGGGTCAAGAGACATGGGCATATAATATCGTTGATCTCCAAGTTGTGTAAAGGCTTCAGTATTGTACTGGCACAAGTCCATTACCACCACTGCCCCACCCTTGTCAGCAGGCAACACTACAATGTCAGTATTATTCATAAGCTCCTGCAAAGCTTCCCATTCATGATTAGAAAGATTGTGTTTTAGGAATACCCTTACCGTAATGTTCATGTAGATCTTGGATGACCCTTTGAACAAACAACTGTACTGTGGGATGCATAGGGGGCATAAAATTGGACTTCTTGAACTGAAACAAATCCTCATTAGTATTGTTCAACCCATCTTGAAAAAATATCTTTAACTTCAACAAACGTGTAAAAGAGTATACATCATTCACAAAATCCTCCTCATGTACAAAGAAGGCCGGGACAAGATTCAAACCTTTATTCAATAACACATATTGATTCTCTGTTAAAACATATGAAGAAATGTTAAGCACATTCTGATCTGTCACTTGTTGCTCATCATGCGTAGTAAGGTCTCCATAGTTGGAATATGTGTTGTGTTTTTTATGTTTGCACCCTGCCCGGCGTCTTCTGATCCTAAAGGGGCATCATTGTTAGTGCATTTGGGTGTAGGTGAAACCTGCATGTGTGCTGCCTCAGAGTCTGTGAAGGAAGAGGACTCATCCGCAGATGTACCCCCAAACGAGGAAGTAGATTTCTGTAATATGGATTTGGGACGTTTCCTTTTACCAAATTTGGGCACTGGATTAGCAAATTTAACATTTTTATATGGGCCAAAAGGCCTCCCCCTCTCGTAATTGGTATATATTTTTTATATATGTATATATATATATATATATATATATATATATATATATATATATATATAACATCTGTGTCTGTATTTATGTCTGTAGCATGTATAATACCACATGTGGGATGCAGAAAAGCTTGAATACATTTAGAGACAAATATGCGTTAGATATTTTTGTAAGTAATCACACATGCACTGACGTGTGTATGTATATACATGTAACACACTAATACACAGATGCACACATACACGCACAGATGGGGCGTGTGCATGCGTGTATATATTGTATAATTGTTATCATCCTAATCAACGTCTGTTCTCCTTTCGACATGTCCCAAATCTTTGTTAGTGTACTAGTTATTAGGCGCAACTGTAATGGTTGTTTCATTCCAAAATTTATAGGTTTAGTATGTTTTCATGCTGTTTTATTTCAACAAAATGATACAAATGGAATTATTTCCATGTCTTTTTCTTTTGTGAAGCCGTAAAACATTCGCTTGCTGATTGCTAGTCATTTAGACAACAGTGACATCTTACACCACTGTGAGTTTTGTATTGTGGGTGCTTACAATTTATAATAAAGTTAACATAGTAGAGTTAAACATTATTAACGTACACATTCCAGTAAATGGTGTTTAATGTTTTACTTATTCACTGTCACACGTTGACTATGTGTTGTATATGCAATCTTTATCAATGTCCTTATGACAGTATTTTTTTTCTTTGTATTGCTAAGTGCATTTCTTACTTGTTACTATCTTTGACAATGTAGCAAAGGTTGTGGCTGAAAAGGGTTCTGGAACCTGTTAGCTTAATTTGTTACCAAAGTGTAAATAAGAAAAAAAGAACTAGTAAGCATGCTTTAATTCTGAACCATTCATGAGAGAGAAGAAACTTCCCACTGAAGGCATGGGAAGGTAGCAGACAGACTTACTTTGGAATCCTTTCCATCATTTATTGCAGTGAGAGTTTTCACACCTCAGGATGAGAGCACGGGGGCAAGTCTGTCAATTCTTTTAGGACTACAAAAGTATCCCTTTACAAAAGCCTGCTATTTACCTACTTTTTTGCTGGAAGTAGCCAACAGCTATTTATAGCATAAAACAAGCTCTGACAGCATAGAACAAGCTCTGACAGACACATAAATGAGGTTCAGTCAGGGAAACCTAGAAGGAGCTCTGTTACAGAAAGTGTGTTAGATGACAGGGCTTCACACTCCTGTCATTATGTCTTAATGGCACATGAAAACAATATCACTTCCTTATGTTTAACATGACTCATGGGATTTAAAATGTATACTGAGAAGAAGTATACTGGGAGTGGAAGGATGGCAGAATGGTTAAGGTGTTTGCCTTGCAGACACAAGGTATGGGGTTTGATTCTCACATGGGTTAATTGGCTAGGCTTAAAATGGCCCGCAAGGGCAATTAGCCTAGTACCAATCTATGAATCTATGAATCTAATCTATAAGTAAGTAATGAAAGCAAGAAAACAAGATCACATTACCAAGGCAGGCCCATCATCTGCCATTTTGTTGAAATGGAATAAAATTGTAAAAGAAGCACTTGGAGGGATTTTGAGGCATTAAAATAGCTCAAAAAACAAAGATACAATGAAAAAAAAAACTTTTTTTGAGTTCTAAGGTATAGTTTTCATTTAAGGACTACAACTTGGGCATAACAAAAGAATAAAAATCGGCCACTTTAGAAAGAAAAAGAAGTAACAGGCACTGAGAATACTGTTCTGTGTTATTATCCCTGTTTGTTAAGTCGTCATTAAATAACAAAAATGGTAATAAAACCTGACTGACTAAAAGAAAGCAGGGTATATGTAAAACACATGTAAAGTCAATGCATTGACATTAGCTTAGGGGTTATAATGTAGTATTTTAAAGCCAAACAGTGCATTATGGGATACCTAGTGGTAGACTAAAAATCAAGATGCTGTATCCCACGTGGGCAGTCTGTGGAATTACATTTAAAAATGTAAAACAGTATAGAGTACAAAAGTGGTGTTAAAATATAGGAAACATCAAGACATGATGAAATATGTTTATGTCCTTCTAGTCATATGCTGCAGTATTCATAACATGAGAGAGTCCGCCCCCTGGCTGCCTCATATGTCTGGCTAGTATACAAAAGTCTTAATGCTACTGTAAGGTTATGTGCGATGCTGCACATCAGCTAGCGCACGTCGGCCATAAAGAAACTGGAATAAAGCGGACGTCAGCACGTACCAACTTCAAAGCTTTTCTGTTGCCTGTCTGATCGCCTGCTCTGGTATTCACTCACCAGATAAGTCGCAAACTTTGGTTCAGATAAATACCCCGTTGTTTTTTTTTTTCTTTAAATTTTTGGCTGCTGTATTGTGTTTAGTGATTACATGGCAACTAGGAAGGCAACATGCCAGTGTAGAAGGCAGATTCCACATAAGGATTCACACAAGCTCTGCTTGTTTTGCTTAGGCCCAGACCATGACCACACTACCTGTGCTATCTGTAAGGCCTTTGTCCCCAAAACCCTTCACAGCTGTCTAGCTTTCCTTAAACTATATCCGGAGAATCAGTGCCTTAAGCGTTTAACACGAGATATGGAGGTGGTGTTGGGCCCTTCAGATGAGTTGCAACCTAAAAAGGCCAAGAAGTCGTGGCCTAATCTTTCTGCTGCTCCCTCTTTTTCAGGCATCCTTCCTGAGGCAGATGTTGGTCCAGAGGCCATCTCAGAATTGGTAGACATTCCTTCGATGGGTACCACAGTGAAAGTCATGAAGGACCCTACCAGCATGTCCGTGAGGGAATCACAGGCGTCCAAATCAGGTGTAGGGGGGAACCACGGCTTGTTATTTCTGAAGACCCTCGTGGCATCACCCAAATCATTGTATGGGAGGATGTGCCTATGGACATTGTGGAGTGCTGGCCAACATCTGGCCCATCCACCTTACAACACATGGAAGGTCCTAAAAAAAAAAATTAAATCAAAACATGTTTCTCTGGTTCCCCAGGATCTAGCCTCCTTCTACTCCTTTAAAGAGGACCTCTGAGGATATTTTTTTCAGATAAGGAGGACTCATCAGGAGATGAATCCCTGGCTTATTCCACCCAAATCTCTTCCCCTTTGGGTTCCGCCTCACCAGAAGAGGAATCTATTAGGAAGGATATTTCTTTTGGGGAAACTATTTTGAAGAAGAAAGACTTCTTCAAGTGGGATTGTCGGTAAGTGTCTGACATACAGAAGAGGTACTATGACCTCCTCCAGTTGGACTGTCCTTCTCCATCAGCCATTCTCCTTGTCCTACCGGCCTTCTTAGATGCCTTCATCTCTGCTTCTAAATGCTCAGACTCCCAGCCTCCAGCTCCCAAGCGCCCAGATAGATTTTTATAAGGTGCATGAGGACTCCAAATTCCTCTTTAAAGCCCTTTCTGCAGACCCAGCTACTATATCAGTTTCTGCAGACAAGGCATCCAAATTACTTCCTTCAATCTCCTTGCTTCCCTCGGGTAAAGAGAGCAAAGTCATGGAGCTCGAGGATCTAAAGCACATCTTTGTCTCCCCTGTCCCCAGGTTCCAGAGGAATTACCCTACAAAACCACCTATGTTAGAAAGTCAGATAGGCCCCCCTTCCACCAAAGGTAAGAGGGACTGCAGGAAACAAACCCCTTCTAAGTCTGCTTCCTCCACCCCCTCTCAGAAGCCGCCTTTTCAGGCCAAGTCTAGTAGTCTGTGACTACTGGCCTCCAGACCCATCTACTCCTTTGTCTCTTCGCCTCTCTGTTTCCCTCCCTGCTTGGAATCAGATAACCCAGGACTCTTGGGCCCTTTCCATCATCCAACAAGCATATTTCATGGTGTGGGAAACTCTTGCCTCCTTCAGGAACATCCCACAACCACCAAAAGAACAACTGGAATTCTTTCCACGGGTCATTTAAACTCTTCTCTCCTAGGGCACTATTCAGGAAGACCCGCTCCCTCAAGCAGGAAAAGGATTTTACTCAAGGTTGTTCCCAGGAAAGATGGTCCTTAGAGGTCCATTCTGGACCTTTTCTATCTAAATACCTTTCTGAAACTACCCACCTTTCGTATGCTGACTTTTCCCATCCTTTTCCACTCATCCTTCCTCAGGCCTTTATGGTGTCATTAGACATCAAAGTTGCCTACCTGTATATCCTCTTTCACCTACAGTTCAGGAAATGTCTTCGCTTTTCTGTTGCTTCCTCACATTTTCAATTTTGTGCTTTGCCCTTTGGTCTGTGTATGGCACTGAGGGTCTTCACAAAATGTTTAGCTCCTGTCATAGCCTAGTGCAGGCTACAGGGTATACAGATTTTTCCCTACCTGAACAACCTTCTCCAGGCCCCATCCCCAGACATCCTTCAGGAGATTCTTTTCATGATGTTTTTCTTGGAAAGTCAAGGTTTCACAATCAACTATCAGAAATCTGCTCTGACCCCTTCCCAAGACCACATTTTTCTTTGCTGCAGGATTCAAACAGACATGATGCTAGCCTCTTTAGCCCCAGAAAAGGTGCTATCCCTTACTTCCTATTTTCCGGACCTTTTACCCCTTTAGTCTCTAACTGCCAGGGACTTCCTAAGCCTCCTGGGGTTCATGGGCTCAGTGGTTCCCATGCATCCCGTAGCCAAGTTACACATGAGAAAATTCACTGGTTTTTGAGGATAGTTTGGATGCAACACTCCCACTCTTTGGACTTTGTCATTCCACTCCTACCCTGCGTGAAATGGGAGTTAAACTGGCAGATTCTTTAGGTTACAAGGAATCCAGGCCTACCCCTACAACTACCTCTTCCCACTCAGGACCTGTACACTGATGCTTCAGAGACAGGAAGGGGTGCAGTACTGGAATCCTGGAACATCAGAGATGCCTGGCCTCTAACCCAAACAAAGGAGCACATCAACATAAGAGAAATGAGGGCCTTGATTTTTGCCCTGAAAATCTTCAAGGGCATACTTTCCCCAGGGGTTCTAAGGTGGTTCACAGGCAATACCACGGTCCTCTGCTGTGTCAACAAACGGGGGGGGGGGGCAAAGTCTTACTTCCTGTGCAGACCGGCTTTACAGGCCAGGGATGGCTTTGCAGAGTCAAGTCTCTCTTCAGTCTATTTACATTCCTTCAACTCAGACTGTGGTGGCAGACACACTCAGCAGGTCAATGACTCAGTCCCATAAATGGATGTTACACAGGGATGTGTTTCTGGATCTGGTTCATCAGTGGCGTACACCTCAGATAGATGTCTTTGCCTCCCCCATGAACAGACAATTTCCCATATTTTGTGCTAGGATCCCACATCCCTTGGCATGGAAGGTGGACACTATCCTTTTCTTGGAAGGGGATGTTTCTGTATGCATTCCCCCCTTCCCACTTCTCCAAAAGGTCCTGTTGAAAATTCAGTGGGAACAACCATACATCTTGCTGGTGACTCCTTTTGGCCAAAACAGCATTGGTTTCCTCCATCTGCATTAAGCCACGGGCAATCATCACAAGTTACCCCACAGGATGGACCTGCTCACACAAGACAAGGGAGCACTAGCACATCCACAGATGTCAACTCTAGACCTGACCCTGTGAGTGATAGGGTTTTAATTCCCTTCAGACAACTTTTTTTCTGAGGATATGCTTCAAGTTCTGCAGAAGGCCAGAAAACACACTACTAGGAAATCCTGTGTTTCCAGATGGAAGAGGTTTTCCATCTGGTGTCTCAAAAAGGATTTACAACCACTGTTAGCACAAAACCACTGGGGTATCCACTATCTGCGTGAGTTGACGAAGAGTAGGCTGTCTTCTCTTCAGTTAAAGCCCATCTTTCTGCCATCTCTGCATATCTGGCTATGTCTCTACTTTTAACGTCTAGGTTAGAAGTTGAACTGTTCCTAAAAGGTGTCCTTCACATTAGACCACCAAGGAAACCAGTTCCTCCTACTTGGGATCTCAATCTTGAGTTGGAGAAACTTACCTAGGCCCCATTTGAGCCAGCAAGTTCCTCTTCCCTGCAACACTGTACCTGGAAAACTGTTCTTCTTATGGCAGTTACTTCTGCCATGTCTACCTTCCCTTTCACAGTCTTCCGCAAGGATAGGGTTTCTCTATGCACTAATCCCTCCTTTATACCCAAGGTGGTTAATGAGTTATCCCCAATCAGTCTATCAACTTTCCATCCTTTTTCCTTCTCCTCAATCCTCCAGTGATAGGATTATACACACTTTAGATGTGCACAGGCAACTCAGATACTACCTGAACAAAACTAATTATATCCATAAGTCTGAACGCCTGTTTGTTTCCTATCACCCAAGTGCCCTAGGTCAACCTGTTTCCAAGCAAACTATCTCTTCTTGGATTTCTGAAACAATTTCCTTCTGTTACTTAGCCAATGAAAAGAGTCTTTCTTTGCCTGTGAGGACATATTCCACTAGGGCAGTGCCTTCTCTGGAGCCTTCTTTAAAGGCTTGGACATTTGCTGTATTCTGGAGGCAGCTACCTGGGCTTCTGTTCATACTTTCACTAAACAGTATAAACTAGATCTCATCTCCAGGTCCAGGGCTGGGTTTGCCAGAGTTATTCTGCATAGGTTTGTGGAAAATGCTTCTGCTCCTCCACCCAAGTCTTCCTCTGTGTGAGCTTTGGCACTCTCCCTCATGTTATGAATACTGCAGCATATGAACAGAAGGACATAGAATAGTTGTGTAAAATCTTACCATAACCATAGATGCCCTTCTCTTCTATATGCTGCAGTATTACATTCCCCCCTGCCTTCCCCCTGATGCTTGCCTGGTCCCTGGTGGTATGTTTTTCCTCACCTAAAATCAGGCTAGTGCTTTGCGGCATTCAGTTCTGAGGTTGGTATGTGCTGACGTCTGCTTTATGCCCAATGTCTCTTTATGGCCTATGTACACTAGCTGATGTGCAGCATTGCACATTCCTTATAGTAGCATTAAGATGTTTTTGTGTACTGGCCGGACATAAGATTCAGGCGGAGGCAGACTCCCTGATGTTCTAAATACTGCAGCATATAGAAGAGAAGGACATCTATGGTTATGGTAAGATTTTACACAAGTATTCTTTTTCAGTCTGTGTGTGCAGCTCTCCTGTAATGAGATAGATAATTACATTGCATTGAACAATAACAATTTGGTTAACAAAATAATGTGGGTTTATTTAAAATATATTTGAGACAAAAAAATTGGTATAGTGAGAAAATTAAAGAATTTAACAATAACATTGAATCTTTACACATTAAACCACAACAAGACCATTTAAAAGTAAAATAGGGGCATAAAGAAAACATTTAGAAAGTCAAGGGAATCACTAAACAATATCAGGAAGTTTTGTTACTCAAAACTGACCTAATGTTAGAGAAAAATCAAAATACATTCATATGTATCCAGACCTAAAGCTGGTTTACATACATTAGCTAGCAGATTTGAATTAATTAAAATGAACCAAGCTAAATGGTTTGTAAACCCAGATGCATAAAAAGGAATATTCAGATCTACAAGGAATTATGTTAACTTTCAACAAGCAATATGAAGAATTAAATAAACTAGAACAATGTATTAAGGAAGATATGACTACATTTGAACATATTAGCACAGAAAAGAAAACTCTTCCTCAACAGGTAACAATTTTAACAAAAAAATATCTGAATAAATGAAATCAAAGAACACTGAAAGATCTTAAAAAAATAATAAAGTCATTGTCCTAGATATAATGATTCCTGAAATTCCTGATATTGTCCTAGATATGATTCCTGAAATTCCTGATATTGTCCTAGATATAATGATTTCTGAAATTCCTGATATTTAAAACTATTTCCTCAAAATATAGTCGTACTATTGAAGAAGGTTGTTTCACCTTTTCAAAAGGGCAAAAGTATCCTTCCTTTCTTGAAGTTTTCACTGTCTTCTCTAATTCCAAAACCTAATAAAGATCCCAAATTTTGCTTATCATATAGGTCAGCTTCATTACAAAATACTAACTACAAGTTATTTGTTTCAAACAGGTTTCATAGTTAACAAGAGAACTCATGGCAATATAAAAAGAATCATAATTATCAAAGATTTTGCTCAAAAATAAATTAAAATTGGCAGGAGTTAGCCTAGACATTGAGTAGATGTTTGATTCTGTAAATTGGGTATATATTTTATGTCTTCAGAAATATGTAGATTTCCTGAGAAACTTGTTTCTTTGATAAAGAATGTATATAAACATGTATAGGTTATGTTAATAGTGAACTTTGTATTTCACATAGATTCAAACAATAAACAAGGCTGTCCCATATCTTCTCTTCTGTTTGCTTTTGTAATAGAGCCTTTTCCAGACTTTCTAAGAACTTCAGTTATATAGATGACTTTAATATTTATGGTACTTACACTTCAAAGATTTTATTATTTGCAGACTACATAGATTCAAACAATAAACAAGGCTGTCCCATATCTTCTCTTCTGTTTGCTTTTGTAATAGAGCCTTTTCCAGACTTTCTAAGAACTTCAATTATATAGATGACTTTAATATTTATGGTACTTACACTTCAAAGATTTTATTATTTGCAGACTATTTCCTGACAATAGATGATGCTAATAATTCCATAAAATAAGTACAAGAAACAATTACAGCATTTGAAAAGTTATCTCAGATTATTTTTAATAGCAAGAAGACAGAATTTCTAACTATTAAGAGTATTTTCAGGAATATATCCGTGGTGGTACAGCGGTAGAGTTGTTAACCTCACAGCAAGAGGTTCTCCTGTTCGATTCTCGTCTGGAGTGCCTTCTGTGTGGAGTCTGCATGTCCTCCCCGCGGTCGAGTGGCCTCCGAAAGACATGCATGAATGGGCGTGCCTTCGCTGAAGGTTGGGCGTCGGGCTGACAACTCGGCTCCATGAAAATCGACTTGCCAATCATTAGCAGACCAGAGTTCTGCTGTAGCGACCCCTAACTGGGAAAAGCTGAAAAAATAAAGAAGAGTATTTTCAGGAATAACTTGATTTAAGTAATTACAGTCTTGGATTTGTTAAAAATATAATATTTAGGCATATATTTACTTGATAAACTAGATATGATTTATAAAAGATAATTTAATAAGATTATTTTAGAAATGATTAAAATAAATATTTGAACTCGTGTATACTTTTCATTTGAGGACATTCTATCCCTTATTAAGATCTTTCTTCCAAAAATATTGTCTGTTATTTAATCTCTTTCTTTAATGTTGGAGACAAAGATGCAGGAATTAAATGACTTATTAAAATGTTATGGTACCCTGTAAAACCTAGCAAAGCTTATAAAAATCACTTTAGTATTTGGAGAAATGGGGGTATTGGATTCTTTTAACCGGAAATGCACAGAAATACAAATCCAAGCCTCAAAATCCACTTGCTAATGTGAGCACTTCAAAACTGCAGTCAGTAAGGAACACTGAAAAAATTATTATGTATAAATGTAAACAATTGTAATTAAAACCTACAACTTAGTCTTTTGTCCCAGTGACATAAAGGACTTCTTCAGAGTTAATTAAATAACCATGACATTATTTCCATTGTAAACTCCATCCAATTAATCAAGCAATGTAATTAATTTACTAAAAGTTATGAAACCTGTTGTTGTTCTTCTTTTGGCTTTTCCCGGTTAGGGGTCGCCACAGCGGAACTCCGGCCCGCTAATGATTGGCAGTAGATATTTACGAAGGCACGCCCATTCATGCATTGTCTTTCAAAGGCCACTCGACTGCGGGGAGGACATGCAGACTCCACACACAAGGTGCTCTAGCTGAGAATCAAATGAGAGAACCTCTTGCTGTGAGGCGACAACGCTAACGCTGCACCACCGCGGCTTAAAAGTTATGAAACCTGTAACAAATTCTTGTATCATCCTTGCCTTCATATTTAAAACACTTGAAATTGATAAAACCACCAGGTTTAAATTAAACTTTATCACATTCAACCTATTCTGCCACATTAATTCCCTAAATTCCAATAAATTATTGTAGCTGCTACTTCTCTCATTCATATTAATTTTATCTATAATAAAAAAAAGAAACATCTGATATTGTTAATCCTTGTTCATTCCTTACGTATGAGTATCGGTTCTGACCTCAGAACCAAGCTGGCCATCTTCCAAGCTCGTGTCAGCTACAAACTCTCGAGCTGAAACTCTTACCCAGAATTCCCCTCTCCCTGTTACCTCAGATTTCGTTTCCCACATTGCCATTCGGTCGTGTCAAGCTACTTCTCTTGAGTTAAGTATAATATTTTGTTGTCATGCTAGTCTAAAACAACTTTTTCTCTCAGAAAACTTTCTAAATTGTTTTCTCTTACCTTATCGCATTTAGCAACTATCCCTTCTTGAAATTTTTCAATCTTTTTTTACCGCGAAGTATTTCTTCTTTACCATCGCTGGTAGACCCCTTTTCTTCATTACCTTCGGGTATTTCTTGTACTATTGCTGGGTATCTCTTGTACTATTGCTGGTATTCTTTCTGATTTCCTTCTTTCCTATCATGGCAGATAAAAAAGGTAGTCCAGGATTTAAGAGGTGTTCAGATTGTGGCCATAAATTACCTACTTCAGATGCACATTCTCTGTGTGTCTATTGCTTGGGTGTGCCTCATTTATCAGTTGATATGCCCTGTGGAATTTGTGAGAACTTCTCTAACAGGACGTTGATTGAGAGGAAAAATAAATTGTTACAGAAGAGGCTACTCAAATCTCCATTTTAGAGGCTATTTCTGGGTCGGAGGCTTCAACCCCTCCAAGATCTTGTAAGAAAAAGACTGATGATCATTCAAAGGCCAAATCTCTTCCTTCGTCCCCGGCTGGGGACTCCCACCAACTGAGATGCAAAAAGGCTAAGCTTTCTACTTCAGATCTGACTCTTTTGGCTCCAGCGCTTTCGGTGCCTAGACCTTCGACACTGAGGCCATCGGCACCATCTGTGATTTCGGCACCGACTAGCATGCCCTTTACCATATCTGTATGGAGGGGCTCCTCGGTTCAGACCTCTTTACTGGCACCGGCTATCCAGTCAGCACAGACTGTAACCTTATCGGCTCTGACACCTTACCCAGAACCGACAACTCAGTTATTGACACCGATTTTTTCGATCCCAGCCTCGGCACCGACAACCACTTAGGCACCGACCTTATTGTCTGTGCACACCATGATTTCGGCACTGATGATTTCCTCAATGCAGACACCTGTAGTTCAGTCTTTTACGGCCCCGTTGTTTTCAGTGCAGACTGGTGAGATGGGCACCGAGCTTGTCCCATCTGTGGATAGACCTGACTCTCCCTCAGCCGTGTCCGTGAAATCCACTAGAAGCCTGTCTGAACACGACGTGTTGCGTCTTGTGGATCAAGTGCTTTTGGCCAGAGTTATCCTGCCCCCCCCCAGGACCTATCCTTCCTTGGGAGGTGATCACCCTTTGCCACAGACCCCTACTTATTCTCCTCCTTCATTGCCTTTGAAGCCCCTTGATATAGCACAGTCTTTCCCCTCTAAGGTTTCCTTTATGGACCTCACTAAGGAACCGCAGTTGCCTTCGTGGCAGGAGAGTTTTGCTATGACCCAGGATGTCAGCTGTGACGTACTTAATTTGGTGTTTCACAGCTATCCAGGGACTCTGAGTTGGCAGGCTGAGCCACTTAGGGGAGGGGTGACCTCTGTCCTGGACACTCACCCCTCTTCAAGTCGACCGGCCTTCCAACTAATGGAGAAGACTTTGGCATCTATTGGCGCTACTGTGCTGTCAATCTCCCTGCCCTCCTCTTGACTGCAATGTACACTAGTCGCTCCTAGCGTACACTGGGCACAAGGGCCTCAGGATGTACTCCACAGGAAACCCCTTTTGCGTTGTCTTCCCCGCCCGACAAAGAGTCACGGGCTCTGGACAGAATAGGGAAGCATACTTTTGCATCAGCGACCTTTGCAATCAGGTCCCTGAATTATATGACACACTTTACCAGGCTTCAAAGAGATTTAGTTTCTGAGGTCTCAGAAACTTTGACTGGTGCTGTGTCTGATGAGGTCCGTGACAAAGTGGCTTCTCAGCTGGCTACCATTGAATCAATATCAAACTCCTCCATGCACCTGATATCTCATGCATCAGAAAGAGCAGCTAGAGCGGTGAGTTCAGGCATTCCATTATTCTTCCCCTCAAAGTGCTTTCTCCAGAAACCAGAAAAGTGGGAAGATATGGTACAAAAAGCTAAGGGTCCTTTCCATGACACACAGGCTGAGTTCTCCCCTAGAGGCAGAGGGAGAAACTCACAGGGAAGATGCCCTTTTTGGGGCAGAGGGGGTCCGCGTAACCAGGGTTCCAGGGACTCTTTTCCTGTTCAATCCTACCAGCGCTCCTGAAGAGCGGCCCAACTCCTTTCCTCTGGAGGTGGTTGGGGGTCATTTCTCCTTGTACCCTTTTGCCTGGCTAACCATCACCACCGACTCTTGGGTACAAAAGGATAATAACCAGAGGTTACCATATTCCCTTTGATCTTTGTCCTGCCCCCCCAACAAACTTACCTGACGTTCCACCCAGTCAAAGGGAAGAAGCAGCACTAGAGATAGCAAAGCTGCTAAGAAAAAGAGTCATCCAAATAGTCCCTCCAGACCAGATAGGATCCGGATTCTACTCAAGACTATTTTTGGTGCCAAAGAAAACCAGGGACTGGAGACCAATTTTGGATCTCAGTGTATTGAACAAGTTTGTAAGAGTACAAAAATTCTGGATGGTCACAATACAGTCTATCCTTCCGCTTTTGGAAAAAGATGATTGGATGTGCTTGATAGATCTTCAAGATGCGTACTACCACATAAAAGTGGACAGGCCATCAAGAAGATTCCTTCACTTCTGTGCAGGAGCCAGTCACTACCAGTTCAGAGTACTGCCCTTCAGACTCTCTACAGCCCCCAGAGTGTTCACAAAGTGCATGGCAGTCGTCACAGCTCACTTGTGATTACAAGGATTCCAGGTGTTTCCATACCTAGACGACTGGCTCATCTCTGCCTCCACCAGACATCTATTGGAGGAAGCCCTGGCATACTCTCTCCTCTCTGCAGAAAGGCTAGGCATAACCATAAACTGACAAAAATCTAATCTCACCCCATCTCAGTCCACAGAATTCATAGGGGTCATATTGGATACAAAGAATTACAGAGCATCCATTCTAGAGCACAGAATTCTAAGGATAAAGCAACAACTAATCCCAATTCTTTGAAGGGAGAAATCCACAGCTCACTCTGTCCTACAGCTGTTGGGTTCCATGGCAGCTTCCACCACCATTGTCCCCCTGGCTAGGTTTCCCATGAGACTTCTACAATGGCTATTGCTCACCCAATTGTATCCTTTTCAGTATCCTCTTTCAGCCAAGATTCGAGTAACTCACAGGTGCGAACAGGATTTAAATTGGTGGATGACCCACAACTCATCACAATGGTCTCGCCCCTTCTCCCCCCAGCAGCCCAAGGCTACAGTGACCACGGACGCCTCCCTGATGGGGTGTGGGGGGCTATGTCAGGGACAGACAGTCCAAGGCACTCGGTCCATATTGAAGGCCCAACTGCATATAAATGTTCTAGAGCTGAGGGCGGTGCTTCTGGCATTGCAAGCATTCCATCCTCTACTGCCGTCTGGGACTATTGCGATACAATCAGACAACAAGGTGGTGGTCTGGTACATCAACAAACAGGGCAGAACCAAATCTTACCCTGTTTGTCGAGAGGCCATGAGGATATGGCAGTGGGGGATGGCTACTAACCATTTTCTTCTAGCAACGCACATTCCCAGGAGTTCCAGTGTGATAGCAGACAGACTCAGCAGGTGCATTCTACAACCTCACTAGTGGTCCCTGAATCCCTTGATAGCGGCAAAGATCTTCCACCACTGGGGCAGTCCTTGCTGCGACCTCTTTGCATCCCTGACCAACTACAAATTCGGCAACTACTTCACCCTGATTCCCTTTCCGGGACAGTCACCCAGGGATGCTCTAGTCCACGATTGGCCCTCTGGTCTTCTTTATGCATTTCCACCTCTTCCCCTCATTCTCCAGTTTCTGAGGAAAGCCCGTCGGTTGAAGAGCAAGGTGACCCTCATAGCACCATATTGGCCTCGTCAGATTTGGTCCCACTTGCTAGATCAACCATGGATTCTCCATCCAACTCCGGGGTTGATCTCCCATATGCAGAATTTGATTCATCCCAGCTTGGACAGTCTGAATCTCACAGCTTGGCTCCTTCAGTTCCCTTGAGTGCCAGGCAAAATGATCTTTCTTTGCCAGTACAGGACATTCTTATTGCATCTCATAAGTCTTCCACTAGAATTACTTATCTAAGCAAGTGAAAAAGATTTACCTGTTGGCTTAAAGAAAAGCAAGTAGATCCTTTTTCTGCACCAGTATCAATAGTACTAGAGTATCTAGCCGATCTATTCTGGTCAGGTCTATCGGCCTCTACCATTAGAGTTCCTTTGGCTGCAATATCTAATTTTCATGAGGTTGTCCAATACTCCTCTCTTATGTCACACAAACTATGCAAGACCTTCATAAAATGTGTGAATCATCTGAAGCCCCCTTTTAGAGAACCTATTCAACCATGGGACCTGTCATTAGTTCTACAAGCCCTGACAATGCCACCTTTCGAACCAGTTTCTTCATGTGACCTTAAATATTTGTCATGGAAAACCTTGTTTTTGGTCGCCATTACTTCTGCCAGACGTATCTCTTAACTTCAAGCCTTATGCATCAAGAGTCCATACTTGATTTTTCATAGAGATAGAATGTCTTTGAGAACTAATCCTTCCTTTCTGCCAAAAGTGATTTCTGAAATGTCCATTAATCAAACCGTTGAATTGCCAGTTTTCTTCCCCAATCATTCAAACAAAGGAGAGTATTGCCTACATACCCTAGATATTTACAGGCAAATTTGGTTCTACTTGAACAGGACTAAGGCCTTTCGTAAATCAGACCAGTTATTTTTGGCCTTTTCTGGACCTAGATTAGGATGTGTTGTTGCTAAGGTCACATTGGCTAGATGGTTGAAAGACCTTGTGACCTTCATTTATACACAATGTAATATTCCATTGCCGACTACCATAAAGGCTCATTCGACAAGGTCGGTGGCAACTTCTGCTGCTTTCCATGCCAGAGCTTCTTTGCATGACATCTGTGCAGCTGCAACTTGGTTTACACCTCATACCTTCATCAGTCATTACAAATTGGATTTGGCCTCCAGGGGAAGAGCATCTTTTGGTTCTATGGTACTCAGGAATGTCCTTCCATGAGAGCCTCCCAGGAATAGAGGTAGCTGGGGACTCTGTCCCATACATAAGGAATGAACGAGGATTAAAAATATCAGATAAAGAAGTTATGTCTTACCATAACGTTCCATCTGTAATGTTGATCCTCGTTCAGTCATTACGACCCTCCCTCCTTCCCCCTCCTGTGGCTTCTAGTGGATTTCACCATCCGGTTCTCTTAGGTCATTTGACCAGAGGTAGCCTCTACCTTCTTTTGACTTGCAAACTCAATCTGAGGTAACAGGGAGTGGGGAATTATGGGTAAGAGTTTAGCTCGAGAGTTTGTAGCTGACGCGAGCTTGGAAGATGGCCGGCTCGGAACCGATACCCATACATAATGACTGAACGAGGATCAACAATACAGATGGAACGTTATGGTAAGACACAACTTCTTTTTCTTGAAACACATACCAATGAATGCTTATATAAGGCACTAGTGCCCTTACGTCTTTTGATGTCATAAATGTGTTCATATACTTGGTCCT
This sequence comes from Protopterus annectens, assembly GCF_019279795.1. Classification (NCBI taxonomy): domain Eukaryota; kingdom Metazoa; phylum Chordata; order Ceratodontiformes; family Protopteridae; genus Protopterus; species Protopterus annectens. The sequence continues at coordinate 973,538,705 of NC_056735.1, forward strand.
TTAATTTTCTTCTAGTTTTCCCCCACATAAAATGCCAGACATGAAATGCATGTCGCTAGATGTACTGTCTTTTTTTGTATTACAAATACATGCCCTTGTTGCACCTTCAACCATGACATAGGGACCATCATTTATAAATCTACAGTATTTATAAACACTGTCCACACTTGACCATTTTTGAAACAAAATAATTCTTATCTTGTCATTATTTTCCAAAAACTTCTCAGTATTCCTACCCTTGCTATATACTGCATTAGGTGTATTGCCTAGCATACATTTAAGTTCATCCATAAATACTGTGTTCAAGCAATTGTACATAACTTAACAAACTGAGGGCAAAACTATTGTATGGTATCAACATGGCCCTGTTTTTGTGGGAAATAAATAATCCATTATCTCATTCATTGTGTCATGTGTTTGTTCTACTGATCGCAAAATAGGGGCATATTTAAATTTTCTCTAATTTCTTCCTAAACATATCAGTTAAGAAATGTAATTCCACATTAAATGTTATGTTGTTTGATATTAATCTTGAAAGGCATACCATCTGACCTTTTACTATGCTTCTTTTTTTACTTAAATGGTGGCAACTGTGATAATGTAAAAATGTGTTAAAATGGATCTACTTCAGTAGATCGAACATATTACAAGTTCGAACCACATATGACCGAGACCATATGTTCAAATTTGTAATAGTTCGAACACTGAAGTAAAAAAAAAAAAAAACAAGAAAAAACAAAATTAAACTACGGTAGCCCCCCCTTACTTAAATATAACAACTTCGAGATTGTACTACACTGCGGAAAAGGGAAATCTTCCCATTCCGCACTGTACAGAGATCTCCATTCTGTCCGATCGAACATTTACAAGTTTGAACATATGGTCTCGCCATATGAGGTTCGAACTTGTAATATGTTTGATCTACTGAAGGGGACCTGTTAGAATATGTTGTTTTATAATAAATGCTAGATGTAAACCTATTATTGCACAAGCCCTACTCAGTGGTCACTTCCAAATAATTAATTTTTTCAGCTTCCCAATCGGAAGTAAATCCCAAAAAGTCTGTGGTACTATCCAAGTAGCTAACATATTGCTCAAAGGAGATATTGTCCCTTTTCCACAAAATAAATATATCATGCAAAAACCTAAAGTATCTATATATTTGATTTTTAAAAGGACAATACTGTAAACAACAACATTCCCACATTCTGCTAAATTGCTAGTTTATAAATTTTAATAAAGATTGTTTAAATCTATAGACTATCATTTTTCAGTGCTCCTTACTGACTGCAGTTTTGAGGTACTCACATTGGCAAGTAGATTTTGAGCCTTGGGGGGGTATTGAATTCACAGATATCCATATATACTGTTAAGGAAAGGTACAAAACTCAGACGTCAACTAAGCAAGTAATCTCCTTATTGAAGAACATGATTGTAGGAGATGAAATAAAATAAACCTGTGTTTCTCCAGGCAAAGGGAGAGCTCTTATTTTTATAGTCAAATCACACAGTATAAATGAAACAGTTTTAGCTGACTGACCAGAAAGAACAATACATGTTTCTGCAAGGTCCTGTTGACAGTACTTTCTTCTGCTTTCTTATCATAACCTTGACCAAAGTGAATAACTAATTCTATTTCCGTATAGCTGAGCTAACAAATCATGCGAATATGTTTATGCCAGGAGAAGAAATTACTTGCTAATTAACATGGACCTTAGCTCCATTTTAATTTAATTTAAGATGGATTTTACTCTTGAATTTTCTCATAAAAAATACCATTTCTTCACAGACACTATCTGATGATATAAAGTGTCACTCACACCACATCCCCATTCACAATACTGAAAGATGTGAATATGAACAGGCAGCATTCGACATTCAACAGACTTTTGTATATGCTGTATCAACATAATTTGTACGTGTACATTTTTTTCAAGTTTTAATGGAAATAATTTTTATTAGTAATAAATGTATCCTGTCTACCTGCAATATTAAGATTTTGACACATGAACATCTTTGGTTTATTATTTTATCTAAACACATTATTATAGATCCTTTTGAAACTGGTCAGTCAAGCTGTTTGTACATGCTGCAGTTTTATTTTGATACCAAAGCTATGAATAAAAATAAAACTGGAAAAGATGCAAGAATAATTGTAACCAGTAAGATTTTTGTTCTGCAGCACAAAGGGCCTAATTCTCAAATAGCCTTGAGTACCCTATAAGTTGGAAGTTTGCCTGCCCCAGACAAGACATCATCCAAGTCCATATGAGGAAAGTCCTATAAATGTATCCTGTTTTAGATTGTGACAGTAAATCTATGATGTCTCAGTTTTGATGACTGAATTGCTTTTCTTCAGTTTTACAGTTATGTTTTTTTTTCTGAAATTTGGGCGTCTGTATGATGAATAGCTGATCCTACATATCCAAGGTAACAACTACCCCTCCCACCATTGTTTTTGGAAGCCACCAGTAACCTTTTTGCCACAAATAAAGTACATTTTGTTACACAATCCAAAAGATTATGTGGTCAGGAAAAAAGTCATAGTTCATTAGTGTCATGTGTAATTTAGGGGGTGTAGGGCTGATAAGTATCATGCAAAAGAACCATCAGTACAGAGTTTTCAGTCAAGATGATGCTGTATATATTCTGAGGTATGAATCAATGTCTTTTGTGGGGATACCAGTTTGTCGTACTAATAAAAATTGCTGTCAGGTTGACAGTAAGTTTTTACAGAGCAGTTTATAGTTCACTTTGTTCCCGGTTTTGGTAAGAATCATCTCATACTGGCTTATATTAACCGGGTAAATAATTTCTTGCTGGATACAGGTGACATTTTGTCCTTTTCTTTTGAAGATGGAAATATATGAAAGAAGAGTCTGTCCTTGTTTTTTTCCTGATGTTTGGCATTTACAGTTTACAAGACTTTGGGTATTTTGATGTGTTATATAGGATGGCTATCATGGGTATGTTTGCCTTATGAGCAAATGAGATGGCAGAACACACCCAGCCTTTTCTGCTAGTAGGGATGCTGGTTTGTTGCACTTTTCTTGGTGAAAGAAGAACAGTATTTGTGATCGGGAAGTAAGAAGTGCAGCAGTAGTACAAAGAAGATTTTAGTATTAACTATTAAGTTGCAGTACTGCTGAAATGGAAATAACTGTATTGGCTGTTCATGGAATTGTAGGCAGTGGTAAGTTATTCTAGCTTGATTACTTTGATGACTGCAAATACATTTTTCTGGATATGTCATTATGATTCCCACAAGTGGCATGTAGTCGCTTGATTTGCATGTTGCATCTAAAGTCAGATAATCTGGATCACTGAGTGATGGCATCACAGGTGGCATCAGGTCACGTAATTCTCCCAGTAGTAGCAGGTTGGGTACTGGCTGTGGTTTGACTGGAAACCTCGGGGTCAGGGTTGATGGTAGGTATTGCTGTTCCTGGTGCTAATGATCCTTGGTGGTTTCTGGCATGTCCAGGTGGCTGTCACCATCTGTGTGTATTTTTCTGATATGGGACTCAGGGATCCATGTTGCTGAACCAACACAATGCATGGCGGTGGCAAGTAGTGTTGTGAGGGTGCCCAGGAGGGGATTCTTTTGTTTGGGCCAAGGCAGTTACTGTTCGGTAAATGTTCTAATATAGATTCAGTCATCAGGCTAGATGTCATGTCTGGAGGACGGGTTAGGCTGCTGTTGAGCTGATGCCACTTAGGAGTGGATCTGCTGCAGAACAGAAACATTTCTTTACAATATAGAAAACTTATTTTGTTAATATTTTACTATTTCAGAGGTTTGTGAGGAAATGAGACCAGTGATATTGAATAGTCATATTCATTTTTTTACACAACTGTTGTAGTATCTGGCTAGTAATGTAGGTGCTTCTATCTAACTGGATACAACACAAATACCAAACTTTAGAATGAATAACCTTTTGGCTGCAGTAATAGCATTTTACTTACCTGTATAGACTTTACCCTAGTAGGAAAATATATCTACAATTACAAATAAATAATAAAAAAGTTTGACATTGAGGCAGCTCACAGAAAACATGTTTTATTTAATGTTTATCTGTGAAACATTATATTAAATGCATACCTGTCTTGTATTAATCATATGCTGAATAACTATGGAAATGTAAGGGGGGTATATCAGTTTGTGTGGCAACTTAGGCACATAAGCAATTTTTTTTCTTTCAGGGGAGATAAAATGATGCATTCTAATTGTGGTAAAAATGAACATGGTGCTACTAGCCCTTTATTCAGGTGGTGCCATAGTAAGCCTGGTAAATGGTGGCAATAGTCGCATAGTAACCTTTGCTTTTGAAGTCCCAGCCTGTTCTTGAAAAGACACCACGTTTTGTAAAGATACAGGAATATTTTCATTTTCAAATAGCTGCAGAATTAAACCCAAACAGAGTTATAACGTTGTTGTTTTTGTTGTGTCTTTTGGCTTTTCCCAGTTAGGGGTCACCACAGCAGATCTCCGTTTGCTAATGATTGGCAGTAGATTTTTACGTGCCAAGTTGCCAGCCCTGATGCACAACCTTCAATGAAGGTACGCCCATTCACGCATGTTTCCACGCAGAAGACGCTCTAGCTGAGAATCAAACCGGACAGCGTCTTACTGTGAGGCGACAACGCTACCGCAGCAACGTGCGGACAGTTTAGTCACAATAACTGCAACGGAATTCTTTTAAAATGTTAAGAGTTAATAGACTTGTGCGCAGTACTTTTTTCTTATAAGAGTGTATCTAACAATTGAGCTACAAAAATACGTTTTTTTATGACAGAACCTAATGATGATGTCAGATATCATCCTTCCCTCTATAGTGTCCCAAATTTATGAATTACCACACAAGCGTAACACGAGATTGTGAAAATACTGTTGTGTTTTGTTAGTTTGCAAGCTTTAGTAATAGTTGTCAGTTCTGCAACTTGAACGGACATATTTTCATTCAATTGTCCTTTAAGCAGGATTTATTCTGTAGTGCCAAGAGAAAATGTTGCCATGAGTGAGCTATCTTTTTGACAAATACAGGATGAGTTTTGGATATCTGTCAAGTCAGATCTAGGAGAAAGCACGATTTAAAAAAACAAAACAAAAACAAGCCCACAGTTGTAAAGCATTTTCTCAGCCCGTGTTAAAAATAAAGTTGCTGGATTCAAAGTTGGATACCTAATGATTTACTGTGAGAGGTTATTTAATAGTGAAAATTCGTATTAGTAAGTGAAAAGGCTGAAAAGTCTCTTTATAATAATTAGTCGTCTACAGAATGTGGAACTGCAATGAAGATATAGTGTCCAAGTGTAAATGAAAATGCCATATTTATTTTCTTAACAGCAGCTGCCACTAGCCTAAAGCAGTGTGGGAAAGCTGCTGCTGTAAGATGTAGTTAGTCCAAAGTTCTTGCTGTAGTGCATGCATTAAATAAGGGGTCATCTAAGTTCATGTGGGTGGACTCTGTCATTAGGTTGCCTGTCTTGTTGAGTTTACAGATTAATTTGACTTTTTTCTATCATTCACCTACTGGGCCACAACAATGGAATAGCTGACAGTTTGTCCTAATTTCAGTTTACCATGTTTCGCCTGTTGGCCCCAGATACAGAAGCAATTGGAGCAGTAATCCCACCAGAAGTATGGCTAATTGGAGAATAGCCAGATTTTAATGGCCCATTCCTGGGCTCAGCACACCAGAAGAGCCTACTCATCATCCGTGCAGACATTTTAAGGTTATTTTACAAATCACTGCCTCCGGGTCAGAGTCACTGGGGGCTGCCATTGTTCATGCATTTCTTGGTACACAGATATGGTATTGGGTGAATCGCCCTCACAATAAGAGTACATATGGCAGCCTTGGGATGTTGATGTTGAATGACTTTTCTGTCCACTGGCTGATACACAGAATGGTAAAAGGGTAGGATAATGCAAATGAGGTTTCTAAGGATTCCAGAAAGCCAATTGGTCATCATCTGTTGACTTTCATAATCAAGGGTCTTTTCCTATCAGCCCTAGATTTTCATACATTTACCATTTGGGCAACCCCCTTTAAGTGCCTGTATGCAGGAGCTTTTTAAGTTAGTGAGTTGCTGGCCTCTTTATGTTGGGAAGATGTGATTATACACAGAGATTTCCTTTTACTGTGAGTGGGAAAGTGCAAAATTGATCAGGAGGGTTAAGGACATCAGGCCCATTTGGGTAAGTCAAATATCCCAGTGATTTACCCAGTACATTGCTTCATGTTGCTGTATAAGGTATCCCCAGGACACAGTGATGTGGGCTGGTGTTTACTTCAGCAACAGGTAGGCCCATTAGACTAGCTGAGGCTAATATATCATTGTCTAGAGTCCTTTCATTTCAAGCCTGCTAGGGGTACTCGTCATATTCCTTTCAAATTGGGTGCACATCTGAGTCAGAAATGGTGGGTTATTCCACCATGGCACTAAAATGATTGGGAAGGTGGTTTGTCTGATGTTTTTTTATCTTACATGAGGCAGAAATACAGTGATTTTTTGTTGTGGGGAAAAAATTCTCTGGATCCTTGGGACACTCCTTTATCCAAAGAGCAGCCCTTCAAACGTTGTCCAAGCCAGCAGGGCATAAAGGGTCATTAAAACATAATCAGTGGGTAGTTCTGGGTTTTGGTTTTCCGGGGCTGTCTTTGTTACAAATCTGGGAAGTTTGGTGCCAGTAGATACAGAATGAAGGATTACCTATTGCCTTAGTGATTCATCTTGTGGGAATGATTTAGCTATAGTCCCTAAAAAAAAATTATTAGCCAGAATTTATCGGATTTGCAAGGCTTCATTTACTATATCCTAAATTGTTCTTATTTGGTCTTCATTTGTGATGAGGCTCAGTTGGGCAGGAGCCAGGAAGAGTGTAGAGGTTGAAGCCTCCAGACATTTTATTAACCATAGGTTCATAGGTTCATAGGTTCATACTAGGCTATCTGCCCGAGGGCATTTACAAGCCTAGCCCATCGTTTTGTGGCTTACGCCACCCCTTTAGTATGGGGAACTATACCCATTATTTTGCTGTGCCTCTGTCGAGCAGTGACACTGAGGTAATCCCTGGGGTATATCTGCGATCTCCCATCCATTGGTCAAGATTTCTCTTGAACAAGGCCAGTGCTCTGCCTCACATGTGGATTTTGTTCCACAGCATAGGAGTCTTTGGGTGATGAATCTATCCCTCCAGCACGTCCTATTAATAGCCGTGTCGAGGTTTAAGTCTCCGCCCTTGTGGCTCTGATGGATCTAGATTTTTTGAGGTGAAGCATATTCATCAAATCTGGGTTTGACATGGCCTTGTATGTTAGGCAAAGGTCACCTCTGAGCAAGCGGTGGCGACTGAATAGAGCTGGAGTTCTTTCAGTCGGGCAGCATAGGATAGATTTTGAGACCCTTTATCCTTTTGGTGAGGAACTTTTGTGGCCTCTCCAGCTGCTGCAAGTGTCGGGTCAGATACATTCCAAATGGGGCATTGTACTCAATCATTGGTCTGATGAGTGATGAGTAAAGGGAGACTATAACCTCCCTTGATCTAGATGAGAATCCCTTCATGATAAGGTGGGCAATGTAGAAGGTCTTCCTAACTACTTTAGCTACATGGGTGTCGAATGACAGACTACTATCAACCTGGGTCCCCAGGTCCCTGATAACTTCTTCTGTGCTCAGTGGATTGCCTCCTATTTGGTAGCTAGGGGTAACCTTGTTTTTCCCGAAGGGTATGACTATGCATTTTTGGCATTTAACTTTAGGCCGTGGCTCTGGCACCAGTTATCCGTTACTGTGAGACCCTTCTGAAGGATATCTGTGTCAGATGTGTTTTCTACTATGGCCCAGTTTGCAGTCATCTGCAAACTTTGTCAGCCATAACCCTCCTGTGTTTGCTTGTACTTCAGAAAAGTAGATGCCAAACAAGAGTGGGCCCAGGACTGAGCCCTGTGGGACACCACTTGTGACAGGCTTTGAGTCTGACATGGCGCCAGCAACTCTGACCCTGTGGGTTCTGTCACTCAGCCAGTTTGCAACCCATCTTGTGATGTATGGGTTAACATTTAAGCTGATGAGTTTTTCAATGATACCGTGGGGTATTGTATCGAAGGCCTTAGCCAGATCGAGGTAGGCTGTATGGACTGCCTTTCCCTCATCAATGGCTTTGGTGACTGTTTCGAAAAAGTCAACCAAGTTTAAAAGGCATGATCTGCCTTTGACAAAGCCAAACTGGGTTGGATCCAAATTCTGCAAATTCCCAATGTCTTTATTTATGAGGTCCATCATGATCCTCTCCATGGCTTTGCAGATAAGGCTTGTCAAGCTAATGGGTCGGTAATTACCAGGGTCGGTGGAGGCACCGCCTTTGTGAAGTGGGACCACAGTTGCAGTGCGCCACTCCTGGAGTGCGTATCCAGAGGTAAGACTTTGATTAAACAGCTGTCCTAGCTGTGGGTTTAATTCCTCATTGAGTTCGTGGAGCACACAGCCGGGGACACCATCAGGTCCCATGGATGCTGTGTTTTTGCTTTGGAGAGAGCAGTTCTCACTTGGGCTGGAGATGTTTGGGGGCTGCAATCATTTGGTATAGATATCTCTCCTTTTGGGGAGGGGAGAAGTTTGCACTGAACCTGTCAGCCAGTATGTTGGCAATGTCTGTAGGATCAGTAATCTTCACATCATTTTGAACTAGTTCTGAGCATATCTGGGAGTTTCCTCCTAGGTTTCTAACATAGCTAAAGAAGGCCTTATGATTGTCTTTTGAGTCTTTAGCTATTTTTCTCTCGAAATTTGCTTTGGATGATTTTATGAGAGCTCTTAGTTTTTACTTATAGTGATCAAGGGTGTCTTACCTTTTAAGGATTTTGCTCTATCTTGTAGTAGCTTCCTCCTTTTGTTGTAGAGTTTGTTTATGGCTGGGGTCCACCAGACTGGACGCTTGCCTTTGGTACAAAGAGTCTTTGTTTTGCTTGGGATTGCCTTATCCATGCAGTCCTACAGGTGCTGGTAGAAGGCATTTGTAAGTGATTCAGCGGCTTGAGTACTTTTTTCGCCCCGCTCGGGGGGCTTAAAGGAGACCACACTAGTCTTTAGAAGTGTGAAGTCGCCTTTTGGGAAGTTCTTTACTCTGGTCTTTTTATTTCAGGTGGGGGTGGGATGAGGACCTCCAGCGAGATTAGTTTGTGATCTGATCTCACCAGTGAGGGGTATACTTCCGGTGTTGAACATTGTGCTCCCATGTTCGTGATGATGAGATCAAGTATGTTATCTCCTCTTGTGGGAATGGTGACTAGTTGTTCCATGGCATTTGAGTTTATGAATTCCAGGAACTTTTGGGCTAGGGTGTTTGGGCTTGAGTAGTGTTCCCAGTCTATATTTGGGTAATTGAAGTCACCTAGTACGATGGTGTTTGGTGATACATTTATCCCCTCTAGTGTTTTCAGGAAGGCCATGTGAGGTTCCTGTGTTTGTGAGGGTGGCCTGTAACATGCTACTATTTGCAGAGCAGTCTTGCCTACGGTTAATTGCACCTGGATGGTCTCCGATGCATCATGTGTTGCCACCAGTCTTGAGGTGTGGGTGTCCTTGATGAATATGGATACCCCCCCTCCAGCAAACAAAACTGATGTACAAATAATTGAACACAAAAATTTGGACAAACCTGCCAAAAACTTTTCTCACCCTGGTGGAGATCATCTCAACTGCTTGGGTCTTGACTTAATCAATGTGGACATTAAAAAAGCTCTCAATAGGAAAAGTAAAGTGGCATTATTGTCAAGTTTGAGATATCAACATAAATTTAAACCCTCGTGGAGAGGCTTGGGGGGTGGGGACTGCATGGCCTGCATGCTGGTGGGTGGTCACCTTTGCAGCTGTCACCCTTTGTGTTCCATCATCTTCATCAACAACCCCCTTTTTCCCATTTCCTACATCTGCTCAGGGTGTTGTCACCTGTTGCCATCTCTCTTGATTCAATGCCACTCTCCTGCCTTCTTCAACACTCATGCCTGACTGTTGCAGATCTTCTCTCACACAGTCCATGCATGTCTTTGCTGGATGCCCTTGTTACCTTTTGCCATCTTCCTGTCTGTCCCAAATCTTCATCACCAGATTTTCTTCTGCTCTCCTACATATGTGCCCAAACCACTGCAATCTGTTCTCTTTGATCTTTTCTGCAATCAAAGCTACTTTGACTTCTGCTGTTATATCCTTCCTTCGTCTGTCCCACAGTGTGCATTCTACTCCCCATCTCAGGCACTTCATTTCCATCACCTCTAGCTTCCTTGACTGCCCTGCCTTTACTGCCCAAGTTTCTTTACCTTACAGAAGTACTGATTGCAACACTGTTTTTTACACCTTATTTTAAAGCTTCTTTGGCATTCTTCTGTCGTACCCTACAGCTGACACTCTGTGCCAGGTGGCTGCAGCCCCTCTGATTCTAGCTTTGACATCCTCATTCAGACTTCCTTCTCCTTGACCACCATGCCCAGATACTTGAAGCTGTTAACCTGTTCCACTATCATCCCTTGTATCTGAAGTCTCAGCTTCTTCTGATTCCACATTTGCTGCCATTACCACTGTCCTATCTGTACTCTGATTCCATATGCCTTCAGTTTTACATTCCATTTCCCTATCCTCTAATAAAGTTTTTGCTCAGAGTCTGCCTGTAATGCTACATCATCTGCATACATCAACTTTGTGGACCCCCCCCCCATCGGATGTTTTTCAGTGGCCTCTCCAGGGTGATCAAGTTGGTTGAAGAATTAAGCCTTGGGTAACAAAGTGGTCCTTGGACTGGGAAGGGAGGACAAGGGGCTTTGTAAGTGGGAACGAGGCAGCTTGGTAACAGGCCCGGACCCCAGAGGGTAGCTGGAAAGGTATTGGTTACTCTAAATGGCATACATTACAAAGGTTTACAGGCTGTGTTATGCTGTGTCTGAAATTATGTTGATATTGCTTGGTTTTGGCATCTTTAATGTTGTCTACTTATTCAATAAAATGGTCGCAAAGGCAAAGAGGATGTTTTCATTGACTTGGCTTAGAGACAATTTACACATCAACTCTCTGTCCAGCAGGTTGAGTGAACAGGCACAGGTGTGTTTTTTGGGTTTTTTTTTTTGGCTAATTTAGTGGAATTTTTCTCTGAATAGAATATGTAGAAAGCAGGAAGGTTATTGTATCAGATGATGCTACCATGTAGATTTAATGTCTATGAGAAAAGGAAAATTACATTTTGCACTTTAACTTAAAATAACCTTGTTGATCTACAGGCTGCAAAGGAAATTACTGTGATTTTTGTTCATAACAGTCGTAGAAGTCTTGTTGCCAGGCATTTTTCAAGAACAATGCTTGTGGAATTTACGAGTAAGAGCGCTGCTGAATTTGCATAGGCGTGTCTTGCTGGAAGGCTCAATTATACTGTTTTGTATTAACATAAGAGGTCTGGTGTTTTGCATAGCTGAGGTTTTATGATGCAGGAAGGGACAGCTGTTTTTCAAAGGATTTTTGTATCCTCAGTTAAAACGCAAGTTAATTGTTGAATTTGTTTTTACAGATATTTGTATATTGTTAATGCTCTTTTTGGTCTTGCTAGAACTTTTTTTGAGGGGGTTGTATAATTTGATTTTTATGTGCAAGTTGTATAAGTATTTTTTAGGTTTTTATCCTATCTGTTACTTTTTGGCTGTTTATGAGATTTTTGTGGAATGTTGTGTGTGAAGTGCCTTTTCTGTTTATATTTTGTATTTGATTAAAAACTCACTCATACCAAATGACACCCCAACCCCATGCGTAAAAATGGGGGGAAAAGGGGCTGTGGATGGATGGATGGATGGATGGATGGATGGATGGATAGATGGATGGATGCATGCTGTTAGTGTGGCTGATCATGCATGCATACAATCTGCCCCCTCAAATGCAATCAAATCTAATGTAGAGATTATTAGAAACGCCTATCTGTATAGATTACAAACACTGCCGTAGGTGAGAAAAATAAAATTGTGTATTGACAGAACAGAAACCTGCCTCAGAAAAACTGCCACTGTGTGCCCAATGGCAGTTTCTAATGCAGCAGCACATAAAATCCGAGTCTGCACCAAACTGTTAAGGAAAGGTACAAAACTCAGACTTCAGCCAAGCAAGTAAACTCTTTATTGAAGAACATGATCATTAGAGACCAAGTAAAATAAACCTGTTTCCACAAGCAAAGGGAGAGCTCTTATTTTTATAATAAAGTCACAAACTAATAACAATAAATGATTTTATTATTTATTTATTTGTTTTATTTTATATTTGGTTACTGGGGAAAGTCCAACTGGACATGGGTCCTTTTTCAGTGGAGGCCCGGGGAGAAAAGCTCCACAAATAATTCCATACACAATAAATAGTCTTCAATTTGCAATTCACACAGTACAGTAAAAGTAATGACAAGTAGACATTATTTAACATAGGAGATAAAACAGTATAATACATATGAACCTATAATAGCACCAGCAATGTAAAATATTAGTTTCAACAGAAAGTAGTTGTTACATTTTATGTCATTAAGTGCAGCAAGGGTAAGATACAGGTAGATATTATTATAAGAGATGTGAGGAGAGATGAACTGTGGGATGAAGGTGGGATTGTTAAGTACAGAATTGAGACAGGGCGAGAGAAGGCACTGTCACAGTTGCAGAGCCCTGAGTTCAACAAATGTGATTTTAAGGACTTTTTAAATTCATGTGTGGAAGCTATAGCTGTGATGAGAGTGGGAAGTTTATTCCATTGTTTGGCTATTAAGTTAGAGTAGAGGGATGAAGGGATGAACAAGCGGCATTATTATATTTAGTTACTTTGAGGAGAAGTTTGTTAGTGGAGCGGAGGTTTCTGGTACAGGAGTATGGAATTATCAGGTCTTGTAGTGAAGGAGTTTTCTTGGGATGATACAGAATTTTATGTGCCAGGGTAAGTTGATTATATAGAAGTAGATGTGGAAGTTCAAGCCAGTTGAGCTGCTTGAGAGCTAGACAGTGGTGTGATCCGTAAAAACTATTAGTAGCGAATTTGGCGATTTTGTTATAAGTCAGATTTTCTAAGGTTGGTGAAGATTGGAGAGGCATATAATAGTGAAGAGATGAGATGTGTGCATGCAACAGTGACCCAAGCAGTGTTTGATAAGAACTGTTTATTTCTATATAGAGTACCTAGTTTTCTATGGACTTTCTTTGTGGTAAGAGAGAGATGGATGTCGAATTTCATGTTACAGTCGATCACAATCCCAAAAAGCTTTGTGTGGGTAACAGGATCTGTAATAGTTTTGTTATTGGATATTATGTTAAATGATAGGTCAGGATCGGTAAGTTGTGTAGGATAGAAGATAAGTTTAGTTTTGTTTCTATTGAGTATTAGTTGGTGGTCAGTAAGCCAAGATTCAAGAGAGAGAAAGGAAGCTTGAGTTTGCTGGTGTAGTTCCTGTAGGGAAGAGGATACACACACTAATGTAGAGTCATCTGCGTACTGGGTGGCTGAGGAGTGGAGAGTAGAGGTGTAAAGGTTATTGGTGAATATAGTGAACAACAGAGGTCCGAGAATGGAGCCTTGTGCATAATTTGTATGTGAATATGCCTTTCTAGTAATTTAGACAGGGGAGGCAGTAATTTGTTAATCCATTTGAGCTACCACCTTTATGGAGCGGAATAATAAGGGAGACTTTCCAGTGGTTAGGAACGCGTTTTTCAGAAATGGAACAATTAATAAGGATGGTTACTGGATATGCTATTACGTCAGCAACAATTCTTAAAAGTTCAGCTGGGAGTTCATCTGCAGCCAGTGTGGTTGGTTTTAGCTTTTTGAGTTATAATCAAGTTTACAGAGACAGGTTGAAAGGTAAAGCTGTATTCAGTATTCATTAGTAAGGTGTTCGTGCTTTTCATTGGGGGTCAGGGGACCTTTGAGAATTTGCTAGTGCAGGTATGGATTCAGTAATGAATTTGTTAAATTGGGTGGCAATATTAGTTGAGGTGTCTGTAGTAGGAGGGGAAGGAGTCTTAGATTTTCCTGGCTGAAGAACATTATTAATAGCTGTCCAAAACTTTCTAGGATTATGTTGATATTTCATTTGTATGCTATGCTAGTAGTTTGTCTATTCTGAAGAATTTTGGTCTTATTTCTGAGTTCTAGGTATGTTTGCTTTGAGTTTATTGATGTTCATCGTGTTTCACTGTTGCAGTCATTACTCTTGGGTTATAATGCTGGCAGGCTACCCGCAGTCGGCCAGAATTCCAAAGTCTAGGTCCGGCGTCAGTTGCTGTCGCCTCTTCCCTGACTTCAGTGCGCCAGGGGTATAAAAGATGCAGCCGATGCCATTTTCTTCAGTTTTTCTTGCCGCGCGGTGCCCGAAGCAAAAGCAGTTCGCAAGTGCCGGTCGGCCAACTCCTGAGATTTTCAAATCAGAATTTCAGATCCGAAGTCTACATTAAAGCTAAGTACCCCAACTTTTTACTTGCTCCAGACCGATGTCAGAAAAAGTTAACAATTGTATTTCTTGTGGGAAGCAAATACCTCATAAGGATTTTCACTCTTACTGTATTCCTTGCCTAGGCCCTGACCACGACGTTGCTAGCTGTCAGTTTTGTGGTAGATTTAACCAACGCACTATCAAGCGTCGGTTTGATTTTGCATACCATTACTTTGGCCGAAGATTTAACTATATAATGCCGTCGGATCAGCCGACAACTGCAGTTTACAAAAAACGCAAGGACAAGGAAAAGGATAGGCATCCGAGGTCCAAAACCAATGACGATGCCTCTTCTAGGCCAGTCGCCGGTTCGCCGGCTACCTCAGAGCTTCAGGCCGATTCCGACTCCCATGTGGAGCCGACTGAGCCTCTGGATACTCAAGGTATTGGACCCTCGGAAATCATTCCCTCAGATGGGTCCAGAGCCGCTGAGCAGGCATCGGCTTCTGAGGGTGCCTTCAGACCTACACAACTATCTATTAAGCCATCCTCAGCTTCGAAGACTAAAGCAACATTAAAGACAAAGAAACAAGTACAGCATTCTCCTACTCAGACTACCATGCCTAAAAAACAGATGCTCAAAATGGCCGAAGACCTAATTACTTTGATCAGGGGTTCCCATCCCCCTCCTGAAAAGAGGCCTAGGCAAGAGACAGAGTATTATTCTTCTGATCAGGTTTCTATTTCCTCTGATTCCTCTTCTAAACAAGATTACTCCATGCTTCCCTATGAGGAATCTGATGCTGAAGAATCTATTCCTTCAGCCTCTCTTCCAGAGGATTATTCTTTTGGGGAAACCCTGCATACCATAAGGGACCATTTCCACTGGGAGAGCCAAGATTTTTCTGAATCTAAGAAAAGGCTCAGAGACTTTCTGCTACTTCCTCAGCACAGACCCCTTGCTATTCCACCTGTTCTAGACATTGCGGACGATGTATTCTCAGAGTCCGGCCTGTCCCCAGACTCTCTACCCCCAGCTCCTGCTAAGCCAGACAGATACTACAGGGTCCCGGATTCTCATAAATTCCTGTATAAAAACCCCGCCCGTGACCCAGAAACTATATCTCAAGGTCCAAGGGGGTTAAAGCTTCAACTGCAAAAAACCCTGTCCTCTCTGATAGGGATTCCAGGGCTCTAGACAGATGGGGGAAAAAGTTCTACACTTCTGCTACCCTGGCTGTAAGGGCCTTAAATTGTCAGTTTTATATGCTTAAATGTCAGCAATACTTAATGTCTCTGTTTAAACAGAAAATGTTGACAAATACTGAATGTTCAGAGAACAAGGAATTGCAAGATTTATTGCATGCAGCTGAACAAGTGGGAAAGCATACTTTGCAATGTGGTTATGATTCATTGGAGGCCTCTTGTAGGGCCGCTGTTACAGGTTCTGTTATTAGAAGGCATGCTTGGTTCTTCTTCTTCTTCTTTCGGCTTTTCCCGGTTAGGGGTCGCCACAGCGGATCACCTTGTCCGCACATTGAATGGCAGTGGAGTTTTACAGTGTCGAGTTGCCAGCCCAACCTTCCACAGAAGGCACACTCACACACACACCTAGGGCCAATTTAGAGTGTCCAATCCATCTGCAGCATGTCTTTGGGATGTGGGAGGAGCACCGGAGGAAACCCACGCGACCACAGGGAGGACATGCAGACTCCGCACAGAAGGCACCCCAGCCGAGGATCGAACCGGAGAACCTCTTGCTGTGAGGCAGCAATGCTAACCACTGCACCACCGTGGCCGCCCATAGAAGGCATGCTTGGTTAAAGGAACAAAATCTGCCTGATCATTTTAAAGCAAAATTATTAGACGCACCATTACAGCATGATACTTTGGTACTAAAGCAGAAGAGGTGTTGAAAAAATGGAAGATAAAGAAAAATCCATGCAGACAGTCAAGGATTTCTTACAGGTACAGCCACCCAGATTTAGCAGAAACTGGCCTTCAAAAAATTGATCCTTTTTGGTGTCAGACAGAGCACAAAGAGGCAGATACAGGCGTCCCAGAGGTAGAGGACAGCCCCAAGGCTCATACAGGCCTAAACAGTGGGGTGTTCCTACCTCCAAAAGCGGAGAAGACAAATCACAACCTTACAGGAAACAGTCCCAATGACTTTCCTCTACCAGATCCAAGCACTTTTCTTTTGGCAGCCCCCTTAGGGGGAAAACTAGCACTTTTTTCATCAAATTGGCAAAGGATTACCCAAGACAAATGGGTCCTGACCATAGTGTCCCAAGGCTACAGGTTCCATTTCCACACTCTACCAAGGTCAAAAGGTATGCCAGACCTGCCACACAATCAATGGGCAGAGGCACAAAAACAAATTACAGCCCTCATGGACATGAGGGCCAATCAGCAAGTACCGCAACAAGAGCAGGGGCAAGGATTTTACTCCAGACTTTTCCTAGTACCCAGAAAGGACAAAACCTGGAGACCAATACTGGACCTGTCTATACTAAATACATTTCTGGAAGTTCCAAAATTCAAGATGTTGACTCTACAGCAGCTACTGCCCATGCTGGGCAAGAAGGCTTGGCTCGTAACTTTGGACCTAAAAGAGGCATACATGCATGTCCCAATCAGACAATCTTACAGAAGATACCTCAGATTCATAGCTGGCTCAATGCATTACCAATTGTCTGCACTGCCCTTTGGCTTATCTACTGCATCCAGGGTATTCACAAAATGCCTGGTACCAGTAATTGCATTTTGCAGACAAAAAAGAATTCAAATATATCCCTACTTGGACGACTGCCTAATTCAAGCAGAGAACAAAGACATTTGTTTGACTGGCGTTTGTAAAAAGATTACTAATTGGCCTTGGGTACACAGTAAATGAAAGGAAATCAAAACTAGTGCCCTCTCAAGAGATAATATTCCTGGGTGCAAGCCTAAATACAACTGCCCAGATGGCTTATCTCATGCCAGACAAACAAAAGCAACTGACTACTTACATCAAGAATTTGGCAACAGAAACCTACTTATCTGCAAGGAAAATCCTGCAGGCCTTGGGTTTCATGGTATCCTGCATTCTACTAATTCCATATGCCAGACTTCATATGAGGAAACTACAATGGTATCTAAAAAGTGTTTGGACTCAGCATTGCCGCAGCCTGGAGACAGTAATTGCACTTATCCCCTGCCTGCAACAGGAGTTCCGATGGTGGGCAGAAGCCTGTCACCACAACAAGGGTCTGCCATTCAGTTTATCCACAGCCAGACAGACAATGACAACGGATGCATCAGATTATGCCTGGGGAGCCCATATGGTAGGAAAATGTATTCAGGGCACATGGCTTGCAAATCAGATGCATCTTCACATCAGTCAAAAAGAGATGCTAGCTGTACAAAATGCCCTGACAGCTTTCAAGGACCTGCTTCATCCAGGACAATTACTGATAACGACAGACAACACTATGGTTATGTGGTACATAAACAAGCAGAGAGGTACACATTCCTACCCCCTCTGCAGACAAGCAATGACTTTATGGGACACAGCATTGGCATTTCAAGTTCACCTGCAAGCACAATTCCTTTCAAGAAAAACAAGTACTCTGGCAGACGAACTAAGCAGAAACCTCATGGATCCCCACGAATGGAAACTGGATCCACAAGTCTTCAGCATGATAACAAGGAAATGGGGATGCCCAGACATAGATCTATTTGCCTCCCCTCACAACTGCCAATTGCAGAGATTTTGCACAAGGATTTATCACAAGCAAGCATGGAAAGTGGGCGCCCTATCCTTCAGCTGGAAAATCTAACAGTATATGCTTTTCCCCCACTGCCTCTCCTTCCCAGGGTACTCCTAAAGGTCAGACAAGAGAAGCCAAATATGATACTGATTGCACCAGACTGGCCACATCAGCACTGGTACCCAATTCTAAAGAGCTTGTCTCAAGGTCCAGCATGGATATTGCCTAAGACTTCTCACTTGCTGACCCAACAAAACAATCAGATCCTGCACAGCCAACTCAGGACCTTAAATCTGACTGCATGGCAGATAATGTAGCCATTCAAAACACTCCACTTTCAAAAGCGGTTATGGATGTTATCTTGGAGGCCAGGAGGCCCAGTACCAGAAAATCTTATGCAGAAAAATGGACGAGATTCTGTGCTTGGAACCAGAAACAAGGCATTGACACGTGTGTGCCAAATATCTCTCAGATTTTACAATACCTAACTGAGATGCTAAAAAAGGCCTTTCTTTCTCATCTATTAAGATTCATGCCTCTGCCATTTCAGCCCACTACAGTACGGAACCACCTATCTTTTCTCATCCTTTAATAAGGCAGTACCTTAGAGGGGCCAAAAACATTAGGCCTCCTAGGAGAGCACCAATTCTGGCCTGGGACCTCAATTATGTTTTGGAAAAACTCACACTGCCTCCTTTCGAGCCAGCATCAACAGCAGATATAAAATTCGTATCCTGGAAAACAGCTCTGCTCCTAGCAATAACCTCTGCAAGGCGAGTCTCGGAGTTACAAGCACTCATGGCTGTGGAACCTTTCATCATTTTCCATCCAGACAGGGTTTCTCTGAGGACAAACCCTACATTTATGTCTAAGGTGGTGACCAGTGTGGCCCTCAACCAAACCATTCACTTGCCCACCTTTTATCCTAATCCATAGAACAAGGGTGAGAAAATTCTGCATTCTTTGGACATACACAGGAGTTATTATTCTACTTGGACAGAACTAAAGCTTTCAGAAAGACTGAACAACTTTTAGTGTCTTGCCTCAGGATCACAAGAAAAGGCTACCTCAAAACAGACTATTTCAAAATGGATAGGCCATTGCATCCGTTTGTGCCATCTTCAACATGGCAAATCAGTGCCTAAGGGCATTAGGCCTCATTCCACCAGAGCAGCAGCCACTTCATCAGCCTTCCTCAGAGGAGTACCAACCAAAGATATCTTAGAGGCTGCAACTTGGACTTCAGTGTACACCTTCACAAAGCACTACCACTTACCTCTTTACTCTAAGTCCAGAGCAGGCTTTGCCACTGCAGTTCTGCAGGGCCTCATAGCCTCTCCTAATCCTACTTAGCCCAGCCACCCTTCATCAGCTTTGGCATTCAACCCAAGAGTAATGACTGCAACAGTGAAACACGATGAACATAGTACAGTTGTGTACCTACCATAAATGTAGATGTTCGAGTGTATTCACTGTTGCAGTCCAGGTTACCCACCCACCATCCCCCTTTTCTTTGCTGGGACTTATCTGCACTTCTCTATCCTATACAACCTGTTTGGTGTATTTGCTTGTAGATGAAGGACATGCTATTTTTGTGCATGTATTTTTATTGGCATATTCTTTCAACCTTCCAATTTGGGGGCACCTGACATCTGTGACACGAAAAACTGAAAAAAATGGCGTCAGCTGCATCTTTTATACCCCTGGCGCACTGACGTCAGGGAAGAGGAGACAGCAACTGATGCCGGACCTAGACTTTGGAATTCTGGCCAACTGCGGGTAGCCTGCCAGCAGGATAACCCAAGAGTAATGACTGCAACAGTGAATACACTCGAACATCTACATTTATGGTACTTTTTTGCATTGTGCCAGTTGGACCAAGCTTTATCTCACGCATGAAGCAGAGATCTGGTTTCTTTGCTCAACCAGGGTGCATAGCTAAACTTAATTCTAATGGTTCTAGATGGATGGGAATTTAGTATAAGACTGTGGAGTTGAAGTACCTAACTGCCTCATTAAGGCTGAGTTGCTTGATGGGATTCCAATTACAGGCTTTTAGTGCTGAGATGACGTTAGATGGGATGAAATTCTTTTTGTATTTTTTGGAAAGTGGTAGGTTTTTCCAGACGTGGGTAGTATCTAATTATATAGATAGGCATATGGTCACTCAGGCTGTCAGGTAGGCAGCCAGATTGACTTATTTGGGATGGTTTGTTTGACAGTATCCAGTCCAGGATAGACTGTTTGTTGATTTGTTAGTTCTAGTAGGATATTGGAATAGCTGAGTGAGTCCATGGAGATTGATATGAGTAGTGGGTATAGTTGAGTTACATGGTGTCCGGTCAATGTTGAAGTCTCCTAGAGTGATGGTTTCTTCAGAGTGTCTCTGACGCCCAGTGGAGTAAGTCCTCAAGGGTGGATATATTATTACCAGGTGGGAAGTAGCATCCAATTATATTGATAGTTTTTCTAGTGTTAATTTTTAGGTTAGAAACTAAAATTTCAGTGGTACCTAGGAGTGGAGTTGGTATGTCTAATGTTGTGCCATTTAGTTGGTCATTAAATAATTTTGCAACACGTTCTCATCCCTTTTTGCTTATTCAGTCTTTGCGTAGTAGATTATAGCCAGGGGCAGTCATTTCATTATTGAAGATGTCAAATTTTAGCCATGTTTCAGTTAGAAGTACTACATCTGGTGAGTAGAGAGAAAGAATAGTATAGAGGTCCTGGACTTTGATATACTTCTAATATTGATGTTTAATATTAGCAGATCAGTAGCATTTCTGGAGAGGTGAGGTAGGTTGTGGGGTGTATTTGTATTGAGAAGGGTGATAGAAGGATGAGGAGGGCCAAGGTTTGGATGTATGTCTCCACTGAGTGACAGCCTGGATGCAGTGTGTACAATTAATAGAATTAATAAATACAATTAATAAATGATGCTCAGTTCTGGGCTGTTAATCAGAGAGAGAGATTATTGTTCTGGAGTAATTACTGAGTTAAAGCATATGGATAAGGTTATTAACTGTGTAGAACAATTATATTTTCTTAATCGTATGTAATAACCAAGGGCTGTGTTTCTTCTCTGGTGTCTTGGTCACTGGTTTATAGGTTCATCAGTGGTGAGTACTACGCAATCAGTCTAACGACTGTTGAATGCCTACCCTGTAACTTATATTCAAAAGTTTCCTCTAGCCACATGGAGGGCCATACAGGATGGGCTAGGGGAGAAGATAAAGCTGCCCATCCAATAAGTTGGCAAGGGTGCTACTCTGCTTAACATATAGTGGATGTTTGTTACTAAGGTGGGGAATATATTAGGATCTGAATCTATCACACCAATGTGTCTTACTTATTTGTTGGTGAAGGTTTAGTTCCTTTAACCTGGTATCTGAGAAACCGTTTGTTCTGTGATAGAATAGAAGGTCAAAGAAGATTGGATATTTCATGGCTGAAAAGGCTAGACACAGATTCCCATGAAGCTAGAGAGAAGACTGACAGTCTCTCCTGATAACTTAAGATTTTTTAGGCCATTGATGTTTTCAGTTAGGAACATCTCGGGTCTCTCAAGTTGAGAGATATGTATAGACAAATACGTCAAAAGGGGCATTGTATTCAGTAATGGAACTGTTGAGACATGTAATGGGGAATTGGACGTCTTTGGATCTAGAGAAGATACCTTTGGAAATTAGATGAGCCAGATAGAAGGCTTTCCTAGTTACCGTGAAGATACCCTGGTCAAAAGATATCAGTAAGACTGGCTAGATCTCTTACCACGTTATCACCCCATATGGTATGGAAAATGTTTTATTTACCAAAATTAACTAAACTACATTTTTTTCACATTTAATTTGAGACCATTACCCTTGCACCATTTTTTATATTGGCTAACACATGTTAGAGCAATTGTGAGTCAGTGGAGGATCAAATAACAAACAGCCAAACTTAATCATTTGCCAGAAATGTTGGCCTGAAGGTATAAGAAACGGGTGATAAATATAATGATAAATTTAAAAGCAAATCCCTATATCACTCATTTCATAAGTAAGGGCATTACCTCCAGAAAAAAGGAAGTTTTAACCTCCCTGTACTATTCCTTCATCAGGCCAACAATTGAGTACAGTGTCCCTTTTGGTATGTATCTTTCCAGGCACCTGCAGCAACTGGAGAAACCACAGAGGTTCCCCACAAAGATAATTCAAGCTCTTCAGCATCTGTCCTATGTGGATCATCTGAAATCACTGTTCATTCTGTTTCATACAGACTACTCAGAGGCGATATCTGCCTTGCATATAAGGCTATCTTTGACCTTGCTTTACTGGAAATGCTGCATATCCGCAAGTCAAATGGTACACGGGTTACTCACTCTAAATACATTAACCTGCTTTGGGACATTAGTAGAACCTGCTGGAGGGACAGATTTGTCTCCCAGAGGTTACTACACCTTTGGAACAGGCTCCCACTTCATGTCAAACAGAGCACCTTATTGGCCCTCTTCAGACGCAATCTGGATGATTGGATGGGTAACCTTAAAGTCACCCCAGAGGTTCCACCTGTATTCCTCTTGGACACGGGCATTAGGTGCTAATCGTGGAAGCAAGGGTAGAACTTGCTAGGCTTGTAAAGGCCCTAGTGCCATTAACCTATTAACTTCCTATGATGGAATACATGTATAAATACATTATGCATGTTTTCATAGGCAGTTTTATGCATGAGCCATGTGGTAATCCTTTTGCTTTCAGAAGTGGCACCTGGTACTGTAACCACATCGCATCTGTCAGACAGACATAGCTATCTACCCCACAGCATAAAGATTGTGTTCAAACATTTGTCAATATTGCCTGATGGGGAATAGCATCTAAGGCCTTGTCCAGATCCATATATGCTGTATGTACTACATAATCAGTCAACATAACTTCACTGAAGTTTTCCAAATAAATTAATGAAGATAAAGTGGTATGACCTTCTTTTAACAAAACTGAATTTGAGGGTCCAGGCTTAAGCAATTTTCACTGTCTAGGTTAATGAGGTGTGTGCTATGTTCCATAGTTTTACAACCTGGTATGTTATCTGAACACGCGGATGAGGTTTTTAGAGGGCTGAAAGGATTTGTACCATAGTAATTAAAGGATGTGGCTGCAGGGCCAGCCTTAGCTGAAACGGCGCCCTAGGCGAAGTTGTGCTCCGGCGCCCCTTAAGCTCCACCCACAACATACTCAAGAAACACCCCTATTTCAGCCACACCCACAGGTAGGTCACTCCCCAAGAAAGCCACTCTAGTACATTTCCTTAAATCATTTAAATGCATAAAAAGAAAAAAGATACCTTGTAATGTAGTTAACCTACAACTACCTTTGTGTATGTGTTTCCTACTGTAAATACCAGAGCTGGATCATGGTCAAATAGGGCCCTAGGCAGGGTAATAGCCCCCAGAGCAGCCCCTTCTGCAGCAATCCCCTACCCCCCCAGCAGCAGCTCCGTCCCCAGCCACTCCAGTGTTACATTACTTGGCTATTTCTCCTCATTTACCATAAACACTGTTCAAACCTGTCGGTGTGCACACTGTTTTCTTATTTACTTCTGCAATGATTACAATTATTGAAATAAAATAGAAAAAACACAGCCATTTGCTAAACAAACAATAGATTCTCACAATGAAAACAGATTTAGGATGAGCAGTAAAACTTTTCTGCCCTTGAAACTCACATTCATTGAAACAGCATTAAAACCCGCATTCAAATAAAATGCATCTGGCCAGTGGAGATTTAAGTTTACCAAACTACAGGCTCCTTGAACACATTCTTATGGCCATGCATATATATATATATGTGTTGACTGACCTTCCCGATTGTATTAAACTATATTCCTTGTATAATAAAGCACCACCTATTAGTGTGCGTTTTAAAGTTGTAGTTTTGAACATTTTTCCAGTAAGCAATGAAATGAAATGTATGACCCAATAATGACAAATCTGCCCATTTCAGAACATTTTAATCATAAAAGGCCACTCAAACTTCTGTCATTACAATCCACGAGTATCAGTCAATAAGCACAATCTCCGCTGAAGTAAAATTCATCCGAATAATTCTACATTAGAGATTTGTAACTAATAAAAGGCTGTTACTGTCTAACAACTTTACATTTCAGTGTCTCGTATACAAATTCAGTGCTTGCTGCCCTTGAAGAATTAATTGCCTATGTTACAAAAAAGGATATATCTGTAATGTTGCAATAGGGAATGACTGAGACCCTGACACACAAGTTCATAGTTACTAGCCATCTTATACAAAGGAGGACACACTAAAGAAATGCAGAACCCCTAGCCCAGTAAAATGCACCAAATAATCGGCAACTAGGTTATTACATACCATACCTTCATTACCTCTCAAACTCTTAGCACAAGAAGAAAGTTGCTAGAATTACGGCATTTGTATTGGCATACATTTTCTGAATGAAATGAAGGTTGAAATTCAAGTGTATGACATTTAGTTATTTAAATCCTCAGTGATTTGCCAGAAAACCACAAATTTTATGAGGAATAAGTCAAAAATATGAGGCACAAATCTGAACAGTTGAGAGGTATACATACCTCTCAACCTCTTAGTGCAAGAAATCTGGACAAAGCCTAACATAATATGGATGCAGTGGCCGAAAAAATAGGGATAGATTTTAAATATTGCACTTTAAGTTGCTAGAATAACAGGATTTGTGTTAACTTGCATTTCATGAAGAAAAAAAAAAGCCACAATGGGGAAAGATCATTTTGTGAAGCACTGCATTTAGAAATGGGAAAAGAAAGAGCAGCTCAAGAAAGATTTCAGGAGTAGCCCACAGACTTAGTGTCAAAAAGAGGTATACTTTTTTTTTTTTTTTTTACAAGCTTCAAATAGTACATTAGTTTACTCCCATGGCAGGTTGAGTATCCACTGGAGTTGGTGGATTATCAGAGCCCATTTTACTATCGATCATTAGTGTCTTTAGAGCCGCTGCACCATTTTCAGAATATTACCACGTGAATCAGGAACAAAGCCAAATGTACTATGGGAGAAGAGCAAAATGACCCAGACTCAGGGACGCATTTAAACTTTTATATATCTAGTTGCTTACACAGATTTTGCATTAGCATACCCATTTTGAAGAATATAAACTATGATTCCAGTGTCTCCCATCATTTAGTGATAGCAATCCTCAAGAATCAGTGCAAGGCCAAAAAGAAAAAAAATATTTTAAATATGTCTATATACTCATATCTCTCTATATTTATCTATCTGTATATCTTATCTATATCTAGATAAATCCATATTTATAGATATCAGAGGCATAGCTGTTCAAACTCCTTGCATAAACTGAAGAACAAAAAAAATGGCAGCTCTGATACACTGCTTATGGCAGTCTGAAGCAAAGGCAATAGTTGCATATGGAAAATTGAATACATACCTCTCAACTGTGCAGATTTCACAGAATGTTCAGACTTTTTCCTCCTACTTTTCTGGCAAATAGCTGAGGATTAAAGTAATTAATTAATGACAAACATTTGAGTTTAAGACTCCACATCCTTTAGAAAATTCATGCTAATGCAAAACCTATTATTCTAGCAACACATTTCCTAATACTACTTTTACATTTCTTTAATCTATATATGCGTGTAAAGAAAGAGAGTTTTTTTTTTAAACAGCTCCCTCCTGTTTGTGCTTTTGTACACATAAATGGAAACATGTTGCGACTCCATTGCAACATTTTAGCAAGTATTATTTTTGCATAAAACACAAAATGAAGTTATGTTGCCGTGTTAAAAAGAGTTCACCAGTAACGTGTGTTAGTACCTATTCTGACACACACAGTTTACATACATGCTTAGAATTATTCGGATGAATTTTACTTCTGCGGAGATTGTGCTTATTGACTGATACTCGTGGATTGTAATGACAGAAGTCTGAGTGGCCTTTTATGATTAAAATGTTCTGAAATGGGCAGTTTTGTCATTATTGGGTAATACATTTCGTTTCATTGCATTACATTGTTTTACATACAGTACAGCAAGAAACAAAGTCATAACATATCAAGATTTGCAGGCATAAATGAGCACAATGTGGAGGAAAAATGTCCAGACAGTTCCAATAGTAGTAGTAGGAACAATGGGTCGAGGAAAAAAAAAGTATTTTCTAGACATTCTAGCCATAAATGCAACTCTGTATGAATTGCAGGAATTAATTATTGGCCCATTGTGGGTGCTATGAAGAACACTTTTGGATAACAATTCCAAACCACTCCCTAAATCTAAATTCCCTTGCACCTCCTGCACACTATAGCTCAGTAAACTGGAAATTCCCAAACCCTTCTCTAACCCTAATGTTCTTATCACTCTCTCCCCCCAAAATCCCCTTTCTTCTCCCTAAACCTATATTACCCTTCAAACTCTGGCCCACAACCTCCCTCTAAACCAAAAATCTCCACCCCTAACACTAAAAGCCCATCATTCCATAAAATGTAAATTCCCTATCCCCTTCTAAACCCCAATATTTCTTTACACCACAAGCCTAAAATTCTTGTTCCCTACTCCACTCTCTGTTCCCATACTGATACCTAAAGGTAGAAACGCTGCAAAACAGCAAACCACTTTCACCTATGTTCCAACTCCAAGCGCATACACTGCCACCTGGCCCCCACCCAATGGTAGTTAAAAACCAAGAAAGGCTTGCCACTCCATTAAAAACGCCTGAAGCCAGGGGCACACTCACTCAGCCGGCACCTCCCATCTGTTGCAAACCCTGGCCATCGAGATAAGAAGACAGTCAAAAGTGCTCCTATCCTTCTGCAACACCTTATTTACAACATTCTAACCACTCTTTGCAAGCCATGCTTTCCACTGCTCCCCACGTTCTCATTTGAAGCTACACACCTAACGAGTGTCTTCCCTGAAGAGCTGTTAAGAAATTCTAAACCAACCAGATATTTACATGGAAGCAAAGGCTCACAGTCACAACTTCCCACGCTAAAAACATCTTGCTTCTAAGTGCGCGTACTAACAGCATAAATTCAACTTCAGACTTGTTGCATGTCATTATGTAGTCACACTGATTATTTACCAACAGCATATGACAAAGATCTGACAGCAACATGCCCATGGGAATGTCATCTCGGCTGTTTTTTCAGGTTACACACCTGAGACACCTGCTCCCTTACACTCTTGACACAGCAAGTTTAGCTTTCTCATTATACGGCCTTCACCAAATAAGTACAGCTAAAAGAGATCTGCCATAAAGGAGCTGTGCAGTCTCCACACATACCCCACACGGATTAAACAATTAAAAAAGACACAATCCAAAAGATTATCTACTTTATTTGTACAACATCAACTGCGCGGACCGTGGCGCAAAATGCAAGCAGGTTAAAATATAGAATGAAAACGTAGCTAATGCAGACATTCAGTTTCACAATACTGCAGTTAAAACCATAAACAATGAAGCAGAGTACAGGCGAAACAGAAGACAAATATAATTTTATTCCGCAATACTACAAGTGTACCCCAATCAACAACTTTACCACTTTTTCAGAATTGCCTCCACACAAACCGCGTACAATTTCTAAACTACTACATACACCGTTAAGTACAAATCCAAGGCTCGGTTATGATTACAAACTTTATCCTCGTGTTTGTAAAACTCTTGTTCCACTGGCTACCGGCTCAGACGCCATCATTTTTTCCCCTAATATCAGCCCCGCTGTGTATTTCTCCGCCCAAAACAGAGATGAATGACACGCTAGGAAAGAGAATACAGCAAGTTCTGTGAGATAACTGCCGTTGCGGAACCATGCCTCTTCCTGACAGCCATGTTGTTGTGTGAGTGACAAGTCACGTATGTTAGTCAGGAAATGTTTGTAATTATTATTATTATTTTTTAATATTGTAATCGTTCTTAGTTATCAAGCTATAAAAGTGGGAGGGCACTCACCCCCCCCCCCCCAAACAGAGATGAATGACATGCTAGGAAAGAGAATACAGCAAGTTCTGTGAGATAACTGCCGTTGCGGAACCATGCCTCTTCCTGACAGCCATGTTGTTGTGTGAGTGACAAGTCACGTATGTTCGTCAGGAAATGTTTGTAATTATTATTATTATTTTTTTAATATTGTAATCATTCTTAGTTATCAAGCTATAAAAGTGGGAGGGCACTCACCCTACCCCCCCCCCTATTGTTTTGGTGCCCTTCACTCAGACAGGGCACCGAAAAGATAGCAAAATAATAAAATAAATGAATACATAAAATGCGCCCTTTACGAGGCCGGCCTGTATGGCGCCCTAGGCGGTCGCCTAGTTCGCCTATGCCTAAGGCCGGCCATGTGTGGCTGTGACTGTTGAGCTGCTCTAAATATGGATGGAGTAAAAATAGCACTAAATTTCTCAGCAAGGATATTTGCTATTTCGTTTGGGTCAAACTAAGCAGTATTATTGTGGACTAGCCATTAAGATTGTTGGGTATTATTTCCTAACTTCCAACATGGTTAAATCAAGATTTGTACTTATTTTTGGTTTTATTTGCTATTTTAATTTACTGTTCAGCTTTCTAATGCTTCCTTAAAGTACTGTACTAATGTGCTTAAGGGTGCTGTTCAGGTAGTATAACAAGGCTTCTTGTAAGTATTAAGTAATTTCTTTATCTTGTTTATATAATCCATTTATACAGGTATTCCACCGTAGGGCTTTGTTTTTAAATTTCTCATTGTATTTGGTGTAGATAGGGACTGCTTTAACAATGCAACTATTTAAGTGAGAGTAGAAGTCAGAGGAGTAGGCAGCTGTTTTGTCAATGAGAGTCGTCCGAGAAGGATTACAGTGAAATTCATTTAAGTGAAGTAACTGAAGAAGATTTGCTTTTGAGTAGTCCTTAAACACAAAGATATTTGCATGTTTGCAACACACTGGATGACTATTATAATCTTTCTTGACCTAATCTGGGCCTTCAGCTTGCTTATCTGATTGATGTCTGCATTGAGAACTACAGAGACTACAACTTGGCTCCTCTACGAACAGTGAAGGACTGTAAGGGCAGAATTCTTGTTAATTCTATCCTTTCCTTTGCAAATTTATCACTGTGGGTGTTCCACAAGGTACTGCTTTAGGTTAATGCTTGTCAACATTTTCTTTAACCCACAAATGACCAACCTGAACTTCATACTCTTCTTTGTAGAGGTGGCCATGTATTATACAGCTACTACATATCTCTTAACTTGTTAAGGATTCTAAGAAATACCATTTTTCCACTTACCCCTGGTTCAGTTGCACTTTACTGAACACAGTAAGGCCATTTTTTTGTATGTATTTATTTGTGCAGAGCTTAAACATGTACAAGCATCTTGGGTCATTACCTCGCCTTTCTCCTTGTACATTGATACCCTCCATAATTTCAGAGCCATGGAGTTGTGGCTAGATGCCTCCCTCATATTAAATTCTACATAGAAGACTTATCCACCAAACTCTCAGGGCTTTATGGGCCTTCTAGTTTCTGCTATATGTTAACAAGAGGACAGCACTGCAGTTGCCAGAGGAGTATTGACTCCATCCTAGAAATATATTCTTCCAACATCCAGTCTGAGTCATCTTTCAATATCACCAAGCTGTACATCCTTCTAATTACAATCTGCACGCTTTCTCTGAAATCACATCTGCTTTAACACCATTAACATTTGCTCAAATGTGCTTGCTTTCTATTCTTCACCGCTCCCCTTCTCAAAAACTAAACTACTGTCCTTTCATTGCCTGCGCCTTCACCTTCAAAATAAATTGCCATGTGTTTTCTGTCACTGATATTTTTGCTTCTTCATTTCCACTACACAAACCTAACTCTGCGTCAAAGGCTTCTTTTTCTTCAGAAGTCCAAAATAAGGCATACATTCCCCTACAACTTCAGATCCTTTGAATCCAGCTAGGCTTTCTTCTCTGCCTAAAGCCTGTTATTTTACTCATTTTTAACACATCTTTATTGAATTATAACATTTTAAATAATGACATGAGTACACATATATTAGTAGAAAACTAACCACAGTATCATTTCTATTACTGTTGTTATTGTCATGCAGAATGCATACATACTTTCCTCATGTACTCCAACGTTACATACATTGCTCACTTCCTGCCCTCCCTTAAACTTCACTCCTCTTGATCATTATTCTGATTTTATGGTTCCCACGAATTTCATACATTCTGTGCAGTTTGCTGCGTCCCTTTTCCAAAGTCTCCTCATGCAGCTCTATGTCCATTACAGTGTTCAGTGTTTCAGTTACAGTTTGCACAGACTTATCCAGCTCTATGTCCATTACAGTGTTCAGTGTTTCAGTTACAGTTTGCACAGACTTATCCAGCTCTATGTCCATTACAGTGTTCAGTGTTTCAGTTACAGTTTGCACAGACTTATCCACCTCTATGTCCATTACAGTGTTCAGTGTTTCAGTTACAGTTTGCACAGACTTATCCAGCTCTATGTCCATTACAGTGTTCAGCGTTTCAGTTACAGTTTGCACAGACTTATCCAGCTCTATGTCCATTACAGTGTTCAGTGTTTCAGTTACAGTTTGCACAGACTTATCCAGCTCTATGTCCATTACAGTGTTCAGTGTTTCAGTTACAGTTTGCACAGACTTTGATTTCCATTCTCTACTAATTACTTTTTTGGCAGCCAGTAGCATCACACTTGAGGCATTGCTATGCTTAGGCAATTTGCATTGTATATCCCAACTCAAAATAATAATTTTTCTTAGTTACATCGATTTGCTCTTCCAATATTTCTGATAAAGTTCTCTGCAGGGAAGTAAATTCTGCCAACTTGGCCAACCCCCCTCCAAAAAAAATTGATTTCAGTTACTTTTGTCATCACGTTATCATCATTTACATCTGATGTTGTCCTTTTCGTTCCTCCTTATGAATGAGTCTCTGATCTGACCCCTGGATCTGGCTCGGCCACTTTTTCCAGACTTGAATCCTATTCTTGAGGTCTTCCCTTTACCCACAACACACTACACTCACCCCAGCACCTCAGATCTCATGTGCCGTATTCAAAGCCAGATGGAAGATCCAGTCTCTTGACCGATCATATCCTTTTTCTTGCCTTAGAAATTAGAGTGCTCCTCCCTTGTCTTTCATTATTTAGTGTGCATGTTAATTTATAGTTCTGTAGCTTAATAGTTATAAGTTTAGGTTTTTGTAGAGTTTTTTTCCCTTTGGTGTGTGTTTTTCTTTTGACAGTTCAGGTAGCCATTTAGAGTTAGTGATTTTGTGTGTGTGTGTGTGTGTGTGTGTGTGTGTGTGTGTGTGTGTGTGTGCGCACACTCTTTCGCTTGTGCACACTTTCCTTAAAAAAATAAAAATAGTTGTGTGTGTGATAGCTTAACTAGATACTGTTAGCATTTTACAGTAGTGTCTTGTTTTCCTTTTTAGCAGGCTTCGTCCAGGGTTGTTCCTGTGACAGTTATGTCTGATAAGCCATCTCTTGGTTTTAAGAGATGCACTTCTTGTGGGCACAAGATCCCCAATCAAGATGCCCAGAAGGAGTAGGTCGGCTGTTTAGGTGCTGATCATCTCTAAGCTTCTTCTGACATCCATGCTTCCATTAATCAGCGTGCACTGGCAGATAGGCGCAACAAGCTTATCTTGCAGGGTCTTCTCCCTTTGTCAGCTTCTGAGGCTCAGACCCCCTCTATGGCTTCATCTTCCTCCTCCAGAGAACCTAAGAAGAGGTCCATCTTTGCCTCCCCGAGAGACCCCTTGGAGCCTAAGATTAAATCTAAGAAAACTTCGGATTCAACCTCCTCGGATCCGAAGAAGTCTTCTGCCTTACCAGATCGCCAGGCCTCCTCAGATCCAACTGAGGTCATCACTGTATGTCCTCCTGTTTCTTTGGCTCTGGCATTGGATCATAAGGCTCTGGATCCGAGAGCTTGAAGCAGGTCCCCAGGTCAGTTAGGGCAGTCCCCATCACCAAAGCCTAGGCATTCCAGACCTCCCTTGTCGACTTCTTCTAGGTCTTCTAGAAGCTGGTCCAAGGCAGACATGGACAGGATGATGAAGAAGGTCATCAAGACCCAGATTCAGATGAGGGTAGCATTGGCTCTGTTCCCTATCGGATCTGTGAGCTACCCAGCTCATACTGTCAGAACTCTTCTTTGATCCGGCCCTCAGCTTCAGAGGTACAGGTTTCAGGATTCTCGAGAGTGTCGTTTCTGGTACATGGGAAACTGGGAAAATCACCATCTTCAGTTCCGATGATGCCGCTGATCAGCCCTGTTCCTATTCCTTTGGAGCAGAGCAATTTCAGAGCCGAGATGTTGGCGCCGAGTTCAGGGGGATTGGGTTGGCTTCATCCTTGTTGGATCCATCTCTTCCCCTGGGTGCTTCAGCCCTTGACAGCTTGGGTGCAATTCCCTCTAGAGGCCGCAGATCTGGAGTGAGTTCTGACTGCCTCACCTTTGTTGTTTCAGCTCCAGAGGAAGTGAAAGGGACTTCTTCAGGCCCATCAGCCTTCCAAGTAGTGGAAAGGGTATTCTCCCTTGGCGGACAACCATCTTCTCATCTCTGGAGGCCGACTCCCTCACCCCCGCTGGGTTATGGTCTTGACCTTACTCATCCTGCTCTTAGCCAACCCATACCAAGCAGTCTCCAAGCTCTTCCTGCCCAGGAAGGATCCCCTTCTTTCAATAATTCCCCCAAGTAACCCGCGGAGGAAGTTCCCCTGGAGGAAGACGTGTGAAAGGAGGCAGTTCAACTCCCTGATGGAGTCATTGACCAAAGACACTGACTTTGATGAGAGAGAAGGATCCCCTCAGTCCCCACCTGATGACATCTCCTCCTTTGGAGACATTTTAGAGAGCCTGAAGCAGAAATGTGGATGCTCTGTTCAGCCTCCTTTTAAAGAGTCAGTTGTCTTGGAGGCCTTTGGGGTGGGCCCATCTGCATCCTTGATGACTCCCCCGATGGATGACATTGTTGATTTTGGTATCCCACCCGGTTGGAAGGAGATGGATACCATTGAGCCTATTCCTAAATGCCCTGATAGGTTCCTGGTCCCACCGGCTGATAGGAAACACTGGATTAGAAGTCCTGTAGTTGATGCCATCATGGTGGTGGTGGCCACTAAAAAAGAACTGGCAGAGGAGACTACTAATGTCCATCCACCTAAGAAGGAGTCTAGAGCATTAGACAGGATCAGAAAGAACATTTACACCTCAGCCATTTTCTCTCTGCGATCATTGAATTATTTAGCTAATTTTAACCAGCTGCAGAGAGAGCTGATCAGGGAATTAGCTTCTCTCTCTCTGAGTCCATGCCTGTGAAGAAGCTTAAATGACTTTCTCCCAAGCTGGCCACTCTGTTGTCCATTGCTAACTCCTTGATGAGGCTAATTTCCTATACAGCAGAATGTACTCACAGGCTGCTGGTTCAGGCTTATCTCTAAAGAGGCACACCAGGGTGAGACTCTGTGATTTTTGTGGAGCCCTTCAGAGCATCCTTTGTTAATGCTTCTTGCGATGGCTCATCACTGTTTGGGCCTTCAGTTGGAGAGACACTCACCCACTGCGAAAAAGACAGAAAGACCCTTTCTGCCTTGGAGATCAAATTTTCTACACCTCAAAGGTCCTATTTGAGAAACCAGCATGGAGGTAAGAAAATGTGGTTCCACAAATCTCAAGAGCCTTTCCAGGACCCGTGCAGGGTGCCCTTTTCTAGGGGCAGAGGAGAAGGGTTTAATGGTCGAAGTTGCCCTAGAGGCAGAGGGGGCCTGCAGAACCAGGGCTTCAGGAATACCTTCCCTGACAAGCCTTATCAGCACTCCTAAAGCATTGCCTGACTGTCCACCTCTGGAGGCAGTCAGGGGTTGACTTTCCTTGCCCCTAGAAGCCTGGACACTCTTGAAAAACAATTCTTGGGTGCTAAACATCGTATCCAGAGGCTATTACATCTCATTTCCCCCCTCCAAACACCAGCAAAAACCTCCCTGATGTACCTCCCAGTCAGAGGGACAGGCAGCACAAGAAATTCGAAAATTGCTGCAAAAAAGAGTCATCCAAGAGTTCCCGACTGAGCAAAGAGGATTCGGAAATTATTCCCACTTCTTTTTGGTGCTGAAAAAGACAGGGGACCTAAGACCCCTACTGGATCTAACCAAGTTGAATCTTTATGTAAAGCGGTCAAAGTTCTGAATGGTTAGGGTTCAGTCCATTCTACCTCTATTGTGTAAGGACGATTGGATGTGCTCAATAAATCTCAAGGACATGTACTATCATATCAAAACAGGCAGGCAGGCAGGCACTCTGGGATATTCTTGCGCATTTGGCTGGGAGCCAATCACTTTCAGTTCAGAGCACTGCCCTTTGGGCTCACCGCAGCCCCCCAGGTGTTCACCAGATGCGTGGCAGTTGTAGCAGCTAACATGAGACTCAAAGGATTCTGGGTGTTTCCATACTTAGACTATTGGCTCCTCACCACCCCATGAAGCATCAACTTCTCAAAGCCAGAGATTATCTGACTCAAATCTCACACTCCCTAGACATCGCCATCAGTTTAGACAAGTCCAGTCTGACTCCTCGGAAAAACCTAGAATTCATAGGAACACAGCTGAACATGAGGGATCAAATAGCTTTTCTTCCCCTTTACTGCATAACAACACTGAGGAATCAAGTTTGGGAATTATTATCCCATCCATCCATTCACCCATGCACACCTAGTTTTACAAGCTCTGGGGTCAATGTCAGCAGTGATCTTGTTAGTTCCTCTGGCAGGGTTCTTTATGCAAATTCTTCAATGGACATTAGTAGTACAATGGTCTATACTCTGCCAAACTCTGTCTGTTCCCATCAGACTGACACCAATCAATTCCTTTGAAGGCAAAACGCCGAGGTACCAGAATAAAAGATTTGAAAATCTTTACCCTGGAGTTGTGTTTGCCTTGAAGCGGAGCTCTATTTTATGTTTTTTTGTTTGACACCAATCTGCAAATATCATATTTGTTGGTGCCTTCTATCAGACAACCTATTTTTAGGCAGGACCTTCTCGATTCCCCCTCCACTGGCCACAATGACCACAGGCGCTTTCCATCTGGGGTGGGGGGCATTACAAGAGAAAGACTGTCCAACGTAAGTGACCTCCCTCTGGAGACCAGGATGCATATCAATGTCCTTGAGATGAGAGCAGTCCTTCTAATGTTGCAAGCTTTTCAGGATGTTCTTTCTCTGGGGACCATTGCAATTCAGATCAACATATCTGTAGTCTGGTACATCAACAAGCAAGGAGGAACCCGCTGTTACCCCTATGCAGAGAGGCCATAAGGGTTTGGGAATGGGTAATATCTTTGGACCACCTTCTGGTTGCAACTCACATTCAATGGAAAACCAATGAGTTGGTGGACAGACTCAGCAGGTCTACTCTGATTCCTCATGAGTGGTCCCTCAGTCAGTCAGTGGCGAACATGATTTTCAACTGCTGGGGTCAACCTTGCTGTGACTTTTTGCCTCTCCCTTCAACAACAAATGCAATGCGTTATTTGCTCTGCCTCCTCGGGGTGGGTGGGTCCAGAAGGACACTCTGGTACACAATTGGCCCCCGGGCTTCGTTTATGTGATCGCCTGGTTCCACTGATCCTGAAATTTCTTCAGAAGGCAAGCAGGCTGTAGAGTTCCGTTATCCTCATTGCCCCCTTCTGACCTTGACAGATATGGTTCCCCTTTCTCTGGTCTCATCTAAAATATGCTCCATGGATACTGGAGCCAAGACAGGATCTTATTTCTCACCTGTCAGGTTTGCAGCATCCCACTCTGCATGCCCTCAAATTGACTGCATGTTTTCTCCAATTCCAACCATAGTAAGACAGCTCAGGCTTACTTCCCCGGTTTGTAGCATCATGTTAGCCTTACAAAAGGGTTCAACTAAGAAAGTTTACTACAGTAAATGGAAAAGGTCTGTTTGGGATGCTAGTAAAAACATCGATCCCTTCTCTGCACCAGTATCAGGTATTTTCCTTTTTCCTTACTAATCTGTTTGAAGAAGGAGCAAGTTTTTATACCATCAAACTCCAGCTAGCTCCTTGTCCACTTTCATGATCCTTTATGAGAGGTATCTTTTTATCGAGACCCTCCCATCAAAGATTCTTAGCCACCTTTGGACCTCACTGTCTTACTGCAGAGTTTGACTCAAAAACTGTTCGAACCAGTAGCCACTTGTGACTTGAAGTTTTTGTCATGGAAGACTATCTTTTTAGTAGCCATTACCTACATTAGGATTTCTGAGCTACAGGCATTATCTTCTAAACCTCCTTACCTAACTTTTCATACAGATAGAGTTTCTCTCTGTACTAATCCTTCCTTTATGTCAAAAATAGCTACAGAAATCAACATCAACCAATCTATTCAGTTGCCGGTATTTTTTCCCAACTTTTCCAAAAAGAGGAATACATCTTACATCTCCTTGATTTTCATAGGCAACTACATTTTTATTTGCTTAGAACAAAACAGCACAGGAAGTCAGACTAACTGTTCATAGCCTTTTCTGCTATCAAATTGGGTGAAGCGATATCAAAGATCACACTGTCCAAATGGACCACCGACTGCATCTCCTCCATTTATTCTCAGAGAGGTTTAAAATTACCTTGACCCCCAAGAACACACTATACTAGATCTATGGATATGTCCTGTGCCTTTTCATCTAGAACTTCCATTGATGATATTTGTGAGGCAGCCACCTGGTCAAACAATCATACCTTCGTTGTGCACTACAAATTGGATGTGGTATCTAGAAGCAGGGCTTCTTTTGGCTCGATGGTACTCTGGCATATCCTTCCATGAGGGCCACCCAGGAACCACTTTGCTGGGAGCTCTGACGCATTCATGAGGATGAATGAAGGGGACAACATCTGATTAGAAACTTATGTCTTACCATAACTTGGCATCTGTGTTGTCCATCTTCATTCCTCCCCACTTTCCCACCCAACCATCCTCCTGCCTTAGTTTCTAGAGGATCTAGGGAAGATTGTGGGATGCTTGTATCCCATGTCTGAGCCTCCACTGCCTTTTTTTCCTTTTTCTCTATCCTGTACTTTGTATCCATGGAGTGTGAATCAGCAAACTCAGTCTGAGGTGGGTGTAGTGCATTATGGGTAAAGGAAGGAGCTCAAGAGGCAGATCCAAGTCTGGAAGAAGTGGCCGAGCTGGATTCGAGGCCGAGACCCATTCGTGAGGCGGAATGAAGGTGGACAAGACAGGTGCCAGGTTATGGTCAGACATAACTTTCTGTTTCTGTCTGTAAAAAAAAAATCCTCTGAAGTCTGCTTGGGGTATAAAATTCCCTATGAAAACACTTCCTTTCAAAAATCTAAAACCATCTAGACTTTGTTGGAAATTAGGGAATTATGTCTTCCAGTTATTACTTTGTAAATGGCCTTTCCATTCTCTTTTCCCTATCTTTTTTAACCTATTCAGATTGAGTCTTATAGTTTATATACACCCTACTAATTATCTATTTTTTAACAGTGGCTACTTTTCTAGACTCAATTAAAGACCACTAGAGCTAGTCTTTCTCTTAGCACCCCTCTATCCCTTACCCTTTGCCTGTGCTCTGTTATCAGTCCCTGGTAGGGAGATAGTGAAGTCAGTCTCTAAACTGCAGTCCAAACTTCTGCTTAGCTTCATCCAAATCTATTACCTTTCACTCCCAAGGTGTTTGCTCCCAATACTTTGGTTCCTTTGCTAATTTCCTCCAGTAAATTTTAGCCCAACTTTTGCCAATTAACCACTTCTTTCAGTTATGCGTATTAATAAAATCTCCTTTCTCCATTGCTATGTTGGCTTCATTCTTAAGAGTATTTTCTGCTACTTTATGAATGTAATGTTCTGCATGGTTGGTGTTCTTCTCCTTAAGGACCTGCATCCAAAATACTACTCTCTTTACTTATCAGACTCTCCCTGTTTCATCCCTTTCCACTTTCATTTTTTTAATTTCTCCAAATCTTTTGGGTTTGTAATACCATGACGGGATGAAGAATGGAAAGGCTGTTGGCCCAGATGACATACCTGTGGAAGCATGGAGGTGTTTAGGTGAAATGGCAGGGGAGTTTTTAACCAGATTGTTTAATAAAATCTTAGAAAGTGAGAGGATGCCTGAGGAATGGAGGAAAAAGTGTTTTGGTACCGATTTTTAAGAATAAGGGTGATGTGCAGAGCTGTAGTAACTACAGAGTGATTAAAATTGATCTGTCACAGCATGAAGTTATGGGAAAGAGTAGTGAAAGCTAGGTTAAGAAGGGACGTGATGATTAGTGATCAGTAGTATGGTTTTGTGTCAGGAAAGAGCACTACAGATGCAATGTTTGCTCTGAGAGTGTTGATGGAGAAGTACAGAGAATGTCAGAAAGAGTTGCATTGTGTTTTTGTAGACTTGGAGAAAGCATATGACAGGGTGCCTAGAGAGGTGTTGTGGTATTGTATGAGTAAGTCAGGAGTGTCAGAGAAGTATGTAAGAGTGGCACAGGATATGTACGAGGGTAGTGTGACAGCAGTGAGGTCTGCGGTGGGAGTGACGGATGTGTTTAAGGTGGTGGTGGGGTTACATCAAGGATCAGCTCTGAGCCCTTTCTTATTTGCAATGGTGATGGACAGGTTGACAGACGAGATCAGACAGGAGTCCCCGTGGACTATGATGTTTGCAGATGACATTGTGATCTGTGGTCAGAGTAGGGAACAGGTGGAGGAGACCCTAGAGAGATGGAGATATGCTTTAGAGAGAAGAGGAATGAAGGTCAGCAGGACTAAGACAGAATATATGTGTGTGAATGAGAGGGAGGATAGAGGAATGGTGATGATGCAAGGAGTAGAGGTGGCGAAGGTGGATGAGTTTAAATACTGTGGCGACCCCTAACGGGAACAGCCGAAAGAAGATGATGAATACCATGACGGGAATGGGCCCCATTACTAAGTCAAAGTATGATTAGAGTTCATGAAATTATTATTGTTTCAATCTTTGTCAACCAGACGTGCTCTTCGCAGCACCCGTAGTGAGCCCACTAATGACTCCTCCTGTAATTTGTATGGAGTTACATGTATCGGTAAGCTATGTAAATATGATTGTAGATTCCTCTTTATAAGACCTCTTGCTCCTACTACAGTTGGAACTGTCTTGGATATCTTTCTTCCACTTTGCTGTCATTTCTGCCTGTGAATCCTGGTATTTTATAACTTTGTGTCTCTGTGTATGCAAGACACTGTAGATACTGGGTCACTGATCAATGCTACTTTTGTCTTCTTGTCATGGATCACTGTATCTGGTTTTCTCGCATCTATCTTTTGAACTGTTAGTAATGGATGATCCCATGTGATGTAGACTTCATCATTTTCTATGATGCTTTGTGGCTCTTGTTTCCAGTGTTTTTCAGCTACTTCAGTACCATAATGTGTACACAATCCCCAGTGCAAAAGTCTTGCCACATTATTATGCCTTTCAGTGTACAGTCCTGCCATTAGTATGTCACAATCAGCAATAAGGTATGTGACTGTTTTCAATTCTGTTTCACAAAACCTACATTTATGTGTTTCTCCCACATGTTTAGTGGACTTTGTAAACCAAATTGTGTGTAGTCCACTATCCTGGGCCTCCAGTATTAACCTTTCATCTTTTGGTTTGAATTTACTTCTCCTTAACCATTCCAGCGTTCAGTCCTGATCAACATGAGGTTCTTCCAGAAGTTTTCTGTACTTGCAACTATATTTTTGCATTTTCCACATTTCTTGCATTCTGCTCTGATCATTCACCTTATATTCTTTTTTTTTTTTTTTTTTGGCACATTCAGTTGCTGCCTGATTTTTATCTGCTTCTGGTTTGATTTCCATTCCTGTTTGACATCGATATGCTTCTGCTAGACTAAGTAGGGAAGTCTACTTAGATTTATTCTCCTCCTATTTCAAAACTTTCACTACGTTTGGGTCCTGTGAGGTCAGCAGATTTGTGTGCAGTCCCACAATTGCAGATCTATGCATGTAATCAATTTCAAGGAGGGCCCATACCTCATTCGTAACAGGGAATATATAATCTTGGTATGTACCTATTTTTATAAATCATTTGTTGAGGATAAAGCATCCTTCTTGTTTTCCTATCTAATCTATCCAACATGTTTTGGGGCCAGTCACTCACTCCAAAACTGTAAGTTAGGACAGGAAGAGCAAATTGGTTTATAGCTTGAATTTTGTTCCTGGATGTCAGTGCTGTTTTCAGGATTAATTTAAGTCTTCTAAAATATTCCTTACTAAGTTTTATTCACATTTGTACATGTTATATTGTTGATCCTTCATCAATTCCCAAATATTTATACACTCCCTCTTGCTCAAGTCCTTTCATATCCCATTCTTGTCCCAAACTGATGTTTTCTTGGTGCTGCAGTTTTCCTGCTTTCATGGTTGCTTTTGCACATTTATCAAGACCAAATGACATTCTTATATCTCCTAAAAAGTTTTGACAACTTGCAGTTGTGCTTTCAGTTCCACATCTGATGAGCTATACAGTTTTGAATCATTGACAAAGAGAAGATGAGAAGTCTTTACACTTTGTTGTTTTCTAGAAGCCAAATTATAGCCATGGCCTAAACTGTTAAGTAGACAGCGTAATGGGTTAAGAGCAAGGCAGAATAGCAGCGGTAACAGAGAGTCACACTGGAATATCCCCCTTTGAAATTTTATCCCTAGAATTAATAATTTGTGCTTTATCATGGCTTAATTGTAAAGTGGTCTGCCACTGTTTCATGGTCACTGTAATGCAGTTGATCAGTGCAGGATATATCTTAGACATTTTTAAGCACTCTTATCTATGAATGTGAGATACTATCAAATGTTTTTTTTTTGTAGTCAGTCCATGCCATACTTAGATTCTTCCCCTTTTTACAGTTCTTCATTATGATATTATATGTCATACTATATTTTTCTGTGTGAGTTACCTAAATGAGCTTCAACTGTGTAGTTCAAAAGTATCCTTTTAAACAAGGTCATTGTAAACTACCTTGTTCTGTGGGGGAATCAACTTATCGCAATTATCTCTTACCCTCTTCCTCACCCAAATAAAATGTTTTGCTCTTTATTAATTATCCACAGTTTCTCCTCTAGTTGAGACATCTAAGCTTATTCCTTTTTTGCTTTACACCATCCATCTATACCTCATCCCAGTACAGGTACAGCAGTTAGTGCTTGCAAATTCTGAAACATCTTGGTTTGATATAGTCATTCTTCTGCCAGTTTTCTGTATGTAATTAAGCTATTTTTGATGTCTTGTTTGTAGTTAGGCTGCACTTCCTCTCTATTAGTTTCAGCTCCCTGGAGCTTCGAACGAAACAAAAAAGAAAACTTTGATGTTGCAGGTTGTAGAAATCACTTACATTATTTTTTTTTTCTGTGCGGGGTAAACCCCTCCTTATACATATGCCATTACATAAATATATTAACTCCACAGTCACTCAGCCACAGATACGGCCTGCATACAGGGACTTAACTTCTAACATTCAATCAGAAAACACCCTAGCAGCAATTTTCTATGTAAAAAAGCATTCAACATATTCGACATAGGCAATTTGAAATATATGAGTTGAAACCTCATCCACTTGACACTTAATGAAGAATAAGGCAAACTGTTCACTCAGTTATGTTGTTTCCTGTGTCTTTATTTCTCCAGGCTGTGACTGTTCAGGTTGAGTTGCAGTAGTCTTCTTACTACGATATCAGTTGAATATGAATATGTACGCTGTGATTTGATTTAGTGTGTACACATTGCATGGTAAATTAAAGTACATTACACTAATTAAACCATATGGTCTGATGCAAACAGCTTGATTATTCAAAATGGCATTTTAATTAGCATGTCAGTGTTCCATAGCCAGACACTAAATGGATTGATTCATCTCCAAATTGACTAAAAAGAAAATACAAGTATATTTATAAATGACATGTAGTGTCTTTCAAATTATTAAGCATAAATTCAATACATTGTATAAAGGTTGGAGTAGAAGATATGCATGGAGAACTTTCTCAGAGTTTATGAACATTGCAGGTGGTATACACTGTTTGATTATGGTTATCAGAGGTACCAGTGGAAGGGGTAGTCTCTTGCCCAACAAGACATGGAAGAAAAGGAGAACAGGGCAGTTGTGAAATGATCGATGACTAAGTAATAGTCATATACAGAATGTGGGAGAAAATTGCAGGTGACCTTGTAGTCATCACAGCAGATATGTATGCCACTCTGAACATCTGGAAAAAAGTTCCTAATTCCTCTGCATTCCACAGTCTGTTGGGGACATTGTAGGACATCATCAACTCTGACAGGAATGGGCAGGAAGAAGGTACTCACTAGATCAGAGTGGTCTGACAGGGTTGTGGCAGACAAGAACACTTCATAATGTTTCATTGCTTCCCAGAAGATGGAGCTGGCTGGGTATGTGTCCTTGATTTTAGGCTACTCCAGCAGATTTCTATTAGGACTTTTTCAGTGGATAATTGCTGAGAGAAGCCTTGATAATCTTTCCAAACAATTTTCTGCTACCTCGGATTTCGAAGTGGATGTCAGAGGTATGATGGCACTATCCTAGCCAGGAGTGTAGTGAGCAGTGTTGTAATGGTGCTGTAATGGCTATTACATACTTTTCATTAATACATCCTTTTAGTCTGTACAGATGTCCCAGGTACCTACACACCCTAGCAGGGTTGCCATGAGCATTGCTGCTAAAAGATGCAACATACATGCTATTGGTCTGTAGATTCATAACAAAAAAGTAATTGTTCCTTTTCTATACATCACAAAGGTACTTTTGACATCCACATACTAAAAACTGTGTGTTCCATGTTCTGCACAGCATGAAAGTATACTAAGCTCCAAACCCCAGCATACACACACACACACACACACACACACACACACACACACACACACACACACACACACACACACACACACACACACACACACACACACTAGCAGTAGTATGCCTTATTCTTAGCTTAGTACATCAGAATACAGTCGGTATATCAAAAGCTTACATTAGTGGGGGGGGGGGTGACCAATAGTGAGCAGTTAACAGCACTGTTTGTAGCTCTGTTTCATTTTAACATCTCTGATAGGATTTTTACTAAACAACTCAGAGTGTCTCAAAACTTGATGGATTTATACACTCCCTCTTGCTCAAGTCCTTTCATATCCCATTCTTGTCCCAAACTGATGTTTTCTTGGTGCTGCAGTTTTCCTGCTTTCATGGTTGCTTTTGCACATTTATCAAGACTAAATGACATTCTTATATCTCCTAAAAAAGTTTTGACAACTTGCAGTTGTGCTTTCAGTTCCACATCTGATGAGCTATACAGTTTTAAATCATTGACAAAGAGAAGATGAGAAGTCTTTACACTTTGTTGTTTTCTAGAAGCCAAAGTATAGCCATGGCCTAAACTGTTAAGTAGACAGCGTAATGGGTTAAGAGCAAGGCAGAATAGCAGCGGTCACAGAGAGTCACACTGGAATATCCCCCTTTGAAATTTTATCCCTAGAATTAATAATTTGTGCTTTATCATGGCTTAAATGTAAAGTGGTCTGCCACTGTTTCATGGTCACTGTAATGCAGTTGATCAGTGCAGGATATATTTTTAAGCACTCTTATCTATGAATGTGAGATACTATCAAATGTTTTTTTTTTTTGTAGTCAGTCCATGCCATACTTAGATTCTTCCCCTTTTT
Organism: Protopterus annectens; assembly: GCF_019279795.1. Taxonomy (NCBI): domain Eukaryota; kingdom Metazoa; phylum Chordata; order Ceratodontiformes; family Protopteridae; genus Protopterus; species Protopterus annectens. The sequence goes on from NC_056735.1 coordinate 973,582,632, forward strand.
ACAGTTCTTCATTATGATATTATATGTCATACTATATTTTTCTGTGTGAGTTACCTAAATGAGCTTCAACTGTGTAGTTCAAAAGTATCCTTTTAAACAAGGTCATTGTAAACTACCTTGTTCTGTGGGGGAATCAACTTATCGCAATTATCTCTTACCCTCTTCCTCACCCAAATAAAATGTTTTGCTCTTTATTAATTATCCACAGTTTCTCCTCTAGTTGAGACATCTAAGCTTATTCCTTTTTTGCTTTACACCATCCATCTATACCTCATCCCAGTACAGGTACAGCAGTTAGTGCTTGCAAATTCTGAAACATCTTGGTTTGATATAGTCATTCTTCTGCCAGTTTTCTGTATGTAATTAAGCTATTTTTGATGTCTTGTTTGTAGTTAGGCTGCACTTCCTCTCTATTAGTTTCAGCTCCTGGAGCTTCGAACGAAACAAAAAAGAAAACTTTGATGTTGCAGGTTGTAGAAATCACTTACATTATTTTTTTTTTCTGTGCGGGGTAAACCCCTCCTTATACATATGCTATTACATAAATATATTAACTCCACAGTCACTCAGCCACAGATACGGCCTGCATACAGGGACTTAACTTCTAACATTCAATCAGAAAACACCCCAGCAGCAATTTTCTATGTAAAAAAGCATTCAACATATTCGACATAGGCAATTTGAAATATATGAGTTGAAACCTCATCCACTTGACACTTAATGAAGAATAAGGCAAACTGTTCACTCAGTTATGTTGTTTCCTGTGTCTTTATTTCTCCAGGCTGTGACTGTTCAGGTTGAGTTGCAGTAGTCTTCTTACTACAATATCAGTTGAATATGAATGTGTACGCTGTGATTTGATTTAGTGTGTACACATTGCATGGTAAATTAAAGTACATTACATTAATTAAACCATATGGTCTGATGCAAACAGCTTGATTATTCAAAATGGCATTTTAATTAGCATGTCACTGTTCCATAGCCAGACACTAAATGGATTGATTCATCTCCAAATTGACTAAAAAGAAAATACAAGTATATTTATAAATGACATGTAGTGTCTTTCAAATTATTAAGCATAAATTCAATACATCGTGTAAAGGTTGGAGTAGAAGATATGCAGGGAGAACTTTCTCAGAGTTTATGAACATTTTCCTGGTGATGCCGCATGTATCATGCACTTTCCATTTTTTCTTACACTGAGTTTTAGGTCTGTCCGTAATTTTACATACCTATCTGTTAGTTATGTTTAATGTGATGTTGCTAAGGCCCCCTTGAGGCATGATTGAACTATGGTTTGACTCCCTATAACTGTTCATCATGTTCCAATTGTATTAATTAGTATATTCTATGTCATAGTGGCTTTAGGTAAGTTTAGGAGTGCCACATTACACTACACCTGTTTATTAACCAGTTGCGTGCACTTCTAAGCCCTCCATATTGTGTCCATAACATTTATGATTTTTCATTTCCCAGTTCATGTCATTACATACTGCTGCTTGGCTTATATAAGTCTTCTGGTATTTTTGCATAACTGGACAATATTATGTGTGCAGTTAACTTGCAGTTGGTTTTACGTCTTGTATACATATCCATTTTGTATATTCCTTTATATATATTTTTCTTGTAATCATTGTGTCTCTCTTTGTTGCCTTTTTTATTATGGTAGATTTGCATTATATTCACACCATATTTCAGTCGCTATATTTATATGCTATGGTGAGATCCCGTTGGTGTCTACATCTTATTGAACTTACGCTGCCACTTTTATGTGCACCATCTTTATAGTGGCAAATAGTGTTTTGCATTCCGCCAGATCCTCTGATGCTTTATTATATATTTTCATATACTTGTATCAATACTCAGTATTTGATTTTTCAGTTGGTTCTGGTTGTTGGTTTTCCTGGTTTTACGTAAAGCCGTTGATCAGATGGTTATGATGAAGGTGTGTCCTTCTTTGTTTAGTCCGACAGTTGCTGTTGGTTATAGGATGTTTTTACTGTCGGACCAGTTTTCGTTGTTTTGACTGTCGCCATATGGCTTTCCGTGCATACAGGATGCTACAACAGTTTATTCCTATTTTCATTGTTGCCGTTACTGGTGAGTTTTATTACTTACCTTTTGTGTAAGTCAACTATGTTATATAGGTCTAGGATTTTGTGCATTAGTAGGTTCTATAGATGTTTTTCATTGAGAAGATATTAAGCTGATTTTATTAACCGGCATGTTCTGCACTATTCATTAATGACACTACACTGCCGTTTCTTGACAATATTTATTACATGGATATTTCTGCTAGGCAGAGTTTGATAATACCATTTGCCCTTACTGATACAACAATATGATCATCTGGTGTTTTTGATGCATTAGCTCTGATTATTTGCTCTATGATAAGGGGCTCACGATGAACTCTGTTGAGCGATTCTACCTCTAGGGATATTATCTATTTTATTTTTATTAAAGTATTTTATTAATGTATTCGTGGTTCTTTTGCTCATATTTTGTGAACTTTTGAAATATGGACCATATTATGTATTTGATCACTGACACTTGCTGCTTTGTTTTATAAGCAACTCTGAGTTTTCAGCAGGCTTGCACTGTCAGCTTAGGCCAGAAGTTGCTGTTTTTGGTGTGACAACATAATTGTTTTAAAGCTTTGGCGCATTTTATGTTAACTGTTTTTATTCATGCTCTTTCATATGTTTTTATTCTCTTTTTGTCTATGTTTAACATCTTTGAATTTGTTAATGATACCCCTTTAAACTAGCTTAGCTTGAATGCTATAATTATTCAATTAGTGTTCTGATTAGCCAGTTTTGAGCACCAAGAGCTTTTGTATAAAAGGCTGCTCAATTTCATGGTTTATTACACCTGAAGAAGCATAGTGTTACTATCTGGCGAAAAGCTGTGTTCCAGTTCTTCATTAAAGAAGTTTTCTACATGGTGGATTCCTCTGTGTGGTGTATCCAGTGGATTTGGTGTGTTCCAGTTTATGAACATTGCAGGTGGTATACACTGTTTGATTATGGTTATCAGAGGTACCAGTGGAAGGGGTAGTCTCTTGCCCAACAAGACATGGAAGAAAAGGAGAACAGGGCAGTTGTGAGATGATCGATGACTAAGTAATTGTCATATACAGAATGTGGGAGAAAATTGCAGGTGACCTTGTAGTCATCACAGCCGATATGTATGCCACTCTGAACATCTGGAAAAAAGTTCCTAATTCCTCTGCATTCCTCAGACTGTTGGGGACATTGTAGCACATCATCAACTCTGACAGGAATGGGCAGGAAGAAGGTACTCACTAGATCAGAGTGGTCTGACAGGGTTGTGGCAAACAAGAACACTTCATAATGTTTTATTGCTTCCCAGAAGATGGAGCTGGCTGGGTATGTGTCCTTGATTTTAGGCTACTCCAGCAGATTTCTATTAGGACTTTTTCAGTGGATAATTGCTGAGAGAAGCCTTGATAATCTTTCCAAAAGATTTTCTGCTACCTCGGATTTCGAAGTGGATGTCAGAGGTATGATGGCACTATCCTAGTCAGGAGTGTAGTGAGCAGTGTTGCAATGGTGCTGTAATGGCTATTACATACTTTTCATTAATACATCCTTTTAGTCTGTAGAGATGTCCCAGGTACCTACCCACCCTAGCAGGGTTGCCATGAGCATTGCTGCTAAACGATGCAACATACATGCTATTGGTCTGTAGATTCATAACAAAAAAGTAATTGTTCCTTTTCTATACATCACAAAGGTACTTTTGACATCCACATATTAAAAACTGTGTGTTCCATGTTCTGCACAACATAAAAGTATATTAAGCTCCAAACCCCAGCATACACACACACACACACACACACACACACACACACACACACACACACACACACACACACACACACACACTAGCAGTAGTATGCCTTATTCTTAGCTTAGTACATCAGAATACAGTCGGTATATCAAAAGCTTGCATTAGCGGGGGGGGGGGTGACCAAGATAGTGAGCAGTTAACAGCACTGTTTTTAGCTCTATTTCATTTTAACATCTCTGACAGGATTTTTACTAAACAACTCAGAATGTCTCAAAACTTGATGGATTTATAGTTGAACATCTGCTGAAAGATTTGCTACAAAATATAACACGTTTGAAACTCACTTTTTCCTGCCAGGAAAACTAAAAAGAACTAGTTGTCTCAAACTCAGCCACTCTAAGCCCAATGTGCAGAACATTACTATGAAAAGAGACATACAGGCTATACTAAGTAACATCAGTGAGTTATCAGTAAAGATAAATAAATTAGAAAGCAAAATGACAATGCCCAAGATTCAGTAAACTCCATGCAGGAATAGCGTTATTCCTACAAGGAGTGAATGGTGTCCGTGTTCATATCCCCCTCTCAGCAGCGCACCGTACATATTAATGAAGGAGCGCTACTGATACAGATCCACGAACACAGATACTAAATGAGTGCAGGGCGAGTGTTACAGTGCCAGCAGATCTGTAAACACTCCCCCTGCACTGACAAAGTGCCGTATGGCATTTTACAAATGAAAACGGTGTCCGTGGACATTGAAACAGTGCAATAGCAATAAAAATAAATGCAGAAGATGTGTGACAGGTGCTGTCACACACCCCTGCATTGAGAAAGTGCCATACTTCGAAAACAGCAAAAAACCAAACTACTCGTAAAAAACACAAACAAAATCCCACACCCCATGCATTATGAAAGTGATGTATGGAGAAAACCGCAAAAACAAACTACTCATTAAAAACACAAAAGAAATCTGGAGACACCAGGACGAACACTGAACTAATTAAATTAGTTCAGTGTTTGTCCTGGTGTCTCCGGATTTCTAAAGTGCCGTACGGCACTTTACATTAGAAAATCGTGTCCACAGACACTGAAATAATGAATGGCAAGTGAAATCAATGCAGGGAGTGTGTAACAGGTACTGTGACACACCCCCTGCATTGTGAAAGTGCTGCACGGCACTTTATCATACCTTCCAACTGTATAGATTTTTATAGAATGTCCAGATTTTTGCTTCATAGTGTTTGTCTGTCCCTCATAAAATTTCTACTTTCCTGGTAAATCACTGAGAATTGAAGTCACTAAATAATGAAATTCCTTTAAGTTACAGACTTCATATAATTCAGAAAATGCATGCTAATACTAAACCGGACATTTTAGCAACTTTCTAAGTTTATAAGAACAATATTTAAAATCTGTCCCTATTTTTGAGACTTTGTCTCCCCAAAATGCTAGGGTTTGTCAAGATTTATTGCGCTAAGAGGTTGAGAGCTATGTTTTCAAGAAAAAAAAGTGTTCTAGGACACTTCATACAAAAGCCCAAAAATACGTATCAGTTTTTAAATATTGCCCTTACAAACTTAGAAAGCTGATAGAATGACAGTTCTTGCATTACCATGGATTTTCTGAAGAGTATGATGTGTGAAACTCAAATGTCCCTCAATATTGTCTAGTTGCAGTCTTTAATGATTTGTCACTGATTTGCCAGGGAAACACAATCCTATGACAAATGGACCAAGAATATGAGGCACAAATCTGGACATCGTGCAAAAATCGGTACAGTTGAGAGGCTTAGGAATGTGAACTCAAGTCATGTAGAGGGTGTGTCACAGTATCTGTAATACACCCCCTGCATTGCAAATGTAATTTACAGCACTAAAACAAGAAAGAAAGTGTCCCTGGATACGTATCTAATAACATCAAGGTTAACAATTTACATTTAAATTAATGTTTATTTTTTTTTCTTATTTTTCCTGAAAGTTTAAGTATAGCTGAGTGGGTTTGCATGGGGTGGTGCCTTGATCAGCAGTGCTTAAACTTATCAAGAAGCTGCATACAAATGTATAGCTGAAATTTGGACAGCTCTGTTAGCTTAGTAGTTACAGTCACGGCTTGGCATATAGTAGGTGCCCAGTTCGAATACCAAGACAGGCCATTTAGCTTTTACATGGGAAAGCAGTTTTATATTGTTTTTTATTTTATTTAATGATGTAGTAATTAATATTTGTTAACCAGGGTAGTGTAGCTGGTCCAAATTCCCAGTGTCAGTGGAGATATAAGGTGAAAACCCCCATTTAAACACAAGTGTCCCATACAGTACAGTCACACCCCAAGGTAATGTAATGAAAGCACATAGGGGGAGGTCATGTAAATTATACAATGATTGGTCACTGATATTCCAAAATGAGCATGTTGATTTTCAACCCAATCAGCATGCCTGTTGTAAATCCTAGCATATACCAGTGGAAAAAGGTACAGTTCCCCGACTCTATTCCATTGCTATGTACTGTAATTTTATATATTTTTTTTAACAAAAAAAAAAAAACATAATCCAGACTCTGGACATAACAGAGAGACAGGATGGAGAAAATACTAGGAAAATCAGGTACTTTATTCAAAACTAAAGACACATACCTGATTTTCCTTGTATTTTCTCCAGTCTCTCTCTTCTCTCTCCTACCTCTAAACTGTCTGACTTTATTTTTTTATATAAAAAAAATAGAAAATAAAAAATGGAGCAACAAAGACCTTCTTTTCTGTATTGCTTCCTTTCCAAAAGACTGATGTACTGGGTATGTGTGGGAAGGCAAGTCCCATATGCATGCGCAGTACATCAGAAAATGCCCTGGAAAAACATGGAAGGACAGCACGGCACTGGCATACAAAGACATTTATGTAAGAAAAATAAATATTTTGTCTTAAATGATGTCATTGTATAATAGCAATAACCTACCCCATGGTTGTGGTATATTAAGATTTACCCTCTGTTGGAGGGCGAAGTCCTCATGATTAAACCACAACAACCGTGGGTAAATCTTAATATACCACACCGACGCCGTCTGTTATTCCTTAAGTCAAATATATACACTTAATAATAGTGGATCAGTAATGAGTAATTAATATTAAATTCTGACTTTTTAAAATGAAAACATTTGTTTGCCCTTAGCTCAGTTTTGCTAAGCACTGCTAAGCCAAGCTAAGCAATGCTTAAACAGGACCTGTCTGAGCAATACTTAGCAGTGCACAGCTCTGCTTAGCTGGCTTGAGCATTGATAAAAAGTCCCATTCTAGGTAGTATTCAGCTCAGTGGATTTGACCACTGCTAAGCACTGCTCAGCATTTGCCACGTTAAGCACTGCTCAACTCAGCTTAGTGGGCTTGCACACTGCTCAGCTTTGCTCAGCATTTTTGAAAATGGTCCAATGATGGCAAAGGGCAGTAATATGGCCTTATTTAAACTGCACAGGCTGGAATACTGACAGAAAAGTGATGAGGTTAAAACTACCAACATAACAATTGCAACAAAACCCAAACTAAAGGTCATGCTGCTAAATGCTAGAAGTCATGAAACTGCAGTCATTGCAAGCAGTCTTAACCATGGAAAATGCTGATATCTGCACAGTCACAGAAACCTGATTCATAGCTGTGGAGAGCACACCAGCTATACCTAGTTACTCATCCTGTCATACATTCAGACCCCAAACTGTGGGTAGTAAAGCCAAAGGAGGTAGAGTTTCAATATACATTAAAGACATACACACCTCCAGGCTGGTCAAACTGAATGGCACACAGGAGACGCTCCAGGTGCAGTTAACCATTGACAAGACCCATATACAAATCATAGCTAGCTACCTGCCCACAAATCTGACCCAAGATGCCCAAACTGCCTCTCTAGACTTTTTGAATCTGTCAAGATTCAACCCTTTACACTGATCCTGGATGACTTTAACTACCCAAACATAGAGTGGAAGTACTACTCATGCCAGAACACAAATGCCCAGAGATACCTTGATTTTGTCAATTCAAATGCTTTGGAACAGCTAGTTGATACCCCCGCAAGAGGTGATAATATCTTAGACTTGGTATTAATCAGCACATAGCACTTAAATTTGCTTATTTATGCTCGCTTCTTAACACTTGTTCAGAACTTGTAATCACTAAATAAGCTACTAATTACTATAGCACGCAGTCTTCCTCATTACCTAGAGGAAAACAGTTTTTGTACTTACTTTTCTCACTTGCTTAGAGAAAAACAGCTCTTGTACTCACTTTCCTCACTTATCTAGAGGAAAATATTTTTTTATTCAGGCATGTACAAGGGTCAGCTCCCAGTGTTCTCTCCAGTTTATCTGATGAATCCGGGCATCTTGAGGCAATGTAGAAATTGCCTCATGTACACAGACAACCCTCTCCTCCTACCACCCAACACCACAACCTGTGAGAGATGCACTTATCTTGTCAAACTGGAGGTAAAGCTCTCTCTAACCAAGACTGAACTTGACAGTCATGAGGAGAAGGTAAACATTTGCACCACACCACACTGATCACATAGTCTCACTAAATCTACACCACCAAAATCCACACATAGTAACACAAAAACATTCGCGGAGGCTCTCAATAATAATCTGTCTAAGCAACAGAGACCTCCAAAGCAGAAACGCAAATAACCTCCATCCCCCAACATAACCCAAATGACACATGGCCCACAGACTGTGCCACTCAACCACAGCCAGTAAGGCAAAACAACGTACCCAGCACACTAGTCATAGGCGACTCTATAGTCAGGCACACTGTTGTCCCACTCACCAGGCTAAACAAGGAGAAGGTTACTGTCATCTGCCTGTTGGGTGCCAGGATCCGCCACATAACCCACGCACTCAGGTCACTCCACAAGTACAAATATGACTCTGTCATTGTCCATGTTGGTGTGAATGACCTGAGACGTACCTCCCTGGACTACATGAAAAGAGACATGGAAGAGCTCTCTGATCTTGTAGCACAGGCAGGTATGACCCTAGCCCTGAGTAGCATTCTGCCATCGCCCAGAATGATACCGCAGTACAAGGACAAAATGATTGACTTCAACAATTGGCTAAGCTTCTGGTGTCATTCTAAGGGGATCCAGTATCTGTCTGCTTGGGATGACATGGTCGACAGACCATGATGCTTTGCCACAGATGGCCTGCACCTGTCACCCCTTTGCTGCCCCTATAGTGCCTTTTTAGGCAAGGTTCAAATAACAAATTCACCACCATAACAGGAACAGGCAAGCAAAAACTGAGAGTAATGCTACTCAATGCTAGAAGTCTAAATCTCAAAATGCACTCACTCAAGGCACTCCTTAAAATGGATAAAATCGATATCTGTGCAGTGACTGAGACCTGGTTCAAGGCTCCAGAGAGCACCCCTGCACTACCAGGCTATAACTCATACCACACTTTTCGGACATGTAACCTGGACCGAAACACCAAAGGCGGAGATGTGTCCTTGTTCATTAAGGATATCCACACCTCCAGGCTAGTTGCTCAGCATAATGCATCCGAGATTATCCAAGTGCAGCTAACTCTGGGCAAAACTGCAATCCAAATTGTAGCTTGCTACAGATTCCCCACCATGCCCCAGGATTCCCACTCCTCTTTTCTTGATGTACTGGAAAATATTAGGATTCAACGAAACACCCTAATAATGGGTGACTTCAACTACCCCACCATTAACTGGGAAAACTACTCATGTACCAACTCCTTAGCTCAACTCTTCCTAGAATTCATAAACTCCAATGCCCTGGATCAGTGTATCAACACGCCCACAATATCCTAGACCTAGTCATTACCAACATGAGTGACAGGTGTTCCACACCTGAAGTCAACTCCTCTTTGGTCCGATCTGACCATAAGCTAATCACCCTTGATATCCACCCTTGCAGATGATTGCAAGCTGGGAGCTGTCATCAGTTCCCCTAGTGATGTGGACATCCTCCAAGAGGGTCTCACCCAAACAAATGAATGGTGCCAGAAACATGGCCTCAAGCTGAATTCAGAATTCATTCCCTTGGGGAGAGTGATGTCCCAACAAATTATCACATTAATAACAATGTTCTAAGCACACAGTCAGTTGTGTGGGATTTGGGCACCCAGACTGTAGCAACCTGACTTTTGACCACCATGTTGTTTCCATTGTACGGAAAGGTTCCTACATGGCTCACCTCATAAGTAAGGTTATCTCATCCAGGGAGAAGGAGGTCATAACATCCCTGTATTCTTTTCTTATAAGGCCCATTATTGAGTTCAGGGCCCCATTCAGCATGTACCTCGCAAAGCACATGTAGCAGCTGGGGAGACCACAGAGGTTCCTCACCAGGAGAATCCAAGCCTTCAGAAATCTACCATACACAGATAGGCTAAAAGCCCTATCCCTCCACTCTGTGTTATACAGATTCCTAAGAGGTGACCACTGTCTGGCATACAAGGTGATCATGGACCCCGCCTTGATGGGACTGCTGCATATCCACAAGTCAAGCTCCACTGTAGTAACCTGCACACACTGACTCAACCTGGTCTGTGACATCAATAGAACTTGTAGGTGGGACAGATTTGTGTCCCAGAGATTCCTCCATCTGTGGAATAAACTCCTTCTGCACGTCAAGCAGAGTTCGTCTTTACCCCTTTTTAAGCCTAACCTGGATAACTGGATGGGAAATAGAAAATACATCCCTGGGATTCCACCTGTGTTCCTGCTGGACAGGGGCATCGGGTGCTGATGTGTCTATACATGGGATAAACTCTTGGCTAGGCTTATAAAGCCCTCAGGGCCAGTAGACTAGTAAGTTCTTATGATCCTATGAACCTGTTAGAGTTTGATCCCTTTAGGAATTATGGCAGGTGCAGGAGAGTGAGCGAGCTTACTGGCACAGTGCTTGGGGCATCCTTGAGTCCAAGGTCATAGCTGGACTCTTTGTGAAGAACCATGATGACAGACTGCTGCAGGGCCAATACCAGGGCTCAGAATACAAGTCTGAGGCCTGGGATCGTCTGTCATGTGAGCTCATCAGTGCCACTGGCATCCCCTGAAGTGGTAAGCAGGTCTGTCATCATTATGATGAACTGAGACAGAGGAACGGGGTGCTCTTGGCCCAGTGGATCCAAGATGTTCAGGCCCAGAATGCCTCAGAAGTTTGTAAGTATATCTACAGGTAATATTTCAAATTACAGTATGAATATCTAATAGACAGATATGCATAATGGTGTGATCTGAAGTAGTTAACTTCATTTGTGCATCAACCTATGGGTTATCGGATCCATATCAGATCCGAGCCGGCAGTTTCCAGCAGCTAAGATCCAAGCTCCAAGCTCCTTCCCCTTACCCATAACTCCCTGCCATCCCTTCCTGACCTCAGACCTAGTTTGCCGCGGTTTGAACAGCAGCTTGATCTTGAGTGTCTGAGTTTTCCTGAGACTTCTTGTGAGAAAAATCCTTCTTTTTTTTAACTTTCTTAAAGTTTTGGGTGATTTTTGAGTGTTGGAACTAGTTTAGTTTTAGTTTTAGAGTGTTCCCTCAGGTTTTGCGTTTCCTCCCCCTTGATTCTTAGACTGTTAGGATGTATTTGTGTGTGTGGTCTTGGGGCCTAGTGCTTGTGTTTTAGTTAAATGTCTGAGGCCTGCAAGACATTCTTTTCTAAATGTACCGAGTGTGGCCATCAGCTTTCCCCGGCTGAAGGCCACACTCGGTGCGTATTATGCCTTGGGGGTTGAACACCTATCTTCTGGCTGTACTATTTGTGCAGCGTTCAACCCCAGGGCTATCAGGGACTGGAGGTCGAAGCTGATCCTGGTGGGACTCCTGCCCCCGGACTCAACTCCGTCCTCCGGCCCCTCCGTGGTTCCTGCCACTGCAGCATCCACGGACCCTTCCCTTCCTCTGGCCGGGACTCAACCTCCCTTTTCGGGCCAGGAGGATAGGGAAGCTAGGAGGGAGAAGCGCCGCGAGAAACACAAGCGGCGGGCCGAGGCCTGTGCGTCGGACCTGCCACCCAAGCGGGTCTCTCCCCCCGGGACGGCCGGGCCTTCTCCTTCTCGGCCCCATTCTCCCTGCTTTTCGCCGGGGCCGGAGGAGGAGGAGACCCGATCTCTCTCGAGGTCATCGAGGTGGCACTCCCGTCCCGCCTCAGTGGCCTCTTCCAGGTCGACCGGAAGCCTGACGGATGCAGACTTGGACCGGATGATGAGAAGGTTCCTCCAGGCCCAGCTGCAGATGGGAGTGCTCCTGCCTCCCCCCCTCCGGGGGGGAGCTCGACCCCCTTTTTCACCCCGATAGCTCCTTCCCCGACCTGCTTCCCAGGCTCGGGGTCTTTGGAGCCGAGTAGTGTTAGAGCCAGGGGGGTGCCAGCACCGGTAGTCTCGGGTACTTCGGCGCAGACAGTACCCTCCAGTGTGTCGGGTCCCTTTTCTACGGATCCTAGCTCTCGGAGCCGAGAGCTGAGCTTCGGATCCGAGGTGGTCATTGTGCCTTTGGCTCCGATTAGGTCGGAGCATACTGGCCCTTCGGATTCGACGGCTTCGGCTCCGGCCCCGATATGCCCGTCGGATCCGAGGGAGAGTCTGCTCTCGGATCCTAGGGGGAGCGACTCTCCTTCGGCATTCAATGTGGTAGAGAGGGTTCTGTTGATGGAATCCAGGCCCCAGGCCTTAGCTACGGCTCCACCCAGCACTCCCTCGCAGATGAGTCTGACTTCCATCACCCAGCCCCAGGGACAGCCTGCTCAGATGTCCCAGGTAGTTCCCTTGTTGGAACAAGATGTGGCTGGTGAGGCCTCCTCAGACAGCCCCCATGAGGAGGTCCCTCACAAGCGCAAGTGCAAAAGGAGGCACTTGGACTCCCCCGAGTCCTTGACTGAGGACACGGACTTGGAGGAAGGGGAAGGCTCCCCAAGATCACCCCCCCAAAGACGTCTCATTTTGAGACATCATGGAGATGCTCAGGATCAGGAGGGGTGGTCTGCCCCAAAGCCTACCTCGGACGAGTCCGTGTTCCTGGAGGCATTTGAAGCAGGCCCATCTACCTCTTGGGTGTCCCCTTCGGCCGATCCCCTGGTAGATCTGATCACTACCAGGGCTTGGAAGGAGCCGGACACTGTGGAGCCCGTCCCTAAGAGGCCTGACAGACTTCTCAGCCCGGCTTCAGACAGGTCTCATTGGAGCAAGGGGAACCCCTGTAGATGCCATGTTGGTGGCGGCGGCCACCAAGAGGGAACTGGCCCAAGAGAGTCCCTCGGTCCATCCCCCTGACAAGGAGTCCCGGGCGATGGACCGTTTGGAGAAGCGGATGTTTGCTTCAGCCACCTTTTCCATAAGGTCGCTGAACTACATGGCACATGTCATACGGCTCCAGCAGGATCTTATCAAAGAATACGCTGGGTCGCACCCAGAGTCCATGTCTGCAGAGGACAAACAGGTGTACTCTACCCAAATGGCCACTCTCAGGTCGATTTCCAATACCTCTATGCTGCTGCTGTCCCATGCTACTGAGGGGACCGCTAGAGCTAGCGGAGCGGGCGTCGTACTAAGGTGACAGGCCTGCCTCCACCACTGTGATTTCGCGGAACCCTTCAAGGCGTCATTCGCTAATGCCCCGTTTGATGGTTCTGCCCTTTTTGGCAAGACTGTACATGATACCTTAGTCCAGAGCGAGAAAGACGGGAAGACGTTATCTGCCGTCGGAGTCTGCTTCTCTGCTCCCCAGAAGTCCTTCCCGAAGAACCAAAAGGGACAGAAGAAAATGTGGTTCCGAAAGTCTCAGCAATCCCGTTTTGCTCCGGACTCCCCGTCCTTCAGAGGCAGAGGAGGACAGGGTGGACGCCGCCCTAGAGGCAAAGGGGGCCCGAAGAACTTTGGGTCCAGAGAACCTTTCTCTGATCGGCCCATGCAGCAACCCTGAGGGGTTACCCGACTGCTGCACTCTGGAGGCAGTTGGGGGGCGTTTCTCGAAGCACCTAGCTGCTTGGGAGTCCATCACAACAGACCGCTGGGTGCTTCGGATCATATCCAGAGGCTATAAGATTCCATTTCTCCATCCCCCTCTCAGACCCAGATTCCTCCCCGATGTCCCACCCGATCAGAGGGAGGCCGCAGCTACAGAAATTCAGCAGCTGCTAGAAAAAGGAGCGATTCAGCACGTCCCCCAGACCAGTACGGATCGGGCTTTTACTCCAGGTTCTTCTTGGTGCTAAAAAAGACTGGGGACTTAAGGCCAATGCACGACTTATCCTTATTGAACCTGGCAATAGCCAAAGAAAAGTTCTGGATGGTCACTCTTCAATCCATTCTCCCCCTTTTGCAGGAGAATGACTGGATGTGCTCCATAGACCTCAAGGATGCGTACTACCACATCTTAATGGACAGACGATCCAGAAGGTTTCTCCGCTTCCGGCTAGGAGCCAGTCACTATCAGTTCAGGGTCCTTCCCTTTGGTCTCACCACAGCCCCCAGGGTGTTCACCAAGGTGTTAGCGGTAGTAGCGGCCCACCTGAGACTCCAGGGAATTCAGGTCTTTCTGTACCCGGACAACTGGCTCCTGACCACCCCCACATGGCATCTACTCTGCACAGCCAGGAATTCCTTCCTTTGCTTAGCTCCCCGGCTGGGGATCACAATTCATGCTGGGAAGTCCTCCCTACTCCCGACTCAGGTCATAGATTTTATCGGAGCCAGGGTAGACACAAACCAGCTCTTAGTTTTCTTAACCTCGGACCAGTTGTGATCCTTAAAACTACATGTGCAGGCCATTCTTCATTGTCCGACCCCTCTGGCGGAACTGGTCCTGAGGGCCCTAGGCTCGATGGTGGCTACCATCAATCTCCTTCCCATGGCGCGCCTAAATATGAGAATTCTGCAATAGACACTCCAAGTCCACGTTTTCCCCTAAGCCATCCTGTCCCTCTCAGCAGGAGTGCCCTGTTATGGTGGCTCCGGTCTCCGGACCTCCAAAAGGGGCACCCCTTCTCTATGTCCCCTCCCCTAGCCACGGTGACCACGGATGCCTCTTGCCTCGGGTGGCGGGGGAATTGTGGCGGCAGGACCATCCAAGGCACGTGGAACCAGAAGGAGACCTCACTGCATATCAATGTCCTGGAGATGTGGGCGGTGCTGTTAGCATTGCAAGCACTTCAGAGCCTTCTTCCCGTCGGGACGATTGAAATCCAGATTGTCAACATGTCTGTCATTTGGTATATCAACAAACAAGGGGGAACCAGGTCCTATCCACTTTGTCGAGAGGCCATGAGAGTTTGGGAATGGGCGATTTCCACCAACCGCTTTCTCGTAGCGACGTACATTCCGGGTCAGTCCAACATCCTAGTGGACAGACTGAGTCGCATCATCCTCTCCCCATACGAGTGGTCTCTGAATCCCAATGTATCGAAGCAGATCTTCTCCAAATGGGGTCAACCTTGTTGCGATCTTTTCGCCTCTCCTTCAAACACGAAATGCAACACCTACTTTGCTCTAATTCCCCCACCCGGGGAATCACCAAGAGACTCTCTGGTGCATGCTTGGCCTCCCGGTCTTATTTATGCTTATCTGCCTCTTCCCCTGATGCTCAAATTTCTGCAGAAAGTCAGACGGTTGGGGTGCACGATAATCTTCATTGCCCCATTCTGGCCTTGTCAGGCATGGTTCCCTTATCTGTGGTCTCATCTAGTGAATCCTCCCCGGATTCTAGATCCCTGTTCGGGTCTGATATCTCACCCCCTGGGCTTACCAAGCCCGAACCTGGACAACCTCAAGCTTACAGCTTGGTTGATCCAGTTCCACTGTTAGTTCGGATTCCAGGTATCTCTTCCCAGGTCAAAGCGATCCTAGTGGCGGCCCACAAGCTGTCTACTAGGAAGGTTTATCATAGCAAATGGAAACGTTTTTCTATTTACTGAACATCAGAACCTAGATCGTTTCACAGCTCCCTTACCAGCTGTGCTGGATTTTCTGTCTGGACCGTTTGATAAAGGTGCTAGCTCTTCCACAGTCAAAAGTACAGTTGGCGGCTGTCGCTCATTACCACGTTGGATGCGATCTTGGCCCTCTGACTTCATCCAGATTATGTAAGGCCTTCTTAAAAGGCACCTTCCTACTAAGGCCTCTGGTGAAAGAGGTGATCCCTCCTTGGGACTTATCGCTGGTGCTCCAGGCCTTAACAGCTCTTCCCTTTGAGCCTGCTGCCTCGGTAGATCTCAAGTTCTTGTCCTGGAAAACGGCCTTTCTTGTCGCTATCACGTCGGCAAAAAGTGTTTCGGAGCTTCAAGCCCTTTATGCCAAGCCTCCGTACTTGATTTTCCACAAGGATAGCGTATTCCTCAGGACCAATCCCTCTTTTCTCCCCAAAATTGCTTCCGAAACTAATATTAATCAGTCTATTAATTTGCCAGTCTTCTTCCCTAATTACCAAAATAAGGGCAAATTCAAATTACACTCTTTGGATGTACACAGACAGTTGAGATTTTATCTGCACAGGACAGCCGGTCATAGACGTTCAGATCAGTTATTTGTGTCCTTTGCTAAATCCAGTTTGGGGAAAGCTGCTTCTAAAGTCACACTATCCAGGTGGATTTCTCAGTGTATTCTCTTGGCTTGTGAGAGTTCTGGCAGGCCTGCTCCTCAGGGAGTCCATGCCCATTCAACTCGGTCTGTTTCTACCTCTGCTGCTTTTCGGGCTAGAGTTTCATTGGATGACATTTGCTCGGCTGCCACGTGGGCCTCATCTCACACTTTTATAAACCACTACAAGTTAGATCTGGTTTCCAGAGGGAGAGCATCCTTTGGCTCCGCAGTGCTCCGGAACATCCTTCCTTGAGGGCCTCCCAAGATTCAGGTAGCTGGGGACTATGTCCCATAGGTTGATGCACAAATGAAGTTAACTACTTCAGATTAAGAAGTTATGTACTCATCATAACGTTCCATCTGAGTAGGTAAACTTAATTTGTCAGCAACCGCCCCTCCCTCCGTCCCCCTGTCCCCTTCGGATGTCTTTGGTGTTCCTGCTTCTCGGTAGGTTGTACCCGGTTTACCCTAGGCAGGTTGCGATTGCAAGCCTTGTTTTAGGCAAACTCGATCTGAGGTCAGGAAGGGATGGCAGGGAGTTATGGGTAAGGGGGGGAGCTTGGAGCTCGGATCTTAGCTGCTGGAAACTGCCGGCTCGGATCCGATAACCCATAGGTTGCTGACAAATGAAGTTTACCTACTCAGATGGAACGTTATGGTGAGTACATAACTTCTTATTTTCTCCCTGGAGCTGTAGAGGAGAGGGATTGTAAGATGGAGGGCCATGCAGAATGACTAGTATGAGACTGTAGTAGGTGGAGACTGCAAATATATGATGTGCAAATGTGTATGAGTCAGGTATGCAACCCATCAGCCTGCTATGGTCTGTACTGATCACACATAATCACGTCCACTAGGGGTCAAATGCATACACCTGCATGCAAAGTAATAATACACAGTTCACTATCTATCACACATGACACTGTGACACTCCACTTGTATTACAAGGTCAGAATGTGTGACCAAGTGAGTTGTAGATAGAAATCGGTCAAGCAGCAGCCAGCAGTGCCCCAGTAGCTCAGTGTGAGGAGAAGTACATATATCTCTTGTTAAATTTTGCACACACAGACCACAGTTTGGATCCAAGGACTGGTACAAAGATGTGTTCATGGTGACACACAAGTAATCCCGAGTATTTGTAGAAACTCTCAGGTAGTGTTAACAAATATTTTCTCCGCAGGGCTCATAGGTAAAGAAATTATTGTATTAGCTGTATGAAGGGTATACTAATAAACTGTGTACAAATGTTCCAGTGCCCAGCCCCATGCCAGCAAATGACAGCAGGATAGCTGTATACACTATGCACTCTTCCTGATATGTCTCAGGTGTCATGCTGTCATGACTACTGATCACTGTTGCCAATAACCTTGCACACAGATTTAAATCCAGTAGAATTATGCTATAATAACACTCACCCAACACCAGTGAAGGTACACTTTGTTAGTCATATATGTAACCCTGAGATGTACGAGACCCTGTACCTACAGTTGTCACAGCTTGCCCCATAGGATTCCAGGTACGGTAGCTATAGGCCTCAGGTAGCTGTAAAGTGAGGGCAGACCCTGTAGAGTATTGAGCAGTACTGTTGTGAAAAATATAAGTCTATACAGTTGGTAATGGACTGTTTTTCTCTCAACCCACCCCTTATCTGCTTCAGTAATTATTATTCATATACTACGGCTATGTTGTTCTCAAAACCTAATGTTCAGATATTTGACCCATTATTGTTCATATATTTAAATGGTTCATTACTAACATATCTTGTTAAAATTCCATTGTTGGTGGCCTGTTGCCGTAAATGTTAGTGGCATGCTGTTACACTAATGACTGTTATTCCATTTATGCATGTGTGCTGTGTGCCATGCAGTTTCCCCAATTCTATTGTTCTGGGTTAATTGGAACACTCATGCATGCTGTTCTAACTAATGTTAAAATGTTTTTTTCATGACTAACCACACAAGTTCTGAGGTATGGTGCGCAGGGTCATCCAGAGGGACTTGGCTGTACGCTTGTGCCAGATCAAGGGCAGACTAGCATGCCTCGAGGGGCAGGCTGGCCCTGTCGTCCAGCCCCCAGCACAGCCACCTTCAGGGCAATTAAGGGGCAGTGGTGACTGCCCACGGGTGGGGACCTCAGTCCCACTATTTCCATCTGGGGCCACATGGCCCCCCGTTTCCCAGCCACCCTCCCCATCCAAGGTGTTTACCCTCCTCATGTGTCATACACCGTCCCTGTCTGTGGTCTTGTCTGTCTGCAAAAGCAACCTCTCCTACCCAACTTACCTCCCCAAACGTACCTACAACTCTTCCCCAACATCCCACTGTCAGCTTAAAAAATAAAAAAAGGGCCATCTGTCACTACAAATATAATCTCGTCCAATACATAGCTCTCCATTTCTCCCCCACGTACACTGCCATGAATCAATCATCCCACCAATTAATCAACAACCTTATGTCTCCCACACCCCTCCCTGTGGGGGTGTAAGGCTCCAAATTCCAAATTGTCCACATCATTTACAACTGCTGCTGGCCAAGGAATGGAGAGCTATGGTCATTTCCTATGCCGGTCCTGCACATCCCTAGCTGCCTATCATAATGTATTTCCCCCTGCTTGCCCTGTTTCACCACTTTCCTATCACCCCTTTTTTCTTTTCTATGGAATCAGCGTGGGTTTAAGTGGGAGTAAGTGCCACTAAGCAAAGCTATGGGAAGCTAAGCATCTCCTGGCATCAGTGTGTGTCATGCAAAACAATGCAAACTTGCTTAAATCTGCATTAATCACTCTATCTCATTCAGCCACTGTTCTGCCCAGCAACAAAATAACCAGCCCTGCCAGGTCTCAAATCCAGGACCCTGTGCACTACAGTCAGAGCAACATACCACTACACCAAATCTGCTTTGAGAACTACTAATGCTTTTGTAAGTATATCATGCATTACAGTCATTTAACATTAGGGAAAAAATGTCATCATTGCCAAGTCTTGATCCCAGTACCCTGTGCACTAGAGTCAGAACAACACACCACCACATCAAATCAGCTGTGGGAATTAGCAATGCTTTTGTAAATATACCATGCATCACAGTCATTTAACAGTAGGGAAAAAAGTCATCACTGCCAAGTCTTAATCCCAGGACCCTGTGCACTAGAGTCAGAGCAACACACCACTACACTGAATCAGCTATGGCAATTATCAATGATTTTGTGAACATATCATGCATTACAGTCATGTAACCATGGGGAAAAAGACAAAGCTGCCATGTTTTGGACACAGGACCTTCTGAACCAGAGTCACAGCAACACAACACTATACCAAATCATCTCTGGGAATTATGATGCATTTGTAAATATGCCATGGACTACAGGGATGTAACTTTAGTGAAAAAAATACATCAGTGACTAAGTTTAAACCCAGACCCATCTGAACTACAGTCAGAGTAATGTGCCAGTAAACCAACTGACTTGTGGAGTAGAGCAGCTGTTTTCACAAACATATCCTGATTGCCAGTCACACATTACTCTTATATATACACTGGTCCAAATCATAGTGTACTTGGGCCTCTGACGCAGACACAGAACCAGTACACAGACATGTAAATGCAGCTGGATGTATGGGAGGCCTACAGTATCTGGTAGACCTGACAACTGCACAGACTGATATTCTTCATGTTTCACTGTTGCAATCATCACATTTGGGTTATCCCTGCCAGGGTAACCCTCAGTCGGCCCGAATACCAGAGGCTTAGTATTTCTGCATCGGTTGCTGTCACTTCAGGACTGATGTCAGGTTGTCAGTGGTATAAAAACAGGCAATTGACGCCATTACATCAGTCTTTCTTGCCGAGGAGTTCAAAGCAGAGGCAGTTCGCATGAGAGCCGGTCGGCCACTACCTGAGTTTTTCATTTCTGAATTGAAGCTAAAGTCTTCTAAAGCTAAGTACTCCATTGAGGATCCTTTTTTCTTGTTCTAACTGATGTCAGAAAAAGTTAACAATTGTCTCGCCTGTGGAAAAAAAATACTACACCGAGATTTTCATTCCTACTGCATCACTTATTTAGGCCCAGACCACGATGTCCCCCCACTGTCGCTTTTATGCTTTGCTCAATGCCAGAACTATACATCATCATGCCTTTATTGTAGCTAGATATTTCCGCTCTCAGTAAGCCATCAGACAACCAATCTTCTGAAAAAACATAAGGATAAAGATAGAGACAGACCGCACAGGTCCAAAACTGCTGACGACACTTCCGTTAAGCTAGTCGTCAGTTCTCCGGTCCTCAGTGAGGTGCTTTTGCAGCCTCTGATGCCCACTTATGTGGATTCGCAGGCCGCTACCGAGACCCTTTCAGAGTCCGGTATGCCGTGAGACTCTTCTTCGACTAAGGATCCTGCAGATGTCTCTACCTTGGATGGGTCCGTAGCCACTGAGAAGGCACCAGCTTCCAAGGAAGTACTTTGCAGTACCGATACTCGAGACAGATTGACGACTTCTTTCGCGTGTACAGTTTTTTCGAAAGCTACTGAGTTTCTAAGGCCCAAGGTATGAAATACACCCAAAAAACTGATGACCCAACTCAGGCCCCTGCTTCCTTGCCTCAGTCTCAAATTCTTAAAATGTCGGAAGACCTTATAATGCTTATCAGGGGAACCCAGGCTACCCCTTCCAAAAGAAAGAGAGACTTGTCCCAAGTAGTTTTATCTGAACAGGAGTCTGATGACTCTGATGCATCTGAATATGAAGATATGCAACCCCTCTCTGCTTATGAGGATTCTGATGCAGAGGAATCCATCCCTTCAGCCTCCCCACCTGAGTTCTTTTCCTTTGGGGAAACCCTACATATTTTAAGGGACCATTTCCAATGGGAATGTCAGGACTGTCCTCAGTCAAAAAAGAGACTCAGAGAATTCTTAGATCTTCCACACCACAGATCTCTGGCCATTCCTCCTGTCCTGGATGTTGTCTTTATGGAATCCAGTCTGACCCCTGACGCTCTCCCTCCTGCTCCCAGGAAACCTGACAGGTACTATAGAGTCCCTGACTCTCGCAAATTTCATTTAAAAAATCCTACTGCTGACCCTGAGGTCATCTCTCAAAGACCTAAAGGAATCAAAGCAACTTCAGCTTAGAATCCCACCCCCTCGGATAGAGATTCCCGAGCATTAAACAGATGGGGTGAAAAAGTATACACCTCTACTACTCTTGCTATTAGAGCATTAAATTGGCAGTTCCATATGCTGAAATATCAGTAACATACCATGGAAGTTCTCAAACCAAAAATATCTTCTTTCCCCTGCTTCTGCAGAAAATAAAGAGTTACAAGAGTTAATGCATTCTGCAAGTCAAGTGACTAAGCACATTTTATAATGTGGTTCTGACACCCTAGAAGCATCTTGCAGGGCAGCAGTTACTGGTTCAGTACTTAGAAGACATGCTTGGCTTAAGGAACAGACCTTGCCAAACCATGTCAAATCCAAATTATTGGACACACCCTTGCACAAAGATAACTTAATTGACACCAAGGCAGAAGAGGTCCTAAAAACGATGGAAGGAAAAGCTAAATCTATGTAGACAGTTAAGGACTTCTTACAGGTCCAGCCACCGAGGTTCAGTAGGCATTGCCTCTCCAAGCACTGGCCCTTTCTTGCCCCCCCAGGCCAGCTCAGCCCAAACCTAGGGGAAGCACACACCCCCAGATAACAGCCTCAGGAAATGCAGAGATCTAAGCAATGGGGTTCCTTATCTTCAAAACCAGGGAGTGCTAAGCCACCCCCTTATGATAAAAGCTCACAGTTTACACTTCTACCTCCTCCCTCTGGCCACCTGCACTTACAGCTAGGAGGAAAACTCTCCTTCCATGCAAGCAATTGGGACACCATTACCAACGAACGCTGGGTCCTCAATATAGTGTCCCAGGGATACAAATTTTGTTTTCACACTCTGCCAACCCCAAAAGGGTTCCCAGATCTACCCCAAACCAGCGAGCAGAACCCAAAAAGCAAGTCCTTTCCCTCCTCTCTGTGAGGGCAGTAGAGCATGTTCCTACAGAACAGACAGGCCAAGGTTTCTACTCCAGACTCTTCCTGGTACCCAGAAAAGAGGGCACATGGCACCCCATCCTCGGCCTATCCATTCTAAACACCTTTCTGGTGATACCAAAATTCAAAATGCTCACCCTCCAGCAGCTTCTTCCTATGCTTTCCAAGGATGCTTGGTTAGCTACCCTAGACCTAAAAGAGGCCTACCTACAGATCCCAGTCAGGGAATCATGCAGGAAATACCTATGTTTCAGAGCAGGATCACTGCACTTTCAGTTCTCTGTGCTTCCCTTTGGCTTATCCACTGCTACCGGAGTTTTCACAAAATGTCTGGCTTCCGCCATTGCTTTTTGCAGGCAAAAGAAATATTCAAATTTATCCATACTTAGATGACTGCCTGATTCAGGCAGACAGTCAGGAGAAGCTGCTAAAGCACCTGACCTTTGTAAAGGACCTACTGACCTCCCTGGGGTATGCTATCAATGAAAAGGAATCAAAACTGGTACCTACTCAAAAAATTGTATTCCTGGGAGCACAGCATCCCAGATGGCATTCCTTACACCAGAAAAACAAACCTACCTGACAACCTACTTCTCTCAACTAGCCACCAGGACCCAGTTATCCGCAAAGAAAATCCTGCAAGCTCTAGGGTTCATGGCTTCTTGCATTCTACTCATTCCATATGCCAGACTGCATATGAGGAAACTACAGTGGTACCTAAAAAGCCTTTGATGTCAGCACTCTCAAGACCTGTAAACTCTTATACCAATGATACCTTGCCTGAGGAAAGATTTTCTTTGGGGGGCAGCAGCATGCTACCACAACAAGGGACTTCCCTTCTCACTACCCCGTGCCACCCAGACCCTCACCACAGATGCATCAGACTATGCCTGGGGTGCACACCTGGACGGCAGGTGCATTCAGGGCCAATGGAGCCCAAATCAAATACATCTGCACATCAACCAAAAAGAGATCTTAGCTGTTCAGCATGCCCAGGCAGCTTTCAGACCGCTACTCTCCCCAGGGCCTCTACTGACCCATTTGCTAGTCAGCTTCGCTGCAGGAGCAGAGGGCAAGGCCATATCCAAACAAACAATTTCCAAATGGATAGCACATTGCATCCATTTCTGCTACAAACATCACAGAAAACCTCCCCACCAAGGGGGTCAGGACACATTCCACCAGAGCAACCTCCACCTCTGCAGCTTTCCTCAGAGGGGTCCACACCAGGGATATCCTGGAGGCTGCAACATGGACTTCTATTCATACTTTCACCAAGCATTACCACCTGCCTATCTTCTCCAAATCCAGGGCAGGCTTTGCCACTGCAGTCTTGCAGGGCATCCTATCCAGCCCCCAGTCTTGACTGCTTCCACCCTTTTCTTCAGCTTTGGGAATTAACCCAAATGTGATGACTGCAACAGTGAAACACGAAGAACATAGTGCAGTTGTGTACACTTACCATAAATGTAGATGTTCAAGTGTATTCACTATTGCAGTCCTGGTTTCCCTCCCTCCATCCCCTTTCTTTCTCTCTCTCTCTCTCTCTCTCTCTCTCTCTCTCCTTACAAGGAATTTTTGGTATTTACTTTCTACTGGTGGTGTTCTTCCACCATAACCTAGCTCCTTATGGGGGGGCTCCTGAAATTTAGGGCAAGAAAAACTGATGTAATGGCGTCGCCTGCCTGTTTTTATACCACTGATGACCTGACGTCAGTCTTAGTGACAGCAACCGACGCAAAAATACTAAGCCTCTGGTATTCGGGCCGACTGAGGGCTACCCTGACAGAGATAACCCAAATGTGATGACTGCAACAGCGAATACACTCGAACATCTACATTTATGGTAAGTGTACACAACTGTACTTTGCTGAATATCCACAGTTCATAGGTTCATAGGTTGGTACTAGGCTATCAGCCCTAGGGCCTATACAAGCCTAGCCATAACAATTCCCTGGCTATTTCTTCCCACATTATTTACTTTCTGGACCCCTGTCTAGCAGGGCGACTGACGTGATCCCTGGGGTGAATTTCCTTTCTCCCATCCAATCGCCAAGGTTCCTCTTGAAGAGGTCCAAAGAGGCACTCTGCTTGACATGTATGGGCAATCTATTCCAGAGTCTGGGGAGTCTCTGGGTCAGGAACCTATCCCTCCAGCATGTTTTGTTTATTGTGATGACAAGGTTTAGATCCCTGGAGCATGTAGCTCTGAGGGATTGGGATTTCTTTAAGTGTAGCATGTCCAACAGCTCTGGGTTTGACATGGCCTTGTATGTTAAGCAGAGATCGCCTCTGAGTAGACGATATGCGACAGAGTATAGCTGGAGTTTTTTAAAGGACATCTGCTTTAGGCCTGTGATTCTTTTAGTGAGGTATTTCTGAGGCCTTTCCAGTTGTTGCAGATGTCTTGAGAGGTACATACCAAATGGGGTGTTGTATTCTATAATGGGTCTAATGAGGGATGAGTACAGTGGGACAATGACCTCCTTTTTCTGGATGAAAAGCCCTTCATGATGAGGTGTGCCACATAGAAGGATTTCCTGACTGTTGTGGTGATGTGGTTATCGAAGGTGAGACCACTGTCCACCTGTGTCCCTAAGTCTCTTATCACACTTTCTGTGTTTAGTGTACTGCCACCTATATGGTAATTCATGGATACATGTTTTTCCCAAAGGGGATAACAATACATTTCTTGGCATTGAGCTTGAGCCCATGGCTCTGGCACCAAGCATCTGTTTCTGTAAGGCCCTTTTGTAGAGTATCCACATCATTTGGGGATTCGATAATGGCTCCCAGTTTGCAGTCATCTGAAAACTTTGTTAGCCAGAGTCCCTTAGTGTTGACCTGTACTTCAGAGAAGTAGATGCCAAACAAGAGCGGCCCTAGGACTGAACCCTGAGGTACTCCACTTGTCACTTGTCTGGAGCTGGATTTGGAGTCGGCTACTTTTACAGTGTGGGTTCTATCAGTAAGCCATTTAGCAACCCATTGGGTGACATAGGGATTAATGCCCAACTTAGTAAGTTTATCTATGATTCCAGAGTGGGGGATGGTGTCAAAGGCCTTGGCAAGGTGTAGATAGGCTGTGTGGACCACCTTACCCTTGTCCATGGCTCTGGAGACTGATTCAAAGAAGTCAATCAGGTTCAGGAGACAAGATCGGCCCTTCACAAATCCAAACTGGGTGGGGTCCAGTGTTTGAAGGTTGCCAATGTCTTTGTTTATAAGTTCCATGATAATACGCTCCATGGCCTTGCAGATAAGGCTTGTCAGACTGATGGGACGGTAGTTTCTGGGATCCAAGGTGGATTCCCCCTTGTGGATTGGGATAACTGTAGCTCTGTGCCACTCAGTGGGCATGAAACCTGAGGTGAGGCTATGATTAAACATGACACTTAGGTGAGGTGCCAGTTCATATTGTAGTTCATGTAGTACACAGCCGGGATGTCATCTGGTCCCATGGATGCTGTATTCTTGGCTTTAGAGAGTGCGTTTTGTACCTGTGTGGCCGTTATTACTGGAATTTGGCAATCTTCCGGTATTGAGATGGGCCATTTAGGGGTGAGAGGGGTGAAGTTGGCACTGAATCGATCTGCCAGGATATTGGCAATATCCTTCGGATCAGTATATTTAATGCCATTCTGTTTTAGCTTAGAGAAGATCTGAGCATTGCCATTTAGATTCTTGACATAGTTATAGAATGCTTTGTGGTTGTCTTTGGAATCTTTGGCAATTTTATTTTCGTAACTAGCTTTGGAGGATTTTATGAGGGCTCTCAGCTTCTTACTGAGGCTAGTAAGGGAGTTTTTTGCATCCTGGGATTTTCCTCTTTTCTGCAAAAGTTTTTCTTCCTTTGTGTGTAGAGTTTATTTATGGAGGGGATTACTTTTTGGGCTTTTTTTTTTTTGAGAGCATTTTGGTTCTATTTGGGATGGCACGATTCATGCATGAGTGGATGTGCTCGTACAGTGCCTTAGTGTAGGATTCAGCAGTTGAACTTTCAGTTCCCGTCTGCATGGGTGTCATGAAGTTTGTCACTTCTGACTTGAGTAGCATGACGTTGGCTTTGGAGAAGTTTTTTATGGTGGTTTCTTTACTGGGGGGTGGGGTGGGATGTGGATGTTAAGGGTTAGCTTATGGTCAGACCTGACTAACGAGGGGGTGACCATAGGTATGGAGCATTGATTTCCCATGTTGGTAATGACCAAGTCTAGTATATTGGAGCCTCTGGTGGGACTATGGATTAGTTGATCCACGGCGTTGGAATTTATGAATTCCAAGAACCGTTGCGCAAAGGTGTTGGGACATGAGTAGTTTTCCCAGTTAATGGCAGGATAGTTAAAATCACCCAGTATTAGGGTGTTTGGTTCTATCTTAATATTTTCCAGTATGTTTAGAAAGGTGTAAGGGGATCTGTAGCAAGCTACAATTTGGATTGCAGTCTTACCTAGTGTTAGTTGCACTTGGAGAATTTCAGACACATTGTGTTGCCCCCTATTCATGGCAGGGTCCTCATAAAACCTACTCTATGTGCACACATACTGGCAAGGCAGTGCAGATTGGGGTTATAAAAGCATGACAGACAGCTCAGTGTCGCATGTCATACTCATCAGAACATACGTGCATGCTAATACTGTGTCACACACTGCATGCATGCACTTATGTCCTACAAATACACCTGTCATATGAATGACTGGGTAGCTCCATCTGTTACAGTTCTAGCATCTTGTCACATGAAGAAACCCACAGTCCTGGCCCACAGCCTGGTGTGTGGCACGACAACTACATTCATGTCAGTACAACATAGGAATAAAGGAGCCCTGCAATGTCCATCAAAACAGTTTGCTCCTACTGCAGTCACTGCCACCCACAGTAGCACGTTAAATCCCTGCAGGGTGGGACATGATTCACAGTTATAAATGTGTACCACATGTTGCCTAACACTCTCTGGATGGCACTATTATGTAACATATGCACATGCCTTACCTGAACTATTGTGGGTACCCTTAAAGGGACACTATCTCTTTACTAAAATCCCATTTCTGCCTCAGACCGAAGCTGAAAACATTGCCACCCACTTATCTAATCACCTCCCTTTTTGTGATATCATTAATGAGGTTATAACAATCCCACCCACCTTAACATCCTCCTATTCCAGTTTTGTTTTCCCCTTATAAACTGAGTGACCATCGCTGTAGTTCCTATATAGGGACAACTTTTAAATATTGCTCTTAAAAGTTTAAAGTTGCTAGAATAACAATTGTCTAAACGTGCATTTTTTTTTAAAGATATGAAGGCTGAAACGCAAATATATGACATTTATGTAGTAGGTTCAGTCCTCGGTGATTTGCCATAAAAAACACAAAATTTATGAGGAACTTACCAAAAATCTAAGGCAGAAATCTGGACATTCTGTGAAAATCTGGACAGTTGAGAGGTATGTGACAGCCTTAGATGTGAAGAGACAATCCCGATTGCTTTTTAATGTAATACCAGCTTTTAAAATCCAGTATTGCATTTGCAGTCAAACCTCAGCGCCGTAGCGCTCTCTGTGTGTTCTTATCTGTAACAACTGTTGCTAGCAGTTTGCTGCAGATTAAAAGTCAACACAAATGGTTTCTTTCCTTTTTTTACACTAAAATTTAGCATGTTCTATTGAAGGCAGTTTTTTTTTTAACTAAAACACGAGCGCTGAAGCGCTCTGTGAAGGCAGATACAAACTGTAGCAACTGTTTCTACAATGTAGCAAACAGATTGCTATAGTGTAAACGAAGAAGAGCATTTTTTTTTACTAAAACATGAGTGAGAGTAAAAATGGAGGGGTGGTGCTTTTTGATGAGAGAGAGAGTTGTGGCTGGGGCATCTCAAACATGTCCCAAAATGGACTCTGCATTTGCTAAGGCAAGCTTATGCTTTTTCCTTATCATGGCTTACAGCTCAATACAACTTTTTCTTCAGTATTTTAGTCATTATGTTCCACAGTTACTTCTATTACAACTTATTTAACATCAACTCTTTATCTTCTGAAATATTATACTTAAAAGAACATACTAAATTCCAGTGATCAGATGGTTTGCATTTCAGTATGCACAATATGGGATTCTAGGGTGCTACTTGAACCTCAAGGCATGCTTTGCATAGTTTTATAAATTTCTCCCATCCGCCACAGAAAGCAAGGTTGCTAATATTAACTACATTGTCTTTTACATACCCTTTCTTTCTCAGATGGCATGCTTTTACCTAAGAGTGTCTGCATAGGTCAATCCTCCAGGGGTTGTATAATCCCATTGCTGACTGTGATATAGAACCTGCCGTCTGGGTAAGCATCAGGGATGGGGTGTTCTGCATATTGATAAAGTTTCTGAAAATTGTGTGCCTTGCCCTCATCCCATAGGATGACTAACGTGCAAGCTTAAACACTAAGCTACTTGAAAACATATTTGTTCTTATGTTTGGCAAGCAACAGAGGTCATACACTACTGAATAACTTGGTACAGAACACCAAGAATTCTCAGAGATGGTCACTGTCACCGGGATATATTACTTGTCAGTCTTTAGAGAAGGTAAGCCATTGGCCAGCTTTTACTCCTTTGTATCAACAGCTGATCCTCTAGCAGCTATCATGTTAACCAAACTAGTCATTGCTGATACTGGCAGTAACTTGTTCTTATTCTTTAGAAGATCTACCTTATAAAATATAGCAACACAAGAGGTATTCCATAAGGTCTCTGCTGTAAATGGGATCTTGGCCCAGCACGATCTTCTTTATTGTCAAACTGCAAACATGACTTAACATAGCTATTTATCTACCTGTATGGATAGCTTTCTATATACAGTTAAACTATGGGCTCAGTAAACCAAGAATGATTTTAAGCCACTGAAGCTCATCGGCTTACATCATGAAATCCATGGTCTGATAATATTGTAGTACAAACAAATGCTCATATCTGTATATGCATAACTGTCAATACAGAAGAACAGCAGAATTGTTCAATGGAATCTGATATTCAAAG
>NC_056735.1:973617075-973652075 GCF_019279795.1 Protopterus annectens
CTCGCTGGAGGTCCTCATCCCACCCCCACCTGAAATAAAAAAGACCACAGTAAAGAACTTCTCAAAAGCTGACTTCACACTTCTAAAGACTAGTGTGGTCTCCTTTCAGGCCCCCGAGCCGGAAAACAATACTCAAGCCGCTGAATCACTTACAAACGCCTTCTACCAGCACCTGCAGGACTGCATGGATAAGGCAATCCCAAGCAAAACAAAGACTCTTTGTACCAAAGGCAAGCCTCCAGTCTGGTGGACCCCAGCCATAAACAAACTCTACAACAAAAGGAGGAAGCTACTACAAGATAGAGCAAAATCCTTAAAAGGTAAGACACCCTTGATCACTATAAGTAAAAACTAAGAGCTCTCATAAAATCATCCAAAGCAAATTTAGAGAAAAATAGCTAAAGACTCAAAAGACAATCATAAGGCCTTCTTTAGCTATGTTAGAAACCTAGGAGGAAACTCCCAGATATGCTCAGAACTAGTTCAAAATGATGTGAAGATTACTGATCCTACAGACATTGCCAACATACTGGCTGACAGGTTCAGTGCAAACTTCTCCCCCCAAAAGGAGAGATATCTATACCAAATGAGTGCAGCCCCCAAACATCTCCAGCCCAAGTGAGAACTGCTCTCTCCAAAGCAAAA
This sequence comes from Protopterus annectens, assembly GCF_019279795.1. Lineage (NCBI taxonomy): Eukaryota > Metazoa > Chordata > Ceratodontiformes > Protopteridae > Protopterus > Protopterus annectens. Next base: position 973,617,721 of record NC_056735.1, read on the forward strand.
ACACAGCATCCATGGGACCCGATGGTGTCCCCGGCTGTGTGCTCCACTAACTCAATGAGGAATTAAACCCACAGCTAGGACAGCTGTTTAATCAAAGTCTTACCTCTGGATACGCACTCCAGGAGTGGCGACTGCAACTGTGGTCCCACTTCACAAAGGCGGTGCCTCCACAGACCCTGGAAATTACCGCCCATTAGCTTGACAAGCCTTATCTGCAAAGCCATGGAGAGGATCATAATGGACCTCATAAATAAAGACATAGGGAATTTGCAGACTTTGGATCCAACCCAGTTTGGCTTTGTCAAAGGCAGATCATGCCTTTAAACTTGGTTGACTTTTCAAACAGTCACCAAAGCCATTGATGAGGGAAAGGCAGTCCATACAGCCTACCTCGATCTGGCTAAGGCCTTCGATACAATACCCCACTGGTATCATTGAAAAACTCATCAGCTTAAATGTTAACCCATACATCACAAGATGGGTTGCAAACTGGCTGAGTGACAGAACCCACAGGGTCTGAGTTGCTGGCGCCATGTCAGACTCAAAGCCTGTCACAAGTGGTGTCCCACAGGGCTCAGTCCTGGGCCCACTCTTGTTTGGCATCTACTTTTCCAAAGTACAAGCAAACACAGGAGGGTTATGGCTGACAAAGTTTGCAGATGACTGCAAACTGGGCCATAGTAGAAAACACATCTGACACAGATATCCTTCAGAAGGGTCTCACAGAAACGGATAACTGGTGCCAGAGCCACGCCTAAAGTTAAATGCCAAAAAATGCATAGTCATACCCTTCGGGAAAAACAAGGTTACCCCTAGCTACCAAATAGGTGGCAATCCACTGAGCACAGAAGAAGTTATCAGGGACCTGGGGACCCAGGTTGATAGTAGTCTGTCATTCGACACCCATGTAGCTAAAGTAGTTAGGAAGTCCTTCTACATTGCCCACCTTATCATGAAGGGATTCTCATCTAGATCAAGGGAGGTCATAGTCTCCCTTTACTCATCACTCATCAGACCAATGATTGAGTACAATGCCCCATTCGGAATGTATCTGACCCGACACTTGCAGCAGCTGGAGAGGCCACAAAAGTTCCTCACCAAAAGGATAAAGGGTCTCAAAATCTGTCCTATGCTGCCCGACTGAAAGAACTCCAGCTCTATTCAGTCGCCACCGCTTGCTCAGAGGTGACCTTTGCCTAACATACAAGGCCATGTCAAACCCAGATTTGATGAATATGCTTCACCTCAAAAATCTAGATCCATCAGAGCCACAAGGGCGGAGACTTAAACCTCGACACGGCTATTAATAGGACGTGCTGGAGGGATAGATTCATCACCCAAAGACTCCCTATGCTGTGGAACAAAATCCCGGTACATGTGAGGCAGAGCACCTCGCTGGCCTTGTTCAAGAGAAATCTTGACCAATGGATGGGAGATCGCAGATATACCCCAGGAATTACCTCAGTGTCACTGCTCGACAGAGGCACAGCAAAATAATGGGTATAGTTCCCCATACTAAAGGGGTGGCGTAAGCCACAAAACAATGGGCTAGGCTTATAAATGCCCTCGGGCAGATAGCCTAGTATGAACCTATGAACCTATGAACCTATGACTGCAATACACATGATTTTTTTTTTTTGTTTGGTTAGAAGCTGGAACCTGAAAAAGTGGCCCACTCCTCTAATGTGGTAAATAGCTGCATATGTGTTAGCACAGTCTGCATGTATATATATGCCTCATGTCTTTCTGTTACCTTGGAATTATGGACAAAGAAAAATAATTAGGGAAATGCTTCTGTATTAGGTACTCTCACTGCTGCTATTAACTGAAAATAACTTTAGATGTGATCCTCCAAATTCAGAAGAGCTGAGAGGTGTGTGCATGTGTATTAGACCTTTATGGTTTATGCCTGAAAATTGATTAATTTTTGGTTTCATTAAATTTAATATGTATATGCATACATACATAGACACACATGCATAAATAAATGAAATATTTAGTAGCAAGGCTTCAATAACGAGATGGAGGAGGGTTACAAATGGTATTCAGTATCTTTACTGAAACCCTGCTGTGAATCCTCTTCCACCCACCCACTGGCTGTGCTTTTGTGTTGTAACTAGTGTTGATGGCAGATATAGGCTAAATGATGTGCTAACAGCTTGTGTTTGTGTTGCAGAGGGACCAATTTGCACACATTTAAAGATCATCACTTGTGATTGTTCTCACATTTCATGAGATTGCTTGCTAAAGCTCAGGCCTATCCTTAGACAAATTTGGATATGAATATGTGAATAAATGATTTAGACCAGTAGTGTCCAACCCGCGGCCCGCGGGCCACATGCGGCCCTCAGACCTCTTCCATGCGGCCCGCAACCCTTAAATTAAAGTTTTACTTTTTTTCCGTTTTTTTTAAATGCTTGCGACCTTTCCCTGGTGTGCGCATGCGCCAAAGCACCCTCCCATTACTTTTCACGCCGATATGTATTTGCGGCAAGGAAGAGCTGACTTGCGTCCTGTAGCTGTTGTGCGCATGCGCGAAAAATACCCTTCCGTTCGTTTTCGCGCCGGTAGATGTATTCACATTAAAGAAGAGCTGAAGGAAGACGAGACCATTGCGCCGAAGGAAAGCTGAGAGAGAGAGAGAGCGAGAGAGAGAGAGAGGGATTTGTCATTTTTACACAGACACCAGGTAAGCTAAGTATGTTGTAGTAATCTTTACTGTAGTCATTAAAATCCTTGCACACCTAAAACTATCTTACAAACTGTCATCTATTTTTTAAGTCTATGTTGGGCCATAGAAACACTCTTATCCACAAAGCTGAATATGATCTACCTCTGGTAACAGTTAATTCCAGCTTAACACACACAAACTAAAAAAAAGCTGAAAATAAAATGTGGAAACTTACACTCCTGTCTGATGCACACAGCCACATTGTGACACTAAATTTAAAACATTTTCTGCAGCAGACAGTATAGAAATGGGCCGCTACATGGTTATTTAGCACCAAAATGCAACCCCAAAAAGAACAATATTAGGGAACAAATAAAATTCAACAAGGGTAGTCACAATATGACTTTACTTTGGTCAGGCCACTCTTTTAATTAACCACAGGTGAAAGAGAATTTTAACCAGAGCACAGCACATGGAATCATCCTCTAAGTGGGGTAAGGAAACAACAACACTGAAAGGCTTCAAAGTTAAATTGAAACAATACTTACTTAATAATATCAGTTGTATCTGCATTCAGAATATTGAATAACAATGCATAAGAACAAAACTTAATCTTGTACAACTGAATAAAACTGTGATTAATAGAAACAGGAAGCTAATGATCTTACATATGCTCTGCTGTAAATATCATTGAAGTGTTAGTGTTAGTCTATGTGTAAATATGATGTTACAAACACATGTGCTTTACTGGCTAACCCCATTACACTCCAGGGCCCAATACTTTGACTTAATGGTCTGCAAGCTTCTGGTATCTATTTATGTAAATTAGTTTCTCTTTGTATATATTGTTTTTTTTTTATCTTTTTACTACTTCATTGGAGACTGGGTTGTGTGTGAAAAGGGTAATTTTATCCACCACCTACCTGTTTACCAAATAAATAACTACAGAAAGAAATAATTTATTGTTGTGTCTGCAAATAAAAATGTTAGAGCTGATAATCATGGATCTAATCTAGACACACATAGCCTTCTTAATGACCATTTGTATAGCAGGTGAATATAAAGAGCTAACCCAGCGATCATAAGCTAAATCCGCCCTACCTATAGCTTTCTTTCAGGTTCACAGTGAGGACATCATTGATGGTAGGTAGACACTTCTATCAGCAAAGCACTGCGATTTATAGAACTAGTATAGATGCTTGTGTTGCACAGCTGAAGAACAGAGCTAAAAAAATGTAGGAATTTAATGAGCTGTATGATTCCATAATAAGATACAGAATAATTTGTATATAAGAAATAATGAAAAAGTGCCTACTTAGTAAGATAAACTGACCTAACCTTATCAAAAGCTGGGGGTGTTTGCAGAGTAAGTAAAATTATTGGTGCACAGTTGAAAGTTTTAACTGAGAAAAAGATAAAATGTTAGTGAAAACACAACAGTATAACATTAAGTGAGGATATGCAGTTAAAATAACAGTGAATATGAAAAGGATTGATATTGTTACTTTGCAATGTTATGTAAACATTATTTGCATGCTAGATGGAAGTACGAGTGGCAAAATTGTGTACCTCGATATATACAAGTGAACACAATTTGCAGGATTATTGTAATTTCAGCATGGATGGAGTTATAAAAGGAGACATTTTTATTAGCAGATAAAATAGATCAGGGCTGGGAAAGTGACACAGCCTCATTTTCACTTCAAGGGATTAAGGGATAAGTTGATTCAGAGTTTCTTTTTTCCATATTGTGGACATAAGTTTAAATATAATAATTTATATATCAAAGTGGAATGCAGTTGAAATTCAGGGTTTCTAAGACGTCACAACATCATTCTACATATCTTGTTTAGGGCTGAACAGAAGACTGTTAAGGGAAGGCAATATTCAAGTTTTGGGATTAATTACTCCCTTTGTAATTACTTGGTGAATGTCAGTGGTGAGTAATGTATTTATTTTGTAGGATATTTTCTTTGCTTATCTTTGCCCCCATTGTCAAAAACCACAAAATATGGAGACACTTTCTGTATTAAAGACTTTTTTTTTTTTTTTTTTTTTGCTCTTCAGCGTGAGAGATCATTTTTTTTTGGTCCTAACTTGCCGTCTACATGATATATTTTACATGCGGGACTCAATGCGGCCCTTGCAACTGAAAAGGTTGGACACCCCTGATTTAGACCTTAACTGGTTGAAAAAAAAATGTGTTATGAACTACAGCTGACCTAAGTAATACATTTTTATTATTTATTTTTATTTTATGATAATCAAGTAGTAGATAATATACTCAAACTCCTATTAAAAGTTGTCCCTGCTGGTAACTATAGCAAGGTCAGAAAATTAAACTTTGATTAAGGAGTAGCTTTTCCAAAGAGAAGCTCATTGCTAATCGGTTTCATACCTTTTCTTACATTCCACTATAACAGATTTGGGTTATTAAATATATTCATGGATTCCAACATGTTTTTGTTTCACTGCTTTCTAAGGAAAACAATTTCATGCATTTTCAACTCACTGTAAAAATGATATGATCATAAGACCTTAACTAATGGCAAAAGAACCTTTTTTAAGCCTAGCTATTCATGCCCCAATTTTCATAATTATCATAACCCTAGGGATAGAATGACTTTGGTATATAGGTCCATAGGATCATAAGAGGTTACTAAGTTATCAACTCAAAGGTAATTTCAGGCCTAGCCATTTCACCCAATGCAATACCAGAGATAGTCTAGTCAATACCCATGGATTGTATTTAGTAATGACTGCTCATGTTCAGGAGGGTTGTGGGCACTATCTCCAGTAAGAATTTATGGTGCCCCATCCACTCATCCAAGCTCCTTTTCAACAGTGTCATAGAGGTGCCTTGCTTCACATGAATTGGCAGCCTATTCCAAAGATGTGACAGTTGCTGTGAGACAAATCTGTTCCTCCAGCACACCCTATTCATGCTGCAGGCCATTATGGCTCTGGAACAGGTATCTCTATAGGTTCATAGGTAGGCACTAGGCTATCTGCCCGAGGGCATTTATAAGCCTAGCCAGAGTGTGTCAGCTTTCGCCGCCCCATTGATTAATTAACTGAGCCTCTGTCAAGAAGGGCCAATGAAGTTATCCCAGGGGTGTATTTTCTGTTACCCATCCACTTGTCAAGGTTTCTCTTGAAGACTTTTAGTGAGGGGCTCTGCCTAATGTAGTTAGGAATTTTGTTCCAAAGCATGGGGAGTCTCTGTGACAGGAATCTATCCCTCCAGCATGTTCTATTTATTGTTGTGGCGAGGTTTGGCTCACTAGAGCGAGTGGCTTGCAGTGACCTGGATTTGTTTAGGTGGAGCATGTCCATCAGTTCTGAGTTGGACATAGCTTTGTAAGTCAGGCAGAGATCACTTCTGAGTAAGCGATATGCCACTGAGTACAGCTGGAGTTTTTCCAGTCAGGCTGCATAGGACATATGTTTGAGGCCAGTAATCCTCTTGGTAAGGTACTTTTGTGGTCTTTCCAGCTGTTGGAAGTGTCTTGTGAGGTACATCCCAAATGGGACTTTGTACTCTATGATGGGTCTGATGAGTGACGAGTAGAGGGGCACTATAACCTCTTTATTTCTAGATGCAAACCCTTTAGTAATTAGATAGGCTACATAGAAGGACTTCCTAACTACTTTGGCAATATGATTGTCAAAGGAGAGATTACTATCTACCTTGGTCCCCAGATCTCTTATTACCTCTTCTGTATTAAGGGGGCTGCCACCTATGTGGTAATTCATGGGTGTTTTGTTTTTCCCAAACGGGATGGCTATGCATTTTTTGGCATTTAGCTTCAGACCATGACTTTGACACCAGGTGTCCGTCTCAGTAAGGCCCTTTTGGAGAATGTCCGTGTCAGCCGGAGAGTCGGTTATGGCTCCCAGTTTGCAGTCATCAGCGAACTTGATTAGCCACAGTCCTCCTGTGTTTGCCTGTACTTCTGAGAAGTATATGCCGAACAATAGGGGTCCCAGGACCGAGCTTTGTGGGACACCACTTGTGACTGGTTTAGAGTCGGACCTGGAGCGCGCTATTCTTACCGTGTGAGTTCTGTCTGTAAGCCAATTGGCAACCCATCTTGTGACATAGGGGTTTATGTTCAGGCTGGTTAGTTTTTCTATAATTCCCGAGTGGGGAATGGTGTCAAAAGCCTTGGCAAGGTCAAGGTAGGCTGTGTAAACTACCTTCCCCTCATCTATGGCCTTGGTGACTGTCGCAAAGAGGTCAACCAGGTTTAGTAGGCATGATCTGCCCTTAACAAAGCCGAACTGGGTCGGGTTAAGTGTTTGGAGGTTCCCAATGTCTTTGTTAATGAGTTCCATGATGATGCGCTCCATAGCCTTGCAGACCAGGCTAGTCAGGCTTATGGGGCGATAGTTACCAGGGTCAGTTGTGGCCCCTCCTTTGTGGAGCAGAATAACCGTTGCTGTGTGCCATTCTATGGGCACGTAGCCTGTGGAGAGGCTGAGGTTGAACAGTGTGTTTAGGTGGGGGGTTATTTCGTTCTGTAGTTCGTGCAGGGCGCAGCCTGAGACACCATCTGGCCCTATTGACGCTGTGCTTTTGGCTTTTGATAGGGCTGCTTTTACCCGTGCGTCTGTGATTTCCGGGACACTACACTTTTCCGGTATTGTTGTGGTCCCTTTTGGGGGTGAGAGGGGTGTGACGTTTGCACTGAATCTATCTGCCAGGATGTTGGCAATATCAGTGGGTTCAGTATATTTTGTGCTATTTTGCACTAGCTCAGAGCATATCTGCGAGTTGCCACTTAGATTCTTGACATAGCTAAAGAAGGCTTTGTGGTTATCTTTCGAATCCTTGGCTATTTTTCTTTCTAAGTTAGCCTTGGAAGATTTTATGAGGGACCTTAGCTTCTTACTGATACTGATCAGGGATGTCTTTCCTTCTTGGGATTTGCTTTTTCTCTAAACTAGTTTCCTCCTCTATTGTAGAGCCTCTTTATGGCAGGGGTCCACCAGACTGGTTTCCTTCTGTTAGGGGAGTGAGTCTTGGTTTTGCTAGGGATGGCACGATCCATGCATCCTTGTAGGTACTCAAAGAGTGCATTTGTAAAGGTACCTGCATCTTGGACACTGTTATCCTTTAGTGTGGTGGCTGTAAAACTTACCACCTCTGTCTTAAGTAAGGTGAAGATTGCTATAGAAAAGTTTTTCATTGTGGTTTCCTTGGTTGGAGGTGGTGGTGTGGTGTGGACATCCAGAGTGATTAGTTTATGGTCAGATCTAAGCAGTGACAGGTTGACCTCCGGTGTGGAACACCTGTCGCCCATGTTGGTGATGACCATGTCCAGTATGTTTTCACCTCTGGTAGGGGAGTTCGCCAGCTGATCCAGGGCATTTGAGTTGATAAATTCCAGAAAGTGCCGGACCTGGGAGTTTGTACTTGAGTAGTTTTCCCAGTTAACGGTAGGGTAATTGAAATCGCCCAATATCAGGGTGTTCAGTAGGACCTTCATGTTTTCCAGTGTCTCCAGAAAGGCGGAATGGTGGTCCTGGGTCATGAATGGTGATCTGTAGCAGGCCACAATTTGCATTGCAGATTTGCCTGATGTCAGTTGCACATGGATGATCTCGGAGGTATCATGCTACGCCACTAACCTGGAGGTGTAGGTATCCTTGATGAATATGGATAAACCCCCTCCTTTTGTGTTTCGGTCCATGTTCTGTGGCAGAAATGTGTGGTATGAGTTGTAGCCCAGTAGTGCTGGGGTGGTCTTTGGAGCTTTGAACCAGGTTTCAGTTACTGCACATATGTCGATGTTCTCCATACTGAGGAGTGCTTTGAGCACGTGCATTTTGAGATTTTAAACTCCTGGCGTTGAGTAGCATAACCCTCATTTTTTTATTTGTGCTGTTTATGGAGGTGGGTTTGATTTTTGAGCTTTGTCTAAAAAAGGCACTATGGGAGCAGCAAGAGCCTTGGCCAGTATTCGAAAGCCTAGGGGTGACAGGTGTCAGCCGCCTGGAGGCAGCTAGCGAGGCTTGTCGAGCATGTCGTCCCAGGTTGACAGACACTGGATCCCCTTTCAATGACACCAGAAACTTTGCCAGTTGTTGAAATTGATCATTTTTCTTTATACTGCGGTATCATTCTTGGTGAGGGCATGATGCTACTCAGGGTCAGGGTCATACCCGCCTGGGCTACATGATCAGAGAGCTCTTTCATGTCTCTTTTCATTTAGTCCAGGGAGGAACATCTCAGGTCATTCACACCAACATGAACAATGACAGAGTCATATTTGTACTTGTTCTGGAGTGACCTGAGTGCTTGTGTTATGTGGTGGATTCTGGCTCCCGACAGGCAGCTAACGGTAACCTTCTCCTTGTCCAGCCTAGTGAGTGGGATGTCAGTGTGCCTGACTATAGAGCCACTTATTACTAGTGTGTTAGGTATGTTATTTCACTTTAAGGGCTGTGATTGTGCAGCACACTGATTTTGTGTTTTATGTGTTGTCTGGTTTGTGACGGGAGGTGCAGGATTTTTGGGTGTCTGCTTTGGAGGTCTCTGATGCTTTTGCATGTTTTTATTTAGAACCTCTGAATATGATTTTGTGTATTTATGTGTATTTTTTGCCAGTGCTAGTTTAGTATGTCTGTGTGAGGCTGGAGGTGTGGTGCAAGTGTTAACCTTCTCCTCATGACTGCCTGTTCCAGTCTTGGGTGGAGAGAGCTTAGCCTCCAATTTAGCTATATCATTGCATCTCTCGCATATGTTAATGTTTTGTGGTAGGAGGAGAGGGATGTCTGTGTATATGAGGCAGTTGTAACATTGCCTCAGGATACCCAGGTTCACCAGCTGGACTGGAGAGTATACCTGAAATTGCCCTTTGGTCATGCCCGAATAGTAGGGTGAGCTGCTTAGTCACTTGGTTGGTGAGGAGTGAATAATGAGCTTTGCCCTACTGGGCAATCAAGTGTCGGGGTATATTAGTGCTTGCTATTAGGTCTGAGCAAGTGCTGGATTGTAGGATGCTTTTTAAGTGCTTAGGTTGAGAGTTACTTTCAAGGGAAAAACTGAAGAGGAGACTTGGTGGTGCCGGGATGAATTTAGCCCTAGCTAACAGGCGCTACCAGGACGTGCAAAACCATGCAAACGCGTTTTTTACAGCAGGGAAATGAAAGCCCAAAATGGCCTATAAACTACTAACTACTGGGCTGGAACCACTCCTCCAGGGACAGATGGCTGCTCAAAGCTCCCTCTCTCACAGGTGAACAGAGAAACCTCCCTTTATCCAAATACGGTATGGGCAACTCAGAAAATTGTAACATAGCCCTGAATTCAGCACTAGCCTGAAAACTGGACTGTACTAGCTTAGAAAGGTGGGAAACAAGGAAAACATTTTTTTTTAAAGATAAGGCAAAAACAGTAAAAAATACACCTGAAACAGCTTTAAACGACTACAAACAGTAAAAAATACACTTAAAATAGCTTTAGATGACTACTAGCAATCAGAAAAGGCTTTTAAACAAATTACCCAATTAACCAGTAAAACAATCTCAAAACTGAGCCCTGTTCCTGTAGTCTTCAATCAGAAAAGTTCTAACTGCACACTCCTGCCACTGGGGTGCAGGGGAATTTTCTCCAAAAAAGAAGGCCTGGATTAGTGCTCAAATAAAGCTAGATTCAGCAGGCCTGGATCTAGTTTGTGCTACAGCAAACAAGGCACACCAGTTTCAGTAAGAAACAGTTCAGATATGCAGGCACTACAAGCCTTTAACCAGAAATTCCCAGCTCAGAAGGGCAGAGTCCAGCCTCTCCTCCCACAACAGTGCAGACCACAAACCTTCTTAATGTAAAACAACTGTTCTGAAGCCCAAGTGCTTAAACCAAAAGGCTTAGAATGATAGTTACACCAAGCAGTAATAAATACAATGTAGTACTTTTATGACGCAAAAGCAAAATAAAGTAATAAAGTAGGAAGAAACACAAATACAGTAAAAGCAGATGAAAAAAGTGCAACATTTTTTTTTTTTTGAGTGAGCAAATGAGATGGGCCCAGGAGGAGTATCCAAATGCAAATTTACAAGAGGGGCAGGCAGTTTCAAAGCCACCAAGATTAACACCAAAACAAAAGCAGGGAGGGTGAGTGGGGAACTAACTGAAAAAAACAGAGCCACAACTTCCAGCTAGATAATATTCAATGCAACACAAATAAATCAATTTAAATGCTGTATTATTTGAAAAAAGTGCAGATAAAGATTTACTTAAATTCACTTATATGTCCAGTTGATTGCATGTAGGTCTTAGCTGGCCAAAGCTCAGGGTTTAAGCAGTCCCATTTGATTTACGTATGTGCAGCGATTTCATTAGGTTTGGGTCGGAGGTTGTTCTATAAGCCGGGCATAAGTCCCTCCTAAGAAGTCTGTACGATACAGGGTATAGTGACAGGGACTTTAGTCAGTCTGTGTAAGGAAAGTGCTGGAGTTCTTTGATCTTCTTTGTTAGAAACCTCTGATGTGTCTCCAGTTGTTGCAGGTGCTTTGTATGGTACATGCCAAAAGGGGCTTTATGCTCAATTATGGGCCTGAATAGTGATCAGTATAGGGGTTTATAACCTCCTTTGCTCTAGAGGTGATGCCTTTGCTAATAAAGTGTGCTAAGTAGAAAGCCTTCCTTAGTACAGTAGACACATGGTGGTCAAAGTTAATGTCACAGTCAACTTGTGATCCCTGATCCCTTACCGTTTCGTTGGTACATAGGGTATTGTTGTTATTTGATAGTGTGATAGGACATAGTTTTTACTGAAAAGAATGATGATGCATTTCTTCGCATTCAGTTTGAGACCACGACTAAGATAACAGTCATTGGTCTGAGTAAGACCCTTCTGAAGTACACTGACATCATGTGGCGATTCAGTAATTGCACCCATTTTGCAGTTGTCTGCAGACTTGATAAGCCACAGCCCCTTAGTTTGGTCCTGAGCTTCTGCAAACTATAAACCAAATAATAGGAGGCCCAGCACTGAAACTTGTAGCACCCCACTGTTGGCAGTCTGTTGTTTGATGTACAGTCACCCATTTTGATAGTGTGTGACTGGTTTGTGAGCCAGCTTGCAACCCATATCACAACAAAGGGGTTTACATTCAGTTTGCTAAGTTTATCGATAATGCCTGAGTGTGGGATTGTGTCAAAGACCGTCCCCAAGTTGAGGTATGCTATGTGCACAGATTTGCCCCGGTCAGTGGCCCTGGTCACATGTTCAAATACATACACCAGGTTTAACAGCAGGATCTGCCCCTGATGAAGCCATACTGGATTGGATCCCAGAGTTTGGAGGTCGCCTATGTCTTTATTTATGAGGTTCATAATGATCCATTCCATGGCCTTACAGATGAGGTTGGTCAGACTTATGGGTCCATGATTCCCTGGGTCTGGTGATAATCCACCTTTGTGTAGGGGAATAGCTGTCACTGTCCTCCATTCCACCGGAGCAAAGCCTGTGGTTAGGCTATGACTAAATAGGGTACTTAACTGCAATGGTAGTTTATGTTTTAGTTTGCTTAGAAGACTGCCAGGGATGCCGTCTGGTCCCATAGAGGCTGTTTTTTTTTTTTTTTTTTTGCTTTAGACAAGGCTTTAATGACCTGCTCTAGGATATATGGGGGGGGGGGTTAGGGGCAAGGTTTGTGATAAGTTTGCAGGGGATAAAGGAATGAAATTTTCACCATATCTGTCCACTAGCATATTTGTTATCACTGCGTTAACAGTGTGTGTGATACAGTTAGTCTCTAGCTCGGCATACGCTTGAGTCATACCTTTTAGGCAATGTAAATAGCAGTAAAAGGCCTTATGGTTATCCTCGGCTGTGACTGCTAAGTTTTTATCAATGTTACCCGTAGAGGATTTGACACGTTGTTGTATTTGCCTGTTGAAGCTGAGGAGGGTCCTTTTCCATTCTTGGGCCTCACTGTAGTTTTTCGAGACAGCAGTGTTTGTGTTTGTTGATGCTGGATGTCCACCAGGGTGGCTTGTTTTTTTTCTTGGTCCTCTGGCTTTGATTCTCTCTGGAACAGCTGAGTCTATACACTTACACAAGTGACTGCACAAGGCTTCACTGTAAGCTTTTGTATAGTTGTCACTTCCAGCTGGGTGTGAGGCTTGGAATGCATTTATACCTTCCCCTAGGAGGGTAGTTTGCTTTGGTGAAGTTTTTAGTGTGACTTTGCCCTTTGTGAGTGCTGATGTTAGTGCCAGTTCGAATAAGACTGATTTGTAGTGATATTTAGCTAACGAAGGTCCAACAGTTATGGTGGTGCATTTCTTGGTTATGTTAGTGAGAACAAGATCTACTATCCTTGTTCCTCTTGTTGGGGTTTGAACAATTTATTCCAGGGCATTTGAGTTATAGTCAAGGAACTTTTGTGCAAGCGAGTTAGGGCTGTAGTAGAAGTCCCAGTTGATGGTGGGATAATTGAAATCCCCCATGACCAGAGTGTTTGGCTGTATTTGGATTGACTATTTTGGTCAATCCAAATACAGTTTGGTCGAAATAGGGGAAGCCATCTCAAGTAGTAGACCTGTAACAAGTGGTGTACCACAGGGATCAGTCTTGGGGCCTCTGCTGTTTGGGATATACTTCTCAGAGGTGCAGGCCAAATCTAGTGGGCTATGGCTGACCAAGTTTGTAGATGACTGCAAGTTGGGTGCTGTCATCAATTCCCCTACTGATGTGGACATCCTCCAAGAGGGTGTCTCCCAAACATAAGACTGGTGCCAGAAACATGGCCTCAAACTGAAAGCCACAAAATGCATCATCATCCGTTTTGGGGAAAGTGGCATCCCACAAATTATCACACTGATAATAAGGTCCTAAGCACGCAATCAGTCATGAGGGACTTGGGCACTCATGTTGATAACAAACTGACTTTTGATCACCATATTGGCTTCATTGTATAGAAAGCTTTCTACATGGCCCACCTTATTAGTAATGGTATCTCGTCCAGGGACAAGGTGGTCATAACATCCCTGTATTCTTCACTTATAAGACCCATTATTGAATACAGTGCCCCTTACCTCACAAAACACTTGCAGCAGCTGGAGAGACCTCTGAGTTTCCTCACCCGAAGAATCCAGGGCCTCAAACATCTACTCTATACAGATAGGCTAAAAGCCCTGTCCCTCTAATCAGTCTCCTACAGACTCTTCAGAGGTGTCTGGCATACAAAGCAAACTCAGACCCTGCCCTAATAGGACTGCTGCATATCTGCAAGTCAAGCTCCACTCGAATAGCCCACATGTGCGACTTCAACCTGGTCTGTGACTTTAATAGGACTTGTTGGCGGGACAGATTTGTGCCCAGAGACTCCCCCCTTTTGTGGAATAGACTCCCTCTCTGTGTAAATCAGAGTACCTCATTAAGTCTTTTTAAGCGCAATCTGGATAACTGGATGGGAAACAGAAAATACACCCCTGGGATTCCACCTGTGTCCCTTCTGGACAGTGGCATAGGGTCCTGCTGGTTAGAACATAGGATAAATTCTTGGCTAGGCTTGTAAGGGCCTCAGGGCCAATAGCCTAGTAACTTTCCATGATCCTATTATTCCAAGGATAAAAATCCAAGGGGAATAATCCAGGGTGAGACTTTGCCCCGCTGCTCTTTTCCCCTGCCATTAATCCATTAAGCTGTCTGCTTAACAGATTAGGTCATAACTATAATTTGGATCCCAGAAAGCAACAAAGTGTAAAGACTTCTCATCTTCTCTTTGTGGATGAACTGTACAGCTCATCAGATGAGGAACGGAAAGCACAGCTGCAAGTAGTCAAAACTTTTTCAGATGATATAAGAATGGTCTTTGGTCTTGATAAATGTGTAAAAGCAACCTCTAAAGCAGGAAATCTGCAGCACCAAGAAAACATAATTTTGGGAAAAGTATGTGATATAAAAGAACTTGAGGAAGAGCGAGTGTATAAATATTTTGGAATTGATGAAGGATTAAAATAAAACATGAACAAATACAAATAAAACTCAGTAAGGAATGTTTTAAGACTTAAATTAATCCTGAAAACAGCATTGACAGCTAGGGACAAAGTTCAATTTATAAACCAATTTGCTCTTCCTGTCTTAACTTACAGTTTTGGAGTGATTAACTGGCCCCAAAAGGTGTTGGATGGATTAGGCAGGAAAACAAAAAGGATGCTTCGTGCTCATCAAATGATTTATAAAAATCAGTGCATACCAAGATTATATATTCCCGTTTTCTGAAGAAGGCATGGGCCTCCTTGAAATTGATTACATGTATAGATTTGCAATCATGGGACTGCATACATATCTGCTGATCTCAAAAGACCCAAATGTAGTGAAAGTTTTGAAACATGAGGCAAATAAATCTAAGAGAGAGGGAATTTAGAGCAGCCTATGTGTCCCTGGAGTAGTGGTTTCAGCCCAGAAATTAGTAGTTTATTGGCCATTTTGGGCTAATTTATATCTATTTCTGTCTCTTTCATTTCCCTGACATAAAACCCACATTTGTGCAGTTTTGCACACGGCAGCCCCGATTAGCTAGGGTATAACTACTCCCGGCTCCACAAAGTCTACTCTCCAATTTTTCTCTTGGAACTAGACAAGCTTTCAACTTAAACAGTCAAACCATTCACTTCTCATACCGGCACTTGCTCAAAACTCATAGCAAGCACTAATAAACCTTAGCACTAGACCCACCCCCCCCGTACTGTAGAGAAGGACAAGGCTCTCTATTTGACCTTGCCTGCCAATCAGTAAAACAGTTCACTGTACCTATCCAGGCATGTCCAAAGGGCAGTTTCAGGTGTACTCTCCGGTCCAAATGGTGAATCTGGACATTTTGAGGCAATGTTACAATTGCCTCATGTACACAGACAACCCTCTCCTCCTTCCACCAAACACTAATACATGCGAGAGATGCAATTATACAGTCAAACTGGAGGCTAAGCTCTCTCAATCCATGACTGGACAAGGCAGTCAAGAGGAGAAGGGAATTACTAGCATCACACCACCAGTCTCACATAGAACTATGAAACCATCACCGGCAAAAAACACACATAAATACACGAAAGCATACTCGGAGGCTCTAAATAAAAATCTCCAGAAGCAACAGAGACCTCCAAAGCAGACATCCAAGCAACCTCCACCCCCCAACACAAACCATGAAATACATCCTTCAGAAAACCAGTGTGCCACACAATCACAGCCCTTAAGGCAAAATAACATACCCAACACACTAGTAATAGGTGACTCTATAGTCAAGCACACTGACGTCCCACTCACTAGACTGAACAAGGAGAAGGTTACTGTTAGCTGCCTGTCTGGTGCCAGAATCCACCACATAACACAAGCACTCAGGTCACTCCAGAACAAGTACAAATATGACTCTGTCATTGTCCATGATGTCCTTCAAGGATGCATCTGCAGTCCTTACATATGGGTTGTCCTGCCTCAGGCAGCCCTTCGGTCGGCCGGATTCCAAAGTCTGGGTCCGGCGTTGGCTGACGTCGCCCTCTCCCTGACGTCAGAGCG
This sequence comes from Protopterus annectens, assembly GCF_019279795.1. Classification (NCBI taxonomy): domain Eukaryota; kingdom Metazoa; phylum Chordata; order Ceratodontiformes; family Protopteridae; genus Protopterus; species Protopterus annectens. The sequence goes on from NC_056735.1 coordinate 973,633,921, forward strand.
CCTGGGGTATTAAAGCATCAGTCGACGCCATCTTCCTCAGTCTTTCTTGCCGCGTGGTGCCCGAAGCAGAAGCAGTTCGCAAGTGCCGGTCGGCCAGCTCCTGTAACTTCACCGAAGACTTCAAAAGCTAAGTACCCCGTTGGGGACTCTTTCTTGCCTCAGCCGATGTCAGATCGAACGCTTAAAGTTAATAATTGCTTAACTTGTGGGAAACAAATACCTCATAAGGATTTCCATTCTTACTGCCTCCCCTGCTTAGGCCCAGACCACGACGTCTCGGCCTGTATAGCCTGTGCCTCCTTCAACCGACGCACTCTTAGGTGTCGGGCGGAGTTTGCAGAGGATTTTTTTGGGGCTAGTTATTGTTACAATATGCCGTCGGAGACTCCGACTTCTCATTTAACCAAAAAACGGAAGGACAAGTACCAACACACGTGGACCGTGGTTTCGGCTGAAACCACGCCTAGGCCTACCGCGAGTGTCTCGGTTTCGGCTGAAACCGAGTCCTTGGTGCTTCCGACCGTCGAAACCGCACAACCGACAACCTTGGCCCCGGAGGCCTCTTTTGAGTCGGTTATAGAATTTCCTTCAGAAACCGGTGTTCAGGAAACATCCGACACCCTTTCCCTAGACAAAACTACACCAGCTCGTGGAGCAGCCAGGCCTCCTGCATCCATGTCGATAAAGGCATTCACAAGGGTTAAAGCTGCAAAACAGCCAAAATCTCTGACTCCCAAGGCTATTCCTAAGGGATCCACTACAGGTTCACAGATTTTAAGTTTAGCTGAGGACCTTATTTCCTTAATTAGGGGCTCTCAGCCACACCCGGACAGGGGCTCTCAACCTCCTCTAGACAAAAGGCCCAGGGTTGAGCCCACTGATCCTCAGTCCTCTGATGAGGCCTCAGATGGCTCTGTTCTTTCAGACTACCAGGAGGAGGCCTTTATGGCCTACGAGGATTCTGATGCAGAGGAATCTATTCCTCTGCCTCCCTCCTGAAGAGCTGTCCTTTGGGAGACCCTTCACTCCATGAGAGCATTTCAAATGGCAGGGCCAGGATTTTTCTGATTCCAGGAAGAGATTAAGGACCTTTTTGCATTTACCTCAACATAGACCTTTGGCTATTCCCCCTGTTTTGAATGTCATTGATGATGTGTACTCTGAGTCTAGCATTACCCCTGACTCCCTTCCTCCGGCTCCTGTCAAACCAGATAGGTACTACAGGGTCCCGGACTCACATCATTTCCTTTACAAGGCTCACTCTGCTGACCCCGAAACTATTTCCCAGGGCCCTAAAGGGGTTGCAGCTGCCACTACTAAAAACCCACTCCCCTCTGAAAGGGAGTCCAGGGCTTTAGAGAGATGGGGTAAAAAAGTGTATACTTCTTCCACTCTTTTTATGAGGGCATTAAATTGTCATTTCCATATGATACAGTACCAAGAGTATTTGTTAGATGAATTGCATAAAAAACTGTCTTCACCTGAACCCCTAGATCGCAAGTCACTTCAGGATCTGGTACATAACTCCCAGCAGGTTAGCAACCATTTCTTGCAGTGTGGTTATGATGCATTGGAAGCTTCATGTAGGTCAGCAATGACAGGTGCAGTCATACGTAGGCATGCTTGGCTGAAGGAACAAACTCTGCCAGATCATGTTAAAGCAAAGCTTCTGGATGCACCACTGGAAAAGCAAAAGTTATTTGGTTCCACTGCTCAGGAGGTCTTAAAGAAATTTGAGGAAAAGGCTAAATCTGTGCAAACAGTCAAAGATTTTCTCCAGGTCCAACCACCAAGATTCAGCAGAAATTGGCCCTCTAAGAATTGGTCCTTTCCAGACACAGAGATTTCAAAGAGGAAAGAACAGGCGTGCCAGAGGTAGAGGGCAAGCTAGAGGCTCCTACAGAGGACGGCAATGGCAGCCTCCTAACCAGAGAGGTAGTGCAGGACCTACAACTGCTGCACAGGGACAGACTCAATGACTTTACCTTGACCCCGCCAACCAGGGCTCAATTGGAAGCACCTTTGGGCGGAAAGCTATCTTTATTCTCAAAAAATTGGCGCAGTATTGCAAGGGACAAATGGACACTGCAAATAATAGACAAAGGATACAGGTTCCATTTTCATACATTACCAAAAAGAAAAGGCATGCCAAACCTGCCACCGAATCAAAGGGCAGAGACTTTAAAACAAATTTCCAACCTATTGCAAATGAAAGCTATAGAAAAGGTTCCTCTCACAGAACAAGGCCAAGGATTTTATTCCAGACTATTCCTTGTCCCAAGAAAAGAAAAACAATGGAGGCCTATTCTCGATTTGTCCACACTGAATACTTACCTCATTGTGCCAAAATTCAAAATGCTGACCCTCCAGCAACTCCTTCCAATGCTGGGCAAGGGGTTTTGGCTGGTAACTGTAGACCTCAAGGAGGCATACCTGCATGTCCCTATCAGACAAAGTTGCAGAAGACACCTCAGATTTCTTGCAGGTTCAGAGCATTATCAATTCTCAGCATTGCCCTTTGGCTTATCTACTGCGCCCAGAGTATTCACAAAATGCCTGGCATCAGTAATTGCACACTACAGACTTCAGGGGATTCAAATATACCCATATCTGGACGACTTCCTTATACAAGCGGACAGCCAACAAACTTTGATAAAACACTTGAATTATGCCATCCGCCTACTTCAGGCTCTGGGATATACAGTCAACATTCACAAATCGAGACTTTTCCATCCCAAAGGATAATTTTTCTGGGTGCGAAACTAGATACAACCACCCAAATGGCTTTTCTCACGGAAGACAAACAAAGACAACTACCGGATTATTTCAAAAATCTGACAAGACAAACTCAGCTGACTGCAAGGAAAATCCTGCAGGCCCTGGGTTACATGGCATCTTGCATTCTTCTAATTCCACAAGCAAGGCTACATATGAAGAAACTACAATGGTACCTAAGGAGTTTATGGTGTCAGCACAGTCACAGCCTAGAAGCTTTGATACCACTCATCCCATGCCTTCAAAAGGAATTTCTGTGGTGGGCTCAAGCAAGCCAGTCAAACAGGGGTCTGCCCTTCAGCAAACCAATAATCAGCCAAACCATTACAACGGATGCTTCAGACCATGGATGGGGAGCACACAGGGAGGGCAGATGCATTCAAGGACTATGGTCACAGAAAGAATTGCGCATGCACATAAACCAAAAGGAAATGCTGACGGCGATACATGCAATCGAGGCCTTCAAACATTTTCTGCAATTACACCTTCTAATAAGGACAGACAATACCACAGTTATGTGGTACATAAACAAGCAAGGAGGTACCCATTCCTACCCTCTTTGCAGGCTGGCAATGAATCTTTGGGAACTTTCCCTAAAAATCAATATAGAGCTGCAATCCCAGTTTGTGCCAGGAAAAGACAATATACTGGCGGACAGCCTAAGCAGAAATATCATGGATCCACACGAATGGATGCTGCACCCAGACATCTTCCTTCAGATAACACAATCATGGGGGAGGCCGGACATAGATCTTTTTGCCTCCCACCACAACCGTCAGCTGAAGAAATTCTGCTCAAGGACATACCACCCACAAGCATGGAAAGTGGACGCCCTCTCTTTCAGCTGGAATACTCTAACAGTGTATGCATTCCCACCACTTCCATTAATGTCCAAGGTCTTACTGAAGATCAGGACAGAGCAGCCCAAAGTGATTCTGATAGCTCCGGACTGGCCCAGACAGCACTGGTACCCACTGTTAAGGAGCATGTCACGCACGAAACCGTGGCCTCTACCACTATGGCCACTTCTTCTGACACAACACAATTACAAAACTCTGCACTCCAGCCTGAAAACCTTGCAGCTAACAGCCTAGAGAATACCTTGACTACTCACCAGGATAAGCTATCCAAGACAGTGAAGGACATCATCATGGAAGCTCGCCGACCTTCCACAAGAAAGGCATATGCAGCTAAATGGAAAAGATTTCGCACTTGGAGCACCACAAAGGGCCTAGATGCGACAGTGATGAACTTGGCACATATCCTGGAATACTTGACAGAAATGCTCCACAATGGCCTTTCTTACTCTTCCATAAAAAATCATGCTTCAGCAATTTCAGCAGAATACAGTACTGATCCACCTGTCTTCTCTCATCCTCTCCTGAGGCAGTTTCTAAGGGGAATTAAAAACATCAATCCTCCAAGGAAACCACCAGTGCCTACATGGGACCTTAACTTTATGTTGGAAAAATTAACTCTACCTCCCTTTGAGCCAGCAGCATCTCCAGAACTACAGTTCCTGTCTTGGAAGACTGCCTTCCTTCTGGCCGTAACCTCAGCAAGAAGAGTATCTGAGTTGCAGGTCCTCATGGCAGTACAACAATTTCTTATTTTTCATCAGGACAGAGTCTCACTGAGAACCAATCCTTCATTCATGCCGAAGGTGGTATCCAGGGTCTCACTGAACCAAGCTATTCACCTGCCTACCTTCTTTCCAAATCCACAAAACAAAGGGGAGAAACTTCTGCATACTCTGGACATTCACAGACAGTTGCGCTACTACTTGGACAGAACTAAGACTTATAGAAAATCTGACCAGCTATTTGCAGCATATGCTGCTGGTGTACAAGGAAAAGCAATTTCCAAACAGACAATTTCAAAATGGATAGGGAATTGCATTCTATTCTGTTACTCTTTTCATGGCAAGACTGTGCCAGCTAACATTAGACCTCATTCCACCAGAGCCACAGCCACCTCCACAGCCTTCTTAAGAGGGGTGGCTACCAAGGACATTTTAGAAGCTGCTACATGGAGCTCCGTGCATACATTTTCCAAGCATTATAACTTACCCTTATATTCCAGATCCAGAGCAGGTTTTGCTACGGCAGTCCTGCAGGGCATTTTAGCTACACCATCCTTTTCTTAGATCCTACCACCCCCAGTTTAGCTATGGTATTCTACCCATATGTAAGGACTGCAGATGCATCCTTGAAGGACATAGTACAGTTTTGTACCTACCATAAATGTAGATGTCCGATAGGTATGCATCTGCAGTCAGGTTTTCCTCCCTCCTTCCCTCTGTGGTATTTCTTGGGTACTTATCCCTCTTATAGCTAGCTGGGGTTATCTATTATGGTGTATTTGTTTTATATTGCTGCGCATGTTTGGAATTTTTTGCATCTCTCCAAATTTAGCCTTCCTTAGAGGGCACCTGGCATCTGGGGCAAGAAAAACTGAGGAAGATAGCGTCGGCTGACGCTTTATACCCCAGCTCTGGCGTCGGGAGGGCGACGTCAGCCGATGCGGACCCAGACTTTGGAATCCGGCCGAAGGGCTGCCTGAGGCAGGACAACCCATATGTAAGGACTGCAGATGCGTACCTATCGGACATCTACATTTATGGTAGGTACAAAACTGTACTTTGGTGTGAATGACCTGAGTCGTACCTCCCTGGACTACATGAAAAGAGACACGAAGGAGCTCTCTGATCACGTAGCCCAGGCCGGTATGACCCTGACCCTGAGTAGCATCCTGCCCTCACCATGAATGATACCATGGTATAGAGAAAAAATTATCATTTTCAACAATTGGCTAAGCTTCTGGTGTCATTCAAAGTGGATCCAGTGTCAGTCAGCCTGGGATGATATGCTCGACAAGCCACTCTGCTTCGCTAGAGATGGCTTGAACCTGTTACCCTTAGGCTTTCGAATACTGGCCAAGGCTGTTGCTACCCCCATAGTGCCTTTTTTAGGCAAGGCTCAAAAGACAAACCCACCACCGTAAATAGCACAAGTAACAAAACACTGAGGGTAATGCTACTCAAATGCCAGAAGTTTAAACCTCAAAATGCACGCACTCGAGGCACTCCTCAGTATGGAGAAAATCGATATATGTACAGTAACAGAAACCTCGTTTAAGGCTTCAGAGAGCACCCCAGCACTACCAGGCTACAACTCATACCATACATTTTGGCCACAAAACCCGGGCCGAAATACAAAAGGCGGGGGCGTATCCATATTCATCAAGGATACCTACACCTCCAGGTTAGTGGCACAGCACGATGCTTCAGAGATCATCCACGTGCAACTAACAACAGGCAAAACTGCTATTCAAATTATAGCTTGCTACAGATCACCCACCATGTCCCAGGACCCCCACTCTGCATTCCTGGAAACACTGGGAAATATAAAGGTCCTACCAAACACCCTGATATTGGATGATTTCAATTACCCAAACATTAACTGGGAGAACTACTCAAGTACAAACTCTCTTGCCCAAACTTTCCTAGAATTTATAAACTCAAATGCCCAGGATCAACTGGTTAACACCCCCACCAGAGGTGACAACATATTGGACCTGGTCATCACCAACATGGGCGACCGGTGTTCCACACCGGAGGTCAACCCCTCATTGGTTAGATCTGACCATAAACTAGTCACTCTGGATATCCACATTCTGCCACCACCCCGGTCAAAGAAACCACCATGAAAAAATTTTCAAAAGCAAACTTCACGTTACTTAAGACCGAGGTGGGAAGTTTCAAAGCCCCCATGCTAAAGGATAATGCTGTCCAAGTTGCAAATTCCTTTACTAATGCACTCTACAGGCACCTACAAGAATGCTAGGATCATGCTATCCCAAACAAAACCAAGACTCACTCCTCCAAGAAAAAGAAATTAGTCTGGTGTACCCCTGCCATAAACAAGCTATACAAGAGAAGGAGGAAACTAGTACAGAAAAGAGTAAAATCCCAAGAAGGGAAGACATCCGCCACATAACGCATGCACTCAGGTCTCTCAACAGCAGGTACAAGTACGACTCAGTCATTGTCCACGCTGGTGTTAACGACCTGAGACGTACCTCCTTGGACTACATGAAAAGAGACATAGAGGAGCTCTCTGATTATGTAGCCCAAGCAGGTATGACCCTGACCTTGAGCAGTATCCTACCTTCACCAAGAATGATGCCACAATACAGAGATAAGATGATCAGCTTTAACAATTGGCTTAAACTCTGGTGTCATTCAAAGGGGATCCAATGTCTGTCTGCCTGGGATGACATGCTGGACAAGCCACGCTGTTCTCATGAGGGACAGCTTGCACTTGTCACCCTGGGATTCATTTTGGCAAAGGCTCTTGCCACCCCCATAGTGCCTTTTTTAGGCAAGGCTCAAATTCTAAACCTACCACCCTAGAACAAAACAAAGGAAAAAACTAAGGGTAATGCTGCTCAATGCCAGAAGTCTCAACCTCAAGATGCACGCACTGAGGCCCTTCTCAGTATGGAGAACATCAATGTCTGTGCTGTGGCAGAAACCTGGTTCAAGGCTCCTGAGAGCACCCCAGCACTATCAGGTTTTACCTCATATCATGCCCGCCCCAAAACCCGGACAATACCAAGAAAGGAGGAGGTATCCATATTCATCAAGGACACCCACACCTCAAGATTGGTGGCATCGCACGATGCATCGGAAACCATCCAGGTGCAATTAACCATAGGCTAGACTGCTCTGCAATTTGTAGCATGTTACAGGCCACCCTCGCAAACTCAGGAGCCTCATATGGCCTTCCTGAAAACACTGGAGGGGATAAATGTATCTCAACACCATCATACTAGGTGACTTCAACTACCCTAATATAGACTGGGAACACTACTCAAGCCCAAACACTCTAGCCCAAAAGTTCCTGGAATTCATAAACTCAAATGCCATGGAACAACTAGTCACCATCCCCACAAGAGGAGAAAACATACTTGATCTCATCATCACGAACATGGGAGCACAATGTTCAACGCCGGAAGTATACCCCTCACTGGTGAGATCTGATCACAAACTAATCTCGCTGGAGGTCCTCATCCTGCCCCCACCCGAAATGAAAAAGACCACAGTAAAGAACTTCTCGAAAGCCGGCTTCACACTTCTAAAGTCTAGTGTGGTCTCCTTTAAGGCCCCTGAGCCGGCGGTTAACATTACTGAAACCTCTGAATCACTTACAAATGCCTTCTACCAGCACCTGCAGGGCTGCATGGATCAGGCAATCCCAAGCAAAACAAAGACTCTTTGTACCAAAGGCAAGCGTCCAGTCTGGTGGACCCCAGCCATAAACAAACTCTACAACAAAAGGAGAAAGCTACTACAAGATAGAGCAAAATCCTTAAAAGGTAAGACACCGCTGATCACTATAAGTAAAAAGCTAAGAGCTCTCATAAAATCATCCAAAGCTAATTTTGAGAATAAAATAGCTAAGGACTCTAAAGACAACCATAAGGCATTCTTTAGCTATGTCAGAAACCTAGGAGGAAACTCCCAGATATGCTCAGAATTAGTTCAAAATGATGTGAAGATTACTGATCCTACAGACATTGCCAACATACTGGCTGAAAGGTTCAGTGCAAACTTCTCCCCCCTCCCCCCCCAAAGGAGAGATATCTATACCAAATGATTGTAGTCCCCCAAACATCTCTAACGCCCAGGTGAGAACTGCTCTCTCCAAGGCAAAGAACACAGCATCCATGGGACCTGATGGTGTCCCGCTGTGTGCTCCATGAACTCAACGAGAATTAAACCCACAGTTAGGACAGCTGTTTAATCTTAGTCTCACCTCCGGATACGCACCCAGGAGTGGCGCAGCGACTGTGGTCCCACTCACAAAGGCGGTGCCTCCACCGACCCTGGAAATTACCATCCCATTAGCTTGACAAGCCTTATCTGCAAAGCCATGGAGAGGATCGTAATGGATCTCATAAATAAAGACATAGGGAACTTGCAGACTTTGGATCCAACCCAGTTTGGCTTTGTCAAAGGCAGATCATGCCTTCTAAACTTGGTTGACTTTTTGAAACAGTCACCAAGGCCATTGACAGGAAAGGCAGTCCATACAGCCTACCTAGATCAGGCGAAGGCTTTTGATACAATACCTCACTCGGGTATCATTGAAAACTCATCAACTTAAATGTAAACCCATACATTACAAGATGGGTTGCAAACTGGCTGAGTGACAGAACCCACAGGGTCAGAGTTGCTGGCGCCATGTCAGACTCAAAGCCTGTCACAAGTGGTGTCCCACAGGGCTCAGTCCTGGGCCCACTCTTGTTTGGCATCTACTTTTCTGAAGTACAAGCAAACACAGGAGGGTTATGGCTGACAAAGTTTGCAGATGACTGCAAACTGGGCCGTGGTTGAAAACACATCCGACACAGATATCCTTCAGAAGGGTCTCACAGAAACGGATAACTGGTGCCAGAGCCATGGCCTAAAGTTAAATGCCAAGAAATGCATAGTCATACCCTTCGGGAAAAATAAGGTTACCTAGCTACCATATAGGTGGCAATCCCCTGAACACAGAAGAAGTTATTAGGGACCTGGGAACCCAGGTTGACAGTAGCCTTTCATTCGACACTCATATTGCTAAAGTAGTTAAGAAGACCTTCTGCATTGCCCACCTTATCATGAAGGGATTCACATCTAGATCAAGGGAAGTCATAGTCTCCCTATACTCATCACTCATCAGACCAATGATCGAGTACAATGCCCCACTCGGAATGTATCTGACCCGACACTTGCAGCAGCTGGAGAGGCCACAAAAGTTCCTCACCAAAAGGATAAAGGGTCTCAAAAATCTGTCTTATGCTGCCCGACTGAAAGAACTCCAGTTATATTCAGTTGCTTACCGCTTGCTCAGAGGTGACCTATGCCTGACATACAAGGCCATGTCAAACCCAGATTTGATGAACATGCTTCATCACAAAAGTGCTAGAGCCATCAGAGCCACAAAGACGGGAGACTTAAACCTCGACACGGTTATTAATAGGACGTGCTGGAGGATAGATTCATCACCCAAAGACTCCTATGCTGTGGAACAAAATCCCGGTTTATGTGAGGCAGAGCACCTCGCTGGCCTTGTTCAAGAGGAATCTTGACCAATGGATGGGAGATCGCAGATACACCCCAGGGGTTACCTCAGTGTCACTGCTCGACAGAGGCACAGCAAAATAATGGGCATAGTTTCTCCAAACTAAAGGGGTGGTGTAAGCCACAAAACTATGGGCTAGGCTTATAAATGCCCTTGGGCAGATAGCCTAGTATGAACCTATGAACCTATGAACATCCCTGATCAGTATCAGCAAGAAACTAAGTTCCCTCATAAAATCATCCAAGGCTAACTTTGAAAGAAAATTGCCATTGACTCCAAAGATAACCACAAGGCATACTTTAGCTATGTCAAGAATCTAAGTGGCAATTCTCAGATCTGCTCGGAGTTGATGCAGAATGGCACAAAATACACTGAACCGACCGATATAGCCAACATCCTGGCAGACCTGTTCAGTGCAAACTTCACCCCCCTCTCACCCCCAAAAGTGCCCATAACTATACCAGAAGAATGCCCCTGAAATCACAGACACTCAGGTTAAAACAGCCGTCTACAAAGCCAAAAACACAGCATCAGTGGGACCGGATGGTGTCCCAGGCTGCATCCTACACAAGCTCAAAGATGAACTAACCCCTCACCTAAACACACTGTTTAAACTCAGCCTCTCCATATGCTACGTGCCCACAGAATGGCGCACAGCAATGGTTATGCCACTCCACAAAAGTGGAGTCACAACGGACCCTGGGAACTATCGCCCTATAAGACTGACTAGCTTGGTCTGCAAAGCTATGGAGCACATCATCATGGATCTCATTAACAGAGACATTGGAAACCTCCAAACACTGGACTCTACCCAGTTCGGCTTTGTTAAGGGCAGATCATGCCTTCTAAACCTGGTGGACTTCTTTGAGACAGTTACCAAGGCTATAGACGAGGGAAAGGTGGTCCACACAGCTTATCTAGACCTTGCAAAGGCCTTTGACACCATTCCCCACTCAGGTATTATAGACAAGCTCACCAGCCTGAACATAAACCCCTACGTCATGAGATGGGTTGCCAACTGGCTCATGGAAAGAACCCACATGGTAAGAGTTGCGGGGGCTAAGTCCGACTCTAAACCGGTTACAAATGGCATTCCCCAGGGCTCAGTCCTAGGACCCCTCCTGTTCGACATATACTTCTCAGAGGTACAGGCAAGCACAGGAGGACTATGGCTGATCAAGTTCACAGACGACTGCAAACTAGGGGCTATAATTGACTCTCCGGCTGACACAGGCATCCTCCAAAAGGGTCTCACTGAGACAGATACCTGGTGTCAAAACCATGACCTCAAGCTAAATGCCAAAAATGCATAGTCATCCCCTTTGGAAAAAACAATGTACCCACAAACTACCACATAGGTGGTAGCCCCCTAAATACAGAAGATGCAATATGGGATCTGGGGACCCAAGTAGACAGTAGCCTCTCCTTTGATAATCACATTGCCAAAGTGGTTAGAAAATCCTTCTATGTGGCCCACCTAATCACAAAAGGGTTTGCATCCAGATCGAAAGAGGTCATTGGGTCCCCCTATGCATCACTCATCAGACCCATCATAGAGTGCAATGCCCCATTTGGGATGTACCTTACAAGACATCTGCAACAACTGGAAAGACCACAGAAGTACCTCACCAAGAGGATCATTGGCCTCAAGCAGATGCCCTATGCAGCTCGACTGAAGAAACTCCAGCTGTACTTGGTTGAATGCCGCCTACTCAGAGGTGATCTCTGCCTGACATACAAGGCCACGTCCAACCCAGAATTGATAGACATGCTCCACCTAAAAAAAACTGTATACCCTCTAGCCACACGCTCCAGGGATCTGAACCTCACCACAACAATAAACAGGACATGCTGGAGGGATAGATTCCTGTCCCAGAGACTTCCCATGCTTTGTAACAAGATTCCAATCTACATTGGGCAGAGCTCCTCGCTAACCCTCTTCAAGAGAAACCGACGAGTGGATGGAAAACAGAAAGTTTACCCCAGGGATCACTTCAATGGCTCTGCTGGACAGAGGCACAGGGAACTAATCTAAGGGGGCGTTGAAAGCCAGCACATTCCAGCTAGGTTTATAAATACCTTCGGGCAGATAGCGTAGTACCTACCTATGAACTTATGACTTCCATGCTTAGTTTGGCAGAAGCAGTTTGGCATCAAGCGAGAATAGAAATCAAACCAGAAGTAGATAAAAATCAGGCAGCAACTGAATGTGACAAAAAATAAAGAATTTAAGATGAAGGATCAGATGAGAAGGTTAGAAATTTGGAAAATGTATAAATATAGTTGCAAGTATCGGACACTCTTGGAACAACCTCATGTTGATCAGGATCAAACACAGGAATGGTGAAGGATAGGTGAATTTAAACCAAAAGATAAAAGGTTAATATTGGCGGCCTAAGATAGTGGACTATGTACACGATGGTTTACAAAGTCCACTGAACATGTCAGCGAAATGGAGAATTGTAGGTTTTGTAAAACAAAATTGGAAACAGTTGCACATCTTGTAGCTGGCTGTAATATACTAATGGCACAAGGACTGTATACTGTAAAGCATAATAATGTGGCACAACTATTGCATTGAGGATTATGCAAACATTAGGGTATTGAAGTGGCTGAAAACCACTGGAAACATGAACCACAAAGAATTATAGAAAATGATGGTTTATATCACATGGGATCACCCATCACCAATAGTTCAAAAAACAGATACGAGAAAACCAGATATAGTAGTCCATGAAAAGAAGACAAAAGTAGCATTGATCATTGAAATTGCTACATGTAGTGATGAAAAATACCTGGATTTTCAGGCAGAAACAAGGGCAATGTGATAGTACACCCAGACGGTTCCAGTAGTAATAGAAGCAACAGATGTTATAAAATGTATTTACAATCGTGCTTAGATATGTTATCGATACATGTAACTTCAAATAAATGCAGGAGGACTCATTGCTGGGCACATTGCGGGTGTTGCGAAGGGCACTTCTGGCTAACATCAAAGACTGAAACAATACTAATTTCATTAACTTTAATCAGACTTTGACTTAGGAATGGGGTCCATTCCTGCCAAAATGGTAGAAACCCAAAAGACTTGGAGAAATTTAAAAATGCATCCATGGATATTATTAGGGCCCACCGATGCAATGTTTTTTAGATGTGAAGAGGGCTGTGAGGGCCGGCCTGTTCTTTAGTGATAGTTGGAAAAGAAATGGTAGAGGATATTTGCTGGGGAATACCTGATCATCTCAGAGCCATATGAATTCTGTCTTCTGCTTATACCTTATTGTTCTTGTTAACACTTTAGACTAAAGTTACTGTTGACCGCTCTTTTATCTTGGACTTTGTAACTACTTCAGACAATTACATGTTTCTGTCAAGACTTCTCTCTCCATATTTATAGTTTGACAGGTATGGCTTCAGTTGTAACCAAAATGCCACAAATTCACAAGAAAGGAATATATATATATTTTTTTGTAGTATATTCATATTGGCTAGGCAGACTTTTTTTTTAAGTAGAACTAGCCAGTGCAACTTTAAGTTACATTCCCACATACATACATACATAATACATACATAGATACTTAGATACATACATACATACATACATACATACATAAATAAGCAGACACATTCCATGTGAAACTGTGATGTCATTTATTTTACAAAATAAATTAACAAGGAAACAGTTTTCTTGGGAAGTTTTATTTATTTGCATATTTCACAACTAATGACATACCTAGGCATACATAGCTCTTTTTGATATAATGTAACAGTTGTACAGTGAAACAATGTAAACTGCAACTGAGAACCAATGTGATACTTTGTTGCAAACAGAAAGTTTGCTGAATAATCAAAACAATGCAAAACATCCTCAATATGCACTCGTTAGTTTAAGGAATACCTTTGCACCTAAAACTAAACAATAAATAAACATGGAAGCATCCTTGTATGTGTAACATAGCCACTTGAGTACACGTCTAGTTTACATTTACACATTTTACATACATGTCCAAAAAGTAACATTTTTTAGTCATGGTCAGTACTGCCCTTCTAGCTTATACATGTACCAGAACAGTCATTTCAATATAAGTGAAGATGTTCTTAAAAAACTCAACAGTAATAATTGCTTTAATATAATTAGAACTTGTATCCCACATGTCAGCTGGTCTTACAGAGAACAAATGACTGTATCTGTCATTCCTGTATCATTTCCGGGACAGATTGTCTAAAGATCTCTACTACTCATTGATAACACCAAACATTCCTAGAGGTAGTTGTCTGTGATTACTCTCTACTTAAGGAGTCCACTTAAATATCAGTATGAGATGGAGTGAAAAGTTCAAATATTTCAATTGTTTGTAATAAATTAAACTTTCACATCCATGAATGCCCTTGCTATATTTTTGCTGTGCCCTTTACAGTGTACTCATGTTAATTTTATGATAAGATTTCAGATTCTAATTTGTCTAGCGTAACTTACAATCCATAATTTCATTATTTCTGATTTCCTAGACTTTTTCTTAGACTATTTCCTGATTTCCTAGACTTCATTAATCTTATTTTACAGCCCATAGTTTTAAAAATTGATCATTAACCAATTTGCTGATATGATCAAAAAAAAAAAAAAACCCTCAAAGCTGGATCTACCCATATATCCAGTTTCTTAAATTAATCCACATTGTAAATCACCGTGTGCTATATTAAATGCTCACCCTTCAATCAATCAGGGATTTCCTTCTTCTTCCTCAGCATAGGCCTTTGGCTATACCTCCTGTACTAGACATTGTTGATGATGTGTTTTCGGAATCCAATATGGCCCCTGATTCCCTGCCTCCGGCCCCTTGTAAGCCAGACAGATACTACAGGGTTCTTGACTCCCACAAATTCCTTTTCAAAAATCCTGTTGTGGACCCTGAAACAATTTCACAGGGGCCCAAGGGCATTGAGGCTTCTACTGCTAAAAATCCTACCCTTTCGGACAGAGACTTCAGGGCTCTGGATAGATGGGGTAAAAAGGTTTATACTTCTGCAACCTTGGCAGTCAGGGCTTTAAACTGTCAATTCCATATGCTAAAATATCAACAGCATATCATGGGATTGCTTAAACAGAAAATGATGTTGATTTCTGACTGTGTGGAAAATAAGGATTTACAGGATTTATTGCATTTAACTGAGCAAGTTGGAAAACATACTTTGCAATGTGGTTTTGATTCTTTGGAGGCCTCTTGCAGGGCTGCTATTACTGGGTCTGTGCTTAGAAGTAATGCTTGGCTTAAGGAGCAATCTTTGCCTGATCATGTTAAAGCAAAATTGTTGGATGCTCCTTTGCAGCAGGACCATCTGTTTGGCAATAAGGCTGAAGAAGTTCTAAATAAGATGGAAGATAAAGCTAAATTTATGGAAATTGTGAAAAATTTCTTACAAGTACACCCTCTAAGATTCAGTAGGCACTGGCCTACTAAGATCTGGTCCTTTCCAGTTCCTTCCAGAGCCACTCAAGCCAACCCCAGACATTGCAAAAGCACCAGGTTTCAGTCCCAAGGGACTTTGAGAAATAAGCAATGGGGTGCCTCCGCTTCCAAATGTGGAACTAACAAGACACCTCCCTATGGTAAACAGTCTCAATAACTTCCCTTTAAAATTACCAAGCACTTACATCTTAGCCACCCCTTTGGGGGAAAAACTGGCTCTTCTTGCAAAAAACTGGCAACTTATAACCCAGGACAAATGGGTTTTAAATATAGTGTCCCAGGGATACAGATTTCATTTCCACACATTGCCAACTCCAAACTGATGGCCAGATCTGCCCCCAAATCAGTGGGCAGAGGCTCAGAAACAAGAACTTTCCCTCCTAAACACGGGGGCAGTTCAGCAAGTACCAGAAGAGGAAAATAGACAAGGTTTCTATTCCAGACTTTTCCTGGTACCCAGAAAAGACAAATCACGGTGTCCAATTCTGGACCTGCTATTCTGAACACATTTCTGGACATTCAGAAATTCAAGATGCTAACTCTTCACTCATTTACTTCCTATGTTAGGCAAAGATGCCTGGTTGGCAACTGTAGATTTCAAAGAGGCTTACCTGCATATCCCAAGCAGGGAATCTTGCAGAAGATACCTCCACTTCAAAGCAGGCTACTTGCATTATCAGTTCTCTGCACTGCCCTTTGGTTATCTACTGCACCCAGGGTATTTACAAAGTACCTGGCTCCAGTAATTGCATTTTGCAGGCAAAGAAATATTCAAATATATCCATACCTGGACGATTGCCTGATTCAGGCAGAAAGCAAGGCCATTCTTCTAAAACATCTGGCGTTTGTAAAAAGGGTTCTAACTTGTCTAGGGTACACCATAAATGAAAAGAAATCAGAACTGGTACCCTCTCAAAAAATTACATTCCTGGGTGCAAGCTTAAATACAGCTGCTCAGATGGTTTTCTTTACACCAGAAAAGCAACTTCATTTGGTGACTTACTTCAAACAGGTGGCCACAAAAACCCTGCTATCTGCAAGACAAATACTGCAAGCCTTGGGGTTCATGGCCTCCTGCATTCTTCTAATTCCATATGCAAGACTGCATATGAGGAAACTTCAGTGGTACTTAAAAAATTTATGGAGCCAACATTGTCACAGCCTGGAAACAATGATTCCTGTCATTCCTTGCCTGCAACTAGAGTTCCTATGGTGGGCAGAGGCCTGCCACCAAAACAAGGGACTGCCATTCACACCACCCCCTGCTGCCCAAACCCTAACTACAGACGCATCAGACTATGCATGGGGGGCTCATCTGGCAGGGAAGTGCATTCAGGGCAAATGGAGCCCAAATCAAATGCACCTTCATATCAATCAAAAAGAAATGCTAGCTGTACAGAATGCACTGACAGCCTTCAAGGACTACCTTCATCCAGGACAACTAATGGTAAAGACGGACAACACCACAGTTATGTGGTACATAAACAAGCAGGGGAGTACACATTCCTACCCCCTCTGCAGACTAGCCATGGCATTGTGGAACACTGCCTTGAGCTATCAAGTACAACTACAAGCTCAATTCCTGCCAGGAAAGCTGAATATGTTGGCAGATGAACTAAGCAGAAATCTCATGGACCCGCATGAATGGAAACTGGAACCACGGATTTTCAACATGTTGACACGGAAATGGGGGAGCCCAGACATAGATCTTTTTGCCTCACCCCAGAACTACCAGTTGGGCTAATTTTGCACAAGAACTCCTCACAAAAAAGCATGGAAATTGGATGCTCTGTCCTTCATCTGGGAAAACCAATCACTCTATGCCTTTCCCCCTCTGCCTCTGCTCTCCAAAGTTCTACTAAAAGTCAAACAGGACAAACAAAAGATGATTTTGATTAATCCAGACTGGCCTCGCCAACACTGGTACCCTCTCCTGCAGTCTGTCACAAATTTCTCCATGGCACCTGCCTCAGACACCTTTCTTACTGTCTCGGCAGAACAACCAAATTCTGCACCCTCTGCTCTAAACATTGAATCTTGCAGCTTGACTAATCACTTAAAGTCTCCCTTAGCATCCCTCAGCAAACCTGTGATGGATGTCATTTTGGAGGCGAGAGGACCTAGTACTAGAACATTTTATGCTGACAACTGGAAAAGATTCTGTGCCTGGAATCAATCTCAAGGGATAAGCACAGCAGTGCCCAATTTACCTCAGATTTTGCAATACTTAACTGAGATGCTTCACAAGGGCCTGTCTTTTTCTTCCATACAAATCCATGCCTCAGCCATTTCAGCTCATTACAACACAGAACCCCCCTTCTCTCATCCTCTGCTAAAGCAGTATCTCAGAGGGGCCAAAAACTTGAGGCCACATAGAAGAGCTTCAACCCCTGCCTGGGACCTTAACTTTGTATTGGAGAAACTCACTCTCCCTCCTTTCGAGCCAGCTGCTACTGCAGGCTTAAATTTTCTTTCCTGGAAAACAGCCTTCATTTTAGCAATCACTTTGGCTAGAAGGATTTCTGAATTACAGGCCCTTATGGCAGTGGAGCCTTTCATCATCTTTCATACGGACAGGGTGTCACTCAGGACCAACCCATCCTTCATGCCCAAGGTGGTATCCATTGTGGCTCTTAGTCAGTCCATTCATTTGCCAACTTTCTTTCCCAATCCACAGAACAAGGGGGAGTGGATTCTGCATTCATTGGATGTACACAGGCAACTTAGATTTTACTTGGACAGGACTAAATCTCGAAGAAAATCTGAACAGCCGCTGGTAGCA
>NC_056735.1:973657075-973756538 GCF_019279795.1 Protopterus annectens
TGCTGATAGTTTATTTGCATTAGTGCATGATGGATCCTGATCTCTTCTGATACTGAGCATTACTTGCATCACAACTATATTTCAGTATTTTTGTTGATCTGTTCTCTCTTCTATATTTTATAACATTGACACTTGTCTTAATTGCATTATAATTTTCTCTATTTGATACTTTCATGGTGACATTTAATTTCTCCCCTCCCTTCCTTTCCCTTACTGCCCTGTGTTTTTGTGATGAGATCATCTGTTATTAATTTAGCTGCACAGTGATATATCCTATTTACTTTTGTTATATTGCATGAATTTCTATGAACACTTCTAATTACTGTGTTCATTTGTTTTATCAAGCTTCTAACTTTTTGGGTTTTGTTGACTTTCTGACGTTTTATTTCTTTCATTGACCTTAATATATCTGTCCTTCTCTGAAGTAACTGTTCCCTTAGATCATTCTTGTTATCAGTCCAGAATTCCCTCCTAGTCTTGTCGTGTTTTCTATCTCCCATTTCTTCCTGCACTCTTTCTTTCTTTTGATGACTTCCTGGACTTGTGCATTCTTCCACCTGCTTTCCTTGCATACCTTATTCCCATACCTGGCTCAGCTGCATACCTGTTATGAAGTCCTCACAAGTAACGTTTTGAGATGCTTCCAGTCCTCTTCAACTCCACTTATTTCCTCTTCTTGTCATGGTGGTAGAGCCCTAAGCAATTCTTAGAACTGTTGTACTTCAGTCATCTTCTAGGTCTTCAGCCTGGTTTGTGTTGACATTGGAAGACTTTTATGACCATTGATTGCATCTGATTGTGGCAACCAGTGTTTTTTTACTGTGGGCTTACTGTTTCACTGGGGTGAATTTACAGTCACTGATGTTACCTCATTGTCCAGTAGCCACTCTTGTATGCAATTTTGTGACAGTATTGCTTTTTGAACCATGTGTTGTCTACTATGAAGCCAGTTGCCAGACAGAAGTCTAGAGTGGCCTCTCCATCTTTATTCCTACTGCAGTCCTTGTATCCTATTCTGTCTGTCCTGATATGTACATTCAGGTCAGCCATTATCAGCACCAATTTCTGTTATCCTGATTTATAAAGCATCATTAAAGTCAATGTGTTTCCTCTGGTGCCAACCTCTTTTTCTCAACTCTCTTGGACAGCTGTTATTTGAGGTTCCCCTGATTTTCACTGAAATTTTGTTTTCTCATCTGTTCCAAGTGTGTTACAAGCCTATAAATATGGCTCTTACAGCTGTATACATATCTTTATTATTTTCTGCAGATGTCAATCTCCACTCCAAAATTCAGTTTCTTGAGGTTTGTTACATTAATAAAACACTGATTATATAACAAAATAGTTACATAATTTTCTGTTTGTCGTAAGAGAAGCCTGAGTCAATTGGTTTGCATGTTAATTACTCTAACATTTGCTACAGTCATCTTTGGTTTTTTATCTTGGACATACTGGGATAAACAATGGGTGCAAGCAGAGGTGAAAATGGTCATACCAAACTTGATGAGGTGCTAAGTGCACTGGTTTCTAGCTTGGTATTGACTTTCATTTCTTTGAGTGAGACGTTTTAAGTGCTGAGCTGTTACAAATGTCTTCTGCATTTCAATGTATGTATTTATCTGAATGCATTTACCAGTGTAATATATTCATGCATTCATTACAAAGTAGTAAAGTCAGATATTGTCTCGGTGCATCACGTGGAAAGGCAAGGCTTGGTTTAATTGTTTGGAGGTGGGTATGTGGTGTTATGAAACAATATATGTGTCCTTTCTACAGAATTCTGCTTAGTTGTGGAGCTCACAGTCATAAGGGACGTTTGTGCAGCCTTTTTTATTAAATTAATACTGTTTGTTTTAGAATTTAACTTTTTGTGGTTGGTGACAATGGGATTATAAATGTCTGTCACAATTTGCTGTAGGTGACTTTAATTTTGGAGTAAGTTTTACAGATAATTGTGATATTCTGCTGTTTAAGCTGTTCTGTAGAGTCTTTTGCAAGTCATCTGAAGAAGCAGTCAGCATTGTAGGAGATGGCTGCTCGAAGAATTAATGGGACTTATTTAGACTACACACTTGTATATTACAGGTGCATGAAAATGTTTATGTTTGGGAGATTCAGATTTAAACTGTGTGTTATTCATGACATCTTGTGTTTGGTTTCATTACTGGAGAAATTTAAGTGGGCAGTATGTGTTAGATGCACTTCTTGTTTTCATGTTGCATGGTTTATATTTACAGGTTGCTAGTTTTCCTGTACTCTGAGTGTGCAGTAATTTTAGTGTGTCTTTGTATTAATCCATCCATTGCTGACTGGCTATTTTTTCACTGATTGCTTGGGAGTTTGGTTATCTAGGAGGTTTACCATGTTCATGTTGCTTTCCTCTGCAGGATTTTAGCCCTACTAAGAAGATGCGATCCATTTTAAGGTGTTAGTGTGGCTTATTAGTTATGTATTTTTTATACAATAATTATTGTGCTTTCCTTTTGTGGATAGTGATAAGTTTAGAATTAGTTTTGTTGAGGGGTTATGAAACCAGAGTTGTCACTTCTTTATAATCTGTCTAATCTTTTTGTGCAATTACCTTGTGTTTTGGTGACATTCACATTACATATAATTACTGTTATACATATAATGTTTTCTGTATTTATCACTTTAAAATGTATTAAACCAAATAGCTGATAAAAATAAAAATAATAAACTCTGTGATAAACGAAGCTGTGCTTTAATTCAGAAATTCAGTACAAATCCAGTAAGTGCTTTTCTTTTTTTTTTAAGACTTCTTCAGACTCTCTTTATTTAAAACTCATCAATTTCATTTAAAACTAAAAAAGATATCATCACACATTTTTTTCTTGTGTCTTAACCTTTCTCTCTCTCAAAGTTTAAAATCTTCTCATGCATATTCCAACCATCCCAACTCCTCCTCAGAATTCAAATTGATCTCATAGTCAGCAATATTTCCCAAAACTAAAACTTTAAAATTGATTTTACAACCCTCCATTTTGTAATGTTTACCTAAAGCATTAGCTTCATTGACAGTTTCCACAGCTCTTTTATGTTCATACATTCTTTTGAACCGCTCCCTACTAGTACGGCAAACAGAATGCATTGCAAGACTGACATACAATTAGATAAAACTTTGATTTGCATGTGTAAACCATGTTGACATATTTTACATGACTCCTTCATAAATTAAACCACAGTTTCCAATTTGTTCTGATAATCTGTTTGATGGCTTTGCAATTTCTGTGTGTTGGATGGCAGGTTGAATGCCTGCTATCCCCCTGGGCTAAACAACAGAGAAGATTTTGTAGCCTATTTGAGAAAGAAAGGGTTAAGACATTAATTGGGAATGTCATGTGATGATATATTTTAGTATTTAATGAATGAAGTGAGAGGTTTTAATTCAGTCTGAAGAAGTCTTGTGTATGAAAAGATGAAAGTGCTTACTAGATTTTTACTGAATTTCTGCATTAAAGCACAGTCTGGTTTATCACCGAGTTTATTATTTTTCTGTATTTATGGTTATTCAAGTGACTTAACAGTCTGTACGTCATACAACTGTTGGAGAAAAGTGGGAGACCCTACTTCTGGTCACATCACTGCAAATTTTACTAGCATGTCTGTTAAAAAAAAATCAACTAGAGGGGATGCATGCTCCTGCAAGCTACTGTCTGTCACCAGACTCCCATATTACCACTACTCATTAAGTCACCTGAAATCTCTACGCAAATAACACTAAACAAGGGAACTGAAACCTTCACTGGTTTGGAACTGAGGAGTACACATTACGGAGTTCCTATCAACAAGCACACTTAAACAACTTAACTACACTACACACACGATCTGAGACATGAAATCATTTCTCCTGTCAACCTGCAAAACAGAGAAAGATCTGTTTTTGTAAAATGCAAATAAGATAAAAATATGTCGGAACGAAGTTTGGGCTCAGTAGAACATCCTTTACCAAAACTTCTTAAGCATTAAATTTCAAATCCCTCCCTGCAGTTTTAAAGCCATCTGTATTACAAGCAACCAACATCAAATGTGTAAACAGGTTACTCGACACAAAACCAAAAAATACATTTTGCATTTAAAATTAATAGATCTCACATTTTAAGTATCAAAGTTTGTAACAAAAATTTACAGCACAAAGCTGTGCATTGTTAAAAATTGCGATCGTTGCTTTCAGGGGAGGGTGGCTGCTAACTTACAACATACTGTAAGTAATAGTCGGAAGTTCTGCCAAAACAGATACAAAATTCATAATATAAACACACCCCTTTAACAACCAAATATTTTGATATACAAAACTTCATGTCAAGATCTTTAAGTTGGCCAGGTCTGGGCCTTAGTTCTAATCAAAGTAAAACAGTACACAAGTATTTTGCAATAAGCATATAATTGCTGTTATACGTATATACATATAATGTTTTTACCTAGTGTTTTGGTGGCATCTTTCAGTCAAACGTTTTTATGTATGAGATTTAATTTCATTGTTATGTCAAATGTTGAATTTGGAATACCGAATTGGTACCATAAAGGCCACTGGTGACAAGTGTGGATATATTTATGATTTCCCATCCATTTGTCCAAATGTTATTTGAATAGGTTTAAAGAAGAGCTCTGTTTCACATAAATGCGGAGTCCTTTCCAGAAAAAGTGTAATCTCTCTGGCCCTCCAACATGTTTTGCTTATGTTACAGACAAGGTTTAGATCCTTAGATTGGGTAATACTTGTACTGCTTGTTTTGTGAATATTTAGCATATCCATCTGGGCTGGATCTGAGAAGGTCCTGCAGGATAGGTATAGATTGGCCCTCAATAGTCTGTAGGAGACTGAGAACACAGATATGGCTTTGAGGTACTCCACATAGGACATGTTGTTTACATGCTGTATTTTCTTAATGAAGAACCTCTGTAGCTGCTGTAGTTGTTACAAATGCCTGGTCAGCCAAAGGGTACATTTTACTTGCTTATTGGTCTAATGAGGGCAGAGCATAGGGGAGTATGATCTCCTTAGATATGGATGCCTTACCATTATGTATGAGTTATACATTGTAGAAGGATTTTTCACCATCATGGACACATGGTGATCAAAGTTCAGGTTACTGTCAACCTGAGTTCTCAAGTCCATTACCACTGGGTCTAATATTTGAACAGTGTTATCAATGTTGCAATTTGCAGGGGTGCTCATCTTCCCCAAAGGGTATAAATATGTGTTTTTTGGCACTGAGTATTAGGCTAAGTTTCTGTCACCAGCTACTTGGCTCTCAGACCCTCCTCAAGGATATCTACATCTTTGTAGGAATCAGTCACTGTACCCAGCTTGCAGTCATCTGCAGATTTGGTCACCCAAAGACCCTCTTATATTTGTTATGACTTGAGAAAAATATATTCCAAACAGGAGAGGTAAAGTTGCTGAGACATGTGGAACACTACCATTAACAGGCCTGTTTGGTGGAGGTAGATTCCACCACCCTAACTTCATGTATCCTTTCCATGAGCCATTTGACTATCCATTGGGTTACATAGGGATTTATGTCTACATTTTTGAGTTTGTCTATAATACCTAAGTGAGGAGTAGTGTGTTGAATGCCTTTACTTGGTCAAGGTAGACAGTATGCTCTTTTTTATAGGTTCTTAGGTTGGTACTAGGCTGTCGGCCATAGGGCCTATACAAGCCTAGCCATAACAATTCCCTGGCTATTTCTTCCCACAATATTTACTTCCCTGGATCCCTGTCTAGCAGGGCAACTGACATGATGCCCGGGGTGAATTTCCTATGTCCCATCCAGTCATCAAGGTTCCTTTTGAAGAGGGCCAAAGTGGCGCTTTGCTTGACATGTCTGCGGAGTCTATGGGTTAGGAACCTATCCCTCCAGCATGTTTTGTTCATTGTGATGACAAGGTTTCGATCCCTGGAGCATGTGGCTCTGAGGGATTGGGATTTCTTTAAGTGTAGCATGCCCAACAGCTCTGGGTTTGACATGGCCTTGTATGTTAAGCAGAGATTGCCTCTGAGTAGATGATATGCGACAGAGTATAGCTGGAGTTTTTTTAGATGGTCAGCATAGGGGATCTGCTTTAGGTCTGTGATTCTTTTAGTGAGGTATTTCTCCTGCCTTTCCCATTGTTGCAGATGTCTTGAGAGGTACATACCAAATGGGGAGTTGTATTCTATAATGGGGTCTAATGAGGGATGAGCACAGTGGGACAATGACCTCTTTTTTTCTGGATGAAAAGCCCTTAGTGATGAGGTGTGCTACATAGAAGGATTTCCTGACTGTTGTGGCGATGTGGTTAGTGAAGGTGAGACCACTGTCCACCTGTGTCCCTAAGTCTCTTATCACACTTTCAGTGTTTAGTGTACTGCCACCTATGTGGTAATTCACGTGTACATGTTTTTTCCCAAAGAGCATCATCCATGGCTCAAGTGGCCTTCTGGGTTTAGTAGGAGGGATCTATCCTTAATGAAACAAAACTGGGATGGGTCCAGTATTTTAAGATTTCCTATGTATTTTTTTAGGTCCATGATAACTTTTTCAATGGCCTTGTATACAAGACTAGTCCAGCTTGTGGGTCTGTAGTTCCCTGGGTCTGTTCAAGGTCCACCTTTATGTAGAGGGATGACCATTACATTCCTGCATTCCCTAGAGACAAAGTCTGTCTAGAGGCTGTGGCTGAATAGACATTTTAGCGGGCCTGAGGCGTCATTTTTAAAACTCTAGAGGAGGCATCCCTGGATGTTCTCAGGGCTCAATGCTGTAGTGTGTTTAGCTCTGGAGGCTGCAGTGAGAACCCATTCTTTAATAACTGTGAAAGGATAAGAGGTAGCTTGTATTTTCTAGGGAGTAACTAGTCATCTTTGAGTTATATGGACTCTGTCATCTACTTGTACCTTATTGCTGCTGTGTAACACTTAGGTTCATAGGTGGGTACTAGGCTATCTGCCCGAGGGCAATTACACGCCCAGCCAGAGTGTGTCGGCTTTCACTGCCCCATTGATTAATTAACTGAGCCTCTGTCAAGCAGAGCCAATGAAATAATCCCAGGGGTGTATTTTCTGTTACCCATCCACTCGTCAAGGCTTCTCTTGAAGAGTGTTAGTGAGAGGCTCTGCCTAATGTAGTTAGGAATTTTGTTCCAAAGCATAGAGAGTCTCTGTGACAGAAATCTATTCCTCCAGCATGTTCTATTTATTGATGTTCTTCGTCCCCCATTGCTGCAGTCCTTACTTATAGTCGCATGGTCCGATGCAGAAGCAGTTTTGCGAGTGCAGGTTGGCGTTCTGAAATTTTACGAGCGAGTTTCAGACCAAAACAGAGTTGGAGAACATTTTGGTTTTTCTTGCCTCAGTATTTAACGGATGTCAGAAAAGTGAATAACTGTATTTCTTGTGGGAAACAGATACCTCATAGGGATTACCATACCTTGTGTATACCTTGTTTAGGGCCTGAGTGTTGGTTGCCGCTCTTGTGCTAGGTTTAACAAACGCACTATTAAGAGGAGGTTAGACTGTGCCAGGTTAGTGTTTGGGAAGCGTTGCAATTATAAAATGCCGTCGGATGCTCGGCGCCCGCTCGCAAGAAGAGCGCACAAACAAGGCAAAGCCTAGGGTTGATGAACCGCAGTCAGTGGAGCCAGAGGTTTTGCCAGGAGTTTCCATGGAGTCTCAGGCAGAAACTTTACTGTTACAGGATGTGCCTTCTCAGGAGGTAGGCCAGGCTGAGGGGCTTCTCAGGTAACTGTTCTTCCCTCTCTTCCCAAGGTGGTTAGAGCCTCTCCTTCTGTTGCCAAAATTTCTTTGAGAGGTAGGCCTACTTCAGTTTCAGTGGGGGCTTCTCCTAGCATTTCGGGTTCTGTACCTAAGAAACATATGCTTAAAATGGCAGAAGATTTGATTACTTTGATTAGAGGTTCTATGCCCGCGCCTGATAAGAGGCCTAGGGTGGAACCGGAGTTTGATAGTTTTGAACAGTGTTCAGAGGCTTCAGAGTCTTCTGCGGAAGACTTGCAGGAGTATCCTACTTATTCTGATTCTGATGTGGATGATTCCACTCCTACAGCTTCTCCTCCTGAGGATTTCTCATTTTCAGAGACTCTGCATTCCATGAGGGAGCACTTTAAATGGGAAGGCCAGGATTACTCTGATTCCAGGAAAAGGCTTAGGGAATTCTTGTTTTTACCCCAGCATAGGCCATTAGCTATTCCTCCTGTGTTGAACGTGGTGGAAGATGTTTTTGCAGAGGCTTCCCTGAACCCTGACTCTTTGCCTCCTGTGCCCGAAGCTCATAAGTATTTGTTTAAGAGTCCTAGGGCGGACCCAGAAACTATTTCTCAAGGGCCTAAAGGTGTTAAGGCTTCTGTGGTTAAAAATCCTGTTCCCACTGATAAAGAGGCAAGGGCTTTGGGAAAGAAAGTGTATACTTCTTCCACTCTAGCCATGAGAGCGTTGAATTGTCAGTTTCACATGCTAAAATATCAGAATTATCTCCTTTCGCAATTAAAATCTAAGGTGGATGCTTTGGCGGAAGGTATTGAGTGTAAAGAGTTGCTGGATTTGGTTCATGTGTCTGAACAAGTGGGTAAGCATTCTTTGCAATGTGGTTTTGATGCTGTACAGGCCTCCTCGAGGGTGGCTGCTACTAGTTCTGTTCTTGCATGCCTGGTTGAAGGATCAGAATTTAGCTGAGCATGTTAAGACGAGGATTTGGATGCTCCTTTACAGTCTGATGTGTTGTTTGGATCGCCTGTGGAAGCAGTTTTAAAGAAAATGGAGGACAAAGCTAAGTCTATGCAAACTGTTAAGGATTTTTGCAGGTGCAGCCTCAAGTTTAGTAGAAATTGGCCTGCTAAGGGGTGGACATATCCTGCTTATGATTCCCAGTCTAGGCTCAAGGTTCTTTAGGCCTAGAACAGGGAGTTCACCTGCTCAGACTTCCGGTGAGGGCAGGGTCAGTCCTTCGTAAGCAGACCCAATGACCTGTCTTTTCAGCTGCCAGTAGATTCTGGAAGACTGTCTCTTTTCATAGAAAATTGGGATTTAATTACTCAAGACAAATGGGTGTTGGTCATCATTCACCACGGTTACAGAGTTTATTTCCATACAATGCCCCTTTCAAAGGCATGCTCCTCCACAAAGAAAGAGGCTCACAAGCAAGTTTCTCAGTTACTCCAGATGGGGCCATTCAGCCAGTCCCTGTATCAGAAAGGGGCCTAGGATTTTATTCTCGCCTGTTCCTAGTACCAAAGAAGGGGAACACGTGGAGACCAATTTTGGATTTATCTCTCCTCAACACTTTTCTGGACATTCCCAAGTTCAAGATGTTGTTTACCTCTGCTGGGCAAAGATCACTGGATGGTAACTTTAGATCTCAAGGAAGCTTACCTTCATGTGCCTATAAGGCTAAGTTGCAGGAAGTATCTGCGGTTTCGAGCTGGAAATTCTCATTATCAGTTCTCTGCATTGCCCTTTGGCTTATCTACTAAATCTATCCTTACTTGGACGACTGCCTGATTCTGGCTCAAGAAAAGGAAGGCCTTCTACAGCATCTGGAATATGTTATAGCAGTGCTAAGATGCCTAGGGTATTCTGTGAATAAAGTCCAGTCTAGTACCCTCTCAAGACATGTGCTTTCTGGGTGTGAGACTGAATACAGCAGCCCAGATGGCCTTTTTAACCCCGGACAAACAAAAGAGTCTGTCACTTTACTTCCATCAACTATCTCATCAGTCCGTGCTGACTGCAAGGACAGTCCTTCAAGCATTAGGGTTCATGGCATCTTGTATTCTGGTGCTTCCCAATGCCAAACTGCATATGAGGAAGTTACAATGGTATCTCAAAATTATGGACACAGCACTGCCAGGATTTGGACACTGTCATTCAAATAATACCTTGCCTTCAAAAGAATTTTGTGGTGGGCTCAGGAATGTCACCTAAACAAGGGACTCTCTGTGACTTTAACGACAGATGCCTCGGACATTGCTTGGGGAGCTCATCTAAATGGAAAGTGGATACAAGACAAGTGGCCTGCCAGACTACAGCATCTACATATCAACATGAAGGAGATGTTAGCAGTCCAGTTTGCATTAATGGCTTTCAAGGAGTTACTTCTTCCAGGGCAGGTGTTGATTCTAACAGACAACACAACTGTTATGTGGTACATCAACAAGCAAGGGGAACACATTCTTATCCGCTATGCAGGCAAGCAATGATTTTATGGGAGATTGCGCTAAGCTTGCAACTAACTCTTCAGGCAAGGTTTCTGCCGAGCACAGAACTCCTTAGCAGATGTGTTAAGCAGACAAATCATGGATCCCCACGAGTGGAAACTGGATCTTCATGTATTTCAAAATTGACAGTGTCATGGGGAACTCCAGACATAGATCTGTTCGCTTCTCCACTAAACCACCAGCTGCCACAGTATTGCACAAAGGGGTTTCATCACACTGCTTGGAAAGTGGATGCTCTGTCTTTCAGTTGGAAAAACCTTCATGTGTATGCCTTTCCTCCTCTGCCTCTTCTTCCAAAGGTACTATTAAAGGTCAGACAAGACAGGCCAAGGATGATTTTGATAGCTCCAGATTGGCCTCGGCAACACTGGTACCCACTACTACGGAGTTTGGTAAGGAAGCCTCCATGGCCTTTACCTCTGATTCCTCATCTGTTATCTCAGAAGGATGGTCATCTGCTCAATGTCAAGCTTCACTCTCTTCATCTAACAGCCTGGCATATTCTGTGTTGAAACACAGCAGGTCTCAACTTCCTCAACAAGTTCTAAATGTGATTATGGAAGCTAGAAGACCTAGTACAAGGAAAGTGTACGCAGAAAAATGGAAGAGATTTTTATTTTGGAGTACAGCAAAGAATTTGCAGGTTTCTGAGCCTAATTTGAGTGTGGCTCTTCAATATCTTACTGAGTTATTGGACAAAGGTTTGTCCTTCTCTTCCATTAAGATTCATGCTGCAGCAATTTCAGCTCACTATGATTGTGACCCACCATTGTTTTCGCATCCTTTGTTCAAGCAGTTTCTTAGAGGGGCAAAGAATATAAGACCCCCAGTAAAGCTCCTACTCCTGCTTGGGATCTCAACTTTGTGTTGGAAAAACTTACTCTACAACCTACTGCTGAATTGAAATACTTGTCATGGAAGACTGCTTTTCTGTTGGCTATTACTTTGATTTTCCATACTAATCCTTCCTTTATGCCTAAGGTGGTTTCTAGTGTGGCTTTAAACCAAACTATTCATTTGCCTACTTTTTATGCAGACCCCCAAAATAAAGGGGAAAAGATTTTGCACACTTTAGATGTACACAGGCAATTGCGTTATTATTTAAGCAGGACTAAGGATTTCAGGCAGTCTCAGCAGTTGTTTGTTTCTTTTGCTTTGAGTTCACAGGGTAAGCCTGTGTCAAAACAAACTATTTCTAGGTGGATTGGCTTTTGCATTGCATTTTGTTATTCCCATCATGGCAAGGAGATTCCAGCTGGGATTAGGCCTCATTCCACTAGGGCTACTGCCACTTCAACAGCATTTCTAAGGGGTGGCAACTAAGGATATTTTGGAAGCAGCTACTTGGAGTTCAGTGCATACTTTCTCTAAGCATTATCACCTTCCTATCTACTCTAAGTCTAGGGCTGGTTTTGCCACAGCTGTCTTGCAAGGCATGTTGTCAGCTCCTGCTTCTTTATGATTTGCCAGCCTCCCTTACCTCTGCTTTGGGATTCTACCCAATAGTAAGGACTGCAGCAATGGGGGCATAGTACAGTTTTGTACTTACCATAAATGTAGATGTTCGAGGATCCCCATTGCTGCAGTCCAATTTACCTCCCTCCTTCCCTCTGTGTTTAGGGGTGGTTGTGTAGGTGAGGTTACATGCTTATATTTTGTATATATTCTTGTATATATTGTACATATTTTTGGTGCAGGTATTTTGGGCCTTGTCTTTTTAGGGTCTTCTGACATCTGGGGCAAGAAAAGACTGAGGATATGACGTCGGTCATGCGCATTAGTACCCTGACGCCTGACCGACGTCAGCCTTATACTCTGGTATTCGGGCCGACTGGACGCGGACTATACCCAATAGTAAGGACTGCAGCAATGGGGATCCTCGAACATCTACATTTATGGTAAGTACAAAACTGTACTTTGTGGCGAGGTTTAGCTCACTAGAACGCGTTGCTCGCAGTGACTTGGATTTCTTTAGGTGGAGCATGTCCATCAATTCTGAGTTGGACATGGCTTTGTAAGTCAGGCAGAGATCACCTCTGACTAATCACTTTTGAGTAATGTTACTGCCCTCTACTCTTTTATCTTGGACTTTGGTAACTATTTTAGCCAATTAAATGTTTCGGTCACGGCTTTTCTCTCTATTGTATAAGGTTGAGAGACATGCCTTCAGTTATAGGTGAAATGTCATGAAATCACAGTGAATGTCTTTTATTGCATGTATATTCCTATACACTAGACAGACCTTTTTGTTTCTAATTAGAATTAGCCAGTACAACTTTATACATACAAATATAAGTAAACAGACATTATCCATGCAAAACTGTAGTTTCATTTATTTTGTAAAATAAATGACCAAGCATGCAAACATGCATGTTCCTCATGGAGTCATAATTTTATTTATTTGATGGTTTCAAAAGTATCATATCTAGGTATAGTTAGATATTTTTGATATAACTTAACTGGGTTACAGTGAAACACAGAAGAGGCAATTTGCTGATGAATCACAACAATGCAAGGTAGATATCTATAATAAGCACCACTCATCAGTTTAAAAAACACCATTGCACATAATACAAAAAAATAATAAAAACAGAGAGAGCCTTCTATACTTAACATAGCCACTCTATTAAAAGTTTATTTATACATTTTAGATATGTATATACATACAAATATTTCAGGCATGAGCAATAATGCCATTCTTGCCTGCAAAGTTGTAGTTATAGTTTGACCTCATTTCCATTTGCTATATTTTTTTTAGCTATCGTCTTGCTTGAATTCCAGTTGTGCATTTAGCCAAACTGCTTGACATTCCTTGTAGTATAATTCTTTATTCTATTTACAATTTTCTGTTTGTGTCTTGAGCCATGGAGCTCAGGTTGTGACTCAGAAGGGTCTGTCAGCGACCCACTTACATGGTTATCAAGCTGAAATTTATTAGTAAACAAACAAACAGATGAATAAAGAAATAATGGGAATAAATAAATTTAAATGATTTCAAACAGAGGTTAAATTTTATTTGGTAACTTGGAGAGTACAGTGCGCATCTGTTTGTTGCTTTCATTACTTATTAAACAATTAAATGTTTGTTTATAGGTACCTTGCTGTTTGTGTATACAGCTGGTACTCTTACAGGACATAAAACACAGTAGGGGTGTATTCAGAAAGGAAAAGTAGCACAGTGTATAAAGCTAAATATGCAGTAAGTGTTGACATGCAGGACATGTGCAATCCAGAGAGATCTGTAGCACAATCGTGGCAGTATGAAAATTGGTGTGGTCAGTAGTAGTATATACTAATGATCATATAATGACATTCAAATAGATGGATTATAGAAATACGTTCATCAAGAAACTGTTGTTTTTGTCTGCATGTATATTGGGTCTATATTATATTGTCGAAGTATTGAAAGTCCGACTCACTAAAGTTTGAACTTTAATGATCGAACCTATAATACTTTGAATGTCAAAAAAAAAAAAAAACATTTTAAGCCCAAAAAAAAAAAAATACTCTATGCAGAGGGCAAGCCCCCCTGCATCCCCCACACCCCCCGCTACTTATACCAACTCCGAGATCACACTACAGTGCAGTAAAGGAAAATCTTCTCTTCTCGCACTCTATGGCAATCTCTGTTATATGATTCGAGGTTTTAAAACTTCGATCATTTAAAGTTCGACCTTTAGTGATTTAAAGTTTTAAAACTTCGAACATATGATATAGACCCATATATATTCTATATGCAGCATGCACATTTTTAAGATACTTGCTGATTGTATGTTGATAAGTTCATAGGTATATACTAGGCGTGCAGTTCAAAAGACCATTATTAACTGTAGCCAGCTAAGCCTGAGTGCTGTTGGGTGAGTTAGGTTCCATGGCCAAGAAGCACCATGCTGTATTCCCCAAAGAGGATTTATAATTTTCAGGCTGTTCATTCAGAATATTACTGAATGCAGACGATGTATAGTACTGCTTGACATGCATAGGAAGTTTATTCAATAAATATAGGATTCCTTGGGATAGAAACCTGTTGTGCCAGCCATGTTCTATTTCTCTGTCTATAAAATATTAGTCTTTGTTGTGGGTTTTGACGGTGGTGTGTGTTTTGCATATCTGTAAGAGGTCAAACAGGGTGGAATGGGCCAGGTACCCTACTCATGGACAGCACTCTGCTGAAGACTGGCATTGATTCCTTGATATAAGTATCACCATGAGTAGTAGGCATATACTTCCTACAGACTTCCTATCTGTGGGCATACATACTTATGCACACAGATAGGAAAATATATGGAAATATTGAGACTACATTTGCCTCAACTTTCAAATGGTAACCAGTGTAACTGTACTGCAGTCAAATATTCAGGAAAAGAGTGAAAGATCCATACATTTTATCACAATGCAGGGAAGAAAAAGAAACTAAATTAATTTGGACGGAATCAGTATTATACAAACTTATGATTCCTGAAGGAAGTCAGCTAATGGGAAGATACTTTTAGTACAGTAATAAGATTAATTTTCAAAGTTGCTTGACATGTTTTTTATTGAAACATTGTAAGACGTTTACAGCTTGAAGTTATGGGAAAGAGTAGTGGAAGCTAGGTTAAGAAGGGAGGTGATGATTAGTGATCAGCAGTATGGTTTCATGCCAGGAAAGAGCACTACAGATGCAATATTTGCTCTGAGATTGTTGTTGGAGAAATACAGAGAAGGTCAGAAGGAGTTGCATTGTGTCTTTGTGGACTTAGAGAAAGCATATGACAGGGTGCCTAGAGAGGAGTTGTGGTATTTTATGAGAAAGTCGGGAGTGGCAGAGAAGTATGTAAGAGTGGTACAGGATATGTACAAGGGTAGTGTGACATTGGTGAGGACTGCGGTGGGAGTGACAGATACGTTTAAGGTGGAGGTGGAATTACATCAAGGATCAGCTCTGAGCCCTTTATTATTTGCAGTGGTGATGGACAGGTTGACAGATGAGATTAGACAGGAGGCCTCGTGGACTATGATGTTTGCAGATGACATTGTGATATGTAGTGAGAGTAGGGACCAGATTGAGGATACCCTGGAGAGGTGGAGATATGCTTTAGAGAGGAGAGGAATGAAGGTCAGCAGGGCTAAAACAGAATATATGTGTGTAAATGAGAGGGAGGGTAGAGAAATGGAGGATGCAGGGAGTAGAGTTGGTAAAGGTGGATGAGTTTAAGTACTTGGGATCAACAGTTCAGAGTAATGGTGAGTGTGGAAGAGAGGTGAAGAAGAGAGTACAAGCAGGGTGGAATGGGTGGAGAAGAGTGTCAGGAGTGATTTGTGACAAACGGGTACCAATAAGAGTGAAAGGGAAGGTCTACAAAGAGGGTAGTGAGACCAGCTATGTTATATGGGTTGGAGATGGTAGCATTGACGAAAAGGCAGGAGTCAGAGCTGGATGTGGCAGAGTTAAAGATGTTAAGATTTGCACTGGGTGTGACTAGGATGGACAGGATTAGGAATCAGTATATTAGAGGGTCAGCTCAGGTTGGACAGTTTGGAGACAAAGCAAGAGAGGCGAGATTGCATTGGTTTGGATATGTGCTGAGGAGGGATGCTGGGTATATTGGGAAAAGGATGCTAAGGATGGAGCTGCTAGGTAAGAGGAAGAGAGGAAGGCCTAATATAAGGTTTATGGATGTGGTGAGAGAGGACATGCAGGTGGTTGGTGTGAAAGAGCATGATGCAGAGGACAGGAAGAAATGGAAACAGATGATCCGCTGTGGCGACCCCTAACTGGAAAAGCCGAAAGAAGATGATGATGATGATTGTAAGACATTTATTCTTCTAGAATCTTAGGACATTTGCAACTCTGTGGGTTTGTTTTCAAGATGCAAATCGTACAAAGCAATGCTGTCCTGCCAAATGAGGGAAACCGTCTTAGAAATGTATGTCTGCTTGAGCGCATGCACTAAAAAGCAACATTATTGCTGACCATATGAAAAATAATTACCAGCGATAAGAAAAAAGCATGTAGCAACAAGCATGAAACAAAAACAAACAAAAGAAAATACAATTGCCTAGGCTGGGACAATCATTCCACTAAGTGTTACAAAAAACAAGTACATACTGAAGATGTAATTTCACTGCTGCAAAGGCTGCAGATCTGAGTGTGACTAGATAGCATCTCTGGCTGAGGCTAAGTCATTCAACTAATCTAATAGCCTATGGGTGGGGGAAGGAAAACACAAAAGGGCACTGTAAACTTTTAGGAATGACCATCCCCCACTGATCTTTGTGAAATCTGACCCGCTGTATGCTAAATAAGCTTCTCTGAAAATCCTGCCTCTGTGTGAACATGTGACTTCCCTAACACTAAAATATAAACAAAGTACTCAGGCAAGCAGCTGATTTCAGAAATGAGATAGTGCCCCTTTAAGCATCATTTTATGTTATGCCTTCTTTAACCAGGTATACTCACTGGATAAAGTGTTTGTTTTCAGGGGTGACCTGGTTTGGCTAAATGACTTGCTCAAATGACACTATCTGCTTGACAGGGGCACAGGAAAATAATTTTCTTGGGTGGCGAAAACCAGGGTACCTTTTTGGCTAGGCTTGTATAGGCCCTAGGGCCAATAGCCTAGTACCTACCTATGAACAGTAGGCAAATGGAGGTGAAGAATTCAAACACTGTACTTTTGATTTCAAGAAGCAGTTCATTAACATCTCACAGCCTTAAGTACCAGATAACTCTTAATTCATTTAAAGGGTTAACAGAACAATAAATGTTGCATGGACATGCATTTCCTGAGCATTACAGATTGACTGTAATCCTCACTGATTTACCAGAAAGAGGAAGGTAACAAGGGACAAGGCATAAATATGAGGCAAAATCAGAAATATTATGCAGAATCAGAGATAGGAGGAGGATTACTCTAAATGTTCATTATATTGATCACTGCTGCAGTAGCTTTAGCTGTATGGGTTATATCCTACCAAGGATATAACAGCTAGCCAGCTTCAAAAGCTTCAGAGTACATTCCACATGCAGAAACCGTCAGGTAGTTTTAACATTGACACCTAACCATTTTTTTTTCAAGACTCTCTGAAAATCAAACCAATTGTCTGGTAGTCCAGAAAACACTGTGCAAACTGTGGCATTCTTTTTTTCAAAAAAAGAAACGTACTAAAGGAGATCATTAAATTGGCAGATTTACTATGTTTTTTAACAGAAATGCATAAATCCGCAGAATGAAGACATCAGGAATGCAAAAAGAGGACATTCCTCCTTTGCTGGTGGTGGTGGTGGTGATGTCACAGAATAAGATCAAAGTAGGTGGGAGAGGGGAGGAAATGGTCAGGGTTATGGGAGGCACGAGGGTTGTGTCCTTGGTCCGGTTTTAACAGCAGCGAAAGGTGGCAACCATAGATGGCTTGAGCTGAGCTGAATAAAAGACAAGTTTGAGCGCAAAGCTCTTCAGAACTTTACTGATGCTGAAGAGTTTGCTCACGTGAGGCTTTCAAGAATCGACAGTTGGCTTTTGCTTTCCTTTGATGAGCAGATAACTTCCCTTTGGGGGGGGGGGCCTTCTTTTTTCTTAAATTTGTTGATGTTTTCTTTTCTTTTCAGGAAAGTCATGTTAACACTAGGAGTGCTGCATTTCATTGCACAGTCTTGAGACTGTAATTTATTTTAAAATGGAACACTCATTTTTCTGTCATTTTAAAAGTAGTGTACAGTAACTAAAACACTTTTTCTGTGGAGAAACTGTTTATTTTTTCTTTCGAGTGGCTGGCATACTGTTTTAAGTTGCCTTTTACCGTGTTTTTTTCTGTCAAAGTAACTTTTGTGGACTGGTAGTGTTTACTGGCAGTTGCTGCTTGTCTTCCCCCAGGAAGGGACAGCATTTTCAGCTTGACCATGGGACAGACTACTGATGCCACAACCAGTTCTTCATCCAGCCATAAAAAGAAACAAAAATTAAGCAAACAGCTTTTGCCACCACAACAGGCTATCAATTTGCCTCAGGCACAGGTGGGTGACTCTGCTGTTGCTATTTGTTGTTGCACCTCATACCACTCATTTTCTACCCCAGATCCCTCTGGTGTAGCACCAACAGGCACTATGGACCGAGGAATAGTCACATTGTCTGCGGTTGTTGGGGTCCCTTCAGTATACAAGGGAGAAGCACTCTTGTTGGTCCTCGGAGAAGGAAAAGTGAAGACTTCCCTGTTGTGTCAGAATGCTGTGCTCATCCCTGGGGAAGCTGCTGCGGCAATTAGTTACATGGTTTGCCCCATTTTTTTTTCCCCAAAACAACAGAAAACCAAGCATATATCTTCTCCTCCTCAAACTTCTTTGGGCAGGGCTATTTTACTGGGACTGGCTCAGGGTTTAATTCAGGCTATTGATCCTTCTTGTAAAGTAGTTTCTGGTAAAAGAAAGAATGCCTATTTTGAGATTCAAAATTCTGAATCTGAACAGAAAGATGAAGGGACAAATTGCTCAGGTTTCTGGAGTTCAGCTCAATTTCTTATTTTCCTTATGGGGATTTTTTTTCTCTACGACTATTGCTCAATTGTGCCATTGTTTTCAGTAGGAGAACACTGAGGATGTTCATCGTGCATACAGCTGCAGTCATAACAGATGGGTTCTCCTGCCATCAGGCGGGTCCTCGGTCGGCCGAATTCCAAAGTCTAGGTCCGGCATCGGTTGTCGTCGCTTCTTCCCTGACGTCAGTGCGACAGGGGTATAAAGGAACCAGCCGACGCCATTTTCTTCAGTCTTTCTTGCCGCGCGGTGCCCGAAGCAGAAGCAGTTCGCAAATGCCGGTCGGCCAGCTCCTGAGATTATGAAAATTTGGAAACCGAAGTCTTCTTAAAAGCTAAGTACCCGTTAGAAACTTTTCTTGCCTCAGACCGATGTCAGACAAAGTTAATAATTGTATTTCTTGTGGGAAGCAAATACCGCATAAGGATTTCCATTCCCTCTGTATACCTTGTTTAGGCCCAGACCACGACGTCTCGGTCTGTCGCTTTTGTGCTACATTCAACAAACGCACTATTAAATGTCGGGCGGAGTTCGCCCAGCATTATTTTGGGAAAGCATTTAACTGTACTATGTCGTCGGATACTCCGACTCCAGTTTTGTCTAAAAACCGCAAAGACAAGGACCGACACAGGAGGTCCGCGGCCTCTACCGACACCACGCCAAAGCCGACTACACATGGTCCGGTTCTCAGCGAGGCGCCTACGCAGCCCCTGACTACTGACGACACTTCTTTGACAGTGTCTCCTGTGCCCGAGGTCGCAGGCTCTTCGGCCCACACCCCGACTACAGATACCGAAGCCACTCTTGGCATTGAAACTCAGAATGTGGACAGGTCCACCTCCACTCAAGGTGTCTTCAGACCTTCCTCTTCTTTCTCCATCAAGGCTTTCACAAAGTCTAAAGTAACCATGCACTCTAAGAGACCAGCTACACAGGGCCCATCTCCATGCCCCATGCGTAAGAAACAGATGCTTAAAATGGCTGAGGATTTAATTACTCTTATCAGAGGTTCTCAGCCCCCACCGGACAAAAGGCCCAGAGTGGAGGAAGATTCCCCCTCCTCTGATCAGGGCTCCATTATTTCAGAGCACTCTGATGATCAGGACCATTCTTACTCCCCTTTTGAAGACTCTGATGCGGAGGAGTCCATCCCTTCTGTATCCCCCCCTGAGGATTACTCATTTGGGGAAACTTTGCATACCTTAAGGGAACACTTCCACTGGGAAGGCCAAGATTATTCAGATTCCAAGAAAAGGCTCAGGGAATTTCTATTGCTACCTCAGCACAGGCCTCTGGCTATACCTCTTGTCTTGGACATCCTAGATGATGTTTACTCGGAGGCCTGCCTTGACCTGGACTCTCTACCTCCAGCTCCAGTTAAGCCTGACAGGTACTACAGGGTTCCTGACTCACACCAATTTCTATACAAAAGCCATGCTGCTGACCCAGAAACCAACTCACAGGGCCCCAAGGGAGTTAAGGCCTCCATTGCTAAAAATCCATTGCCTTCCGAGAGAGAGATTCCAGATCCTTAGAAAGGTGGGGAAAAAAGGTATATACCTCGGCTACCTTATCCATGAGGGCCTTAAACTGTCAGTTTCATATGCTAAAATACCAACAGTTTTTGTTATCACAATTGAAAAGTAAAATGTTACAACCTGAACAACCAGACTTCAAGGAGTTGCAGGATTTGATGCATAGTGCAGAACAAGTGGGTAAGCATACCTTACAATGTGGTTTTGATGCTCTAGAGGCCTCATGTAGAGCTGCTGTTACAGGATCAGTCATACATAGGCATGCCTGGCTCAAGGAACAAGCCTTGCCGGATCATGTCAAAGCTAAGTTACTAGACGCCCCTCTTCAAAAGGATGTACTATTTGGAGCTAATGCTGAAGAGGTATTAAGGAAAATGGAGGAAAAGGCTAAAGCAATGCAAACTGTGAAAGAATTTCTACAGGTTCAACCCCCACGTTTTAGTAGAAATTGGCCTTCCAAAAACTGGTCCTTTCCTGCCACAGACAGACCCCAAAGAGGCAGATACAGGCACCCGAGGGGCAGAGGACAATCCCAAGGATCGTTTAGAGGCAGACAATGGCAAGCTCCTACACAAAGAGGTGGTGAGGACAACTCGCAATCTTTCAGAAAGCAAACCCAATGACTTTCCCCTTTGCATGCCAACCAGGTCTCAAATGGCAGCCCCCTTAGGAGGAAAGCTGGCATTATTTTCAAAAAATTGGCATATTTTCACAAAGGACAAATGGATC
Organism: Protopterus annectens; assembly: GCF_019279795.1. Taxonomy (NCBI): domain Eukaryota; kingdom Metazoa; phylum Chordata; order Ceratodontiformes; family Protopteridae; genus Protopterus; species Protopterus annectens. The sequence goes on from NC_056735.1 coordinate 973,678,088, forward strand.
CTGGACATTATAAACAGAGGCTACAAATTCCATTTTCACACCCTTCCAAAAATGAGAGGCATGCCAAACCTGCCACACAATCAAAGGGCAGAGGCACAAAGGCAAATTACAGAGCTCATAAACATGAAAGCTATTCAAGAGGTACCTACGCCCGAACAAGATCAAGGTTTTTATTCCAGGCTATTTCTGGTGCCAAGAAAGGGAAAAGATTGGAGACCTATTTTGGACCTATCCATCCTAAACACATTTCTAATCGTACCAAAATTCAAGATGCTCACTCTACAGCAACTTCTTCCCATGCTGGGCAAGGAGTCTTGGCTGGTAACATTGGACCTCAAGGAGGCATACTTGCATGTCCCAATCAGACAAAATTGCAGAAGGTACCTCAGATTTCTTGCAGGTTCAACCCATTATCAATTCTCTGCATTGCCCTTTGGCTTATCTACAGCGCCCAGAGTATTCACGAAATGCCTGGCATCAGTAATTGCCTACTGCAGACTTCAAGGGATACAAATATACCTCTATTTGGACGACTGCCTGATCCAAGCGGACAGCAAGCACATTCTTCTGAAACATCTGGCTTATGTAATAATGTTATTGAACTCTCTGGGGTACACAGTCAACAAAGAGAAATCAAGGCTGATACCCTCTCGGAAGATAATTTTCCTGGGTGCCAATTTGGACACAAACACCCAGATGGCCTACCTCACGCCAGAGAAGCAGGGGCAACTAATTCAATACTTCAGAACACTAGCAAATTACACCAGGCTGACTGCAAGGAAAATCCTGCAGGCTCTGGGATTCATGGCATCTTGCATCTTACTAATCCCATGTGCAAGGCTGCATATGAGGAAACTACAATGGTACCTGAAAACATATGGTCTCAACACAGCCACAGTTTGGAAACAATAATACCACTAATTCCATGTCTGCAAAAGGAATTTCTGTGGTGGGCTCAAGCATGCCAAACAAACACAGGTCTTCCATTCAGCAACCCTCAAGCAAATCAAGTCATCACAACAGACGCCTCGGACTACGCCTGGGGGGCGCACATGACAGATCGGTGCATTCAGGGCAAATGGTCCCAAAAAGAAAAGCACCTGCACATCAATCAAAAAGAAATGCTAGCAGTAATAAATGCTATTATAGCTTTCAAGGACCTTCTACAACCAGGTCAACTATTGATAAGAACGGACAACACCACAGTAATGTGGTACATAAACAAACAGGGAGGAACACATTCTTACCCCCTATGCAGACTGGCCATGTCACTTTGGAGCATGGTCATGGAATTACAAATAACTACAAGCACAGTACTTGCCAGGCAAGAAAAACACGCTGGCAGACAACCTAAGCAGGAATATGACAGATCCACACGAATGGAAATTGCATCCAAAAGTTTTTACAGAAATAATCCAAGAATGGGGAAGGCCAGACATAGATCTCTTTGCCTCCCACAAAAATCATCAATTGACAAAATTCTGCTCAAGGATCTTCCATCCAAAGGCCTGGAGAGTGGACGCTCTCTCTTTCAGTTGGACATCAATGACAGTTTATGCCTTCCCACCTCTTCCTCTGCTGCCCAAAGTTCTATTGAAGACCAGAGCAGACAGACCAAAGATGATTCTCATTGCTCCGGACTGGCCAAGGCAACACTGGTACCCACTCCTGAGGAGCCTGACGCATGGACCCTGCCTCTAATGCCTCTTCTTCTGACTCAGCACAGCTTCAAAACTCTTCACAGCCAGCTAAAACACTCAATCTAGCCGCATGGAAGATTCCTTAGCATCTCAACAGGCCCTACTCTCCAAGGAGGTGCAGGATGTCATTTTGGAGGCCAGAAGGCCATCAACTAGAAAAGCTTACTCCAAAATGGAAACGTTTTTGTGTCTGGAATGAGAAAAAGGTCCAGGATCCTGGAAAACTGAATTTACCTCAAATACTACAATATTTGGCTGAACTGCTAAGCAGTGGACTTTCTTTCTCCTCCATCAAAATCCATGCCTCAGCCATTTCTGCAGAATACAACACTGATCCACCTTTATTCTCTCACCCTCTCTTAAGACAGTTCCTCAGAGGGGCTAAGAATTTAAGACCTCCAAGGAAACAACCAATACCTGCTTGGGATCTTAATTTAATTCTGGAAAAACTGACCTTGCCTCCCTTTGAGCCAGCTGCCTCATCAGATTTGCAATATTTGTCCTGGAAAACAGCTTTCCTTCTGGCTATCACCTCAGCTCGTTGAGTTTCAGAACTACAGGCTCTCATGGCTGTCCAGCCTTTTATCATCTTCCATCAGGACAGAGTTTCCTTACGAACCAACCCGTCCTTTATGCCTAAAGTGGTATCCAGGGTAGCTTTAAATCAGGCCATACATTTGCCTACCTTTTATCCTAATCCTCAAAACAAAGGGGAGAGATTACTACATTCCTTTGACATCTACAGACAACTGCGTTATTATTTGGACAGAACAAAGCCTTTCAGAAAATCAGAACAGCTCTTTGTGGCCTATGCGGTAGGAGCTCAAGGAAAGCCAATTTCCAAACAGACAATCTCAAAATGGATAGCCCACTGCATACGTTTTTGCTATTCCTTTCATGGCAAAACTGTACCTACAGGCATTAGAACTCATTCCACCAGGGCCACAGCCACCTCTGCAGCCTTTCTCAGAGGAGTTCCTACCAAGGATATTTTGGAAGCAGCCACTTGGAGTTCTGTGCATACCTTTTCCAAGCACTACAACCTACCATTATACTCCAAATCTAGAGCAGGCTTTGCCACTGCAGTCTTGCAGGGCATTTTGGCTCCTCCTAGTTCCACCTAGTGCCTACCACCCCTTTCTTAGCTTTGGGATTCTACCCATCTGTTATGACTGCAGCTGTATGCACGATGAACATAGTACAGTTTTGTACCTACCATAAATGTAGATGTTCGAGTGCTAATACAGCTGCAGTCCAGGTTTCTCAGTCCTTCAGGAAATTCTATGAGTTGTTACAGAAGGATTTTCCTGAACCTACACCCATTCCGCATGTTCTGTCTGCTTTAGAGAATGTGTATGCCACTGCCTGTAATTTTCCTGATAGCCAGTTGCCCCTAAAAGGGCAGATAGAATTTATCAAGTTTCTCAGTCTTTTAAATTTGTGTACACAATTCCCAGACCAGCTATAGCTTTAGTTGATCCCACTGCTGCTAAGAGTTAATTCCAATTCTACTCTTTTTAATAAGGATGGGAACATTATTGGTAAGTAATGGGGAAACTTGTTATACTTCTGTAACTTTGATTTTCAGAATTTTGACTTGTCAGGCTCAAATGTTAAAGTTTGTTAAAGTTTGTTTTGATTAATTGTGAAAGTATGAATAATTTTTATGCTTTAAATAATTTAGTTTCTTCTGTTGCACATGTCATTATTCATTGCTTACAGTGTGTGTGTGTGTGTGTGTGTTTGCTGAGGCCATGCAGTTGGTACTAACGGAGGCAAAAAAAGCCTTCTACTAGAAGATCACATATTAGCAAATGGATAAGGTTTTCTAGTTGGTGCCAACAACATAACTGGCACTGATTCGGGGCTAGTTGTCCTCTGGTTGTACAACATTTGTGTGGGTTACTATCCTGTGGCCCTTCATACTACTCTATCAAGGTTAATATATCAGCCATTTCAGCATGTCTGCCTAAGGATCCTCCTCCTCTTTTAGTGCAGTCTTGTGTCAAAGTTTTTTTGAATGGAGTTTTGCATAAGTGGCCTCCAAGAAAACCAGTGTCCCTTTCTTGAGATCTTAATTTTGTGTTAGAGAAGCTACCCTGGCTGACTTCAGGTTCTTAACATGGAAAACAGTTTTACTGATTGCTCTGACCTCTGCAAGAGTGGTATCCGAGTTGTGAACTAATCCTTCTTTTATGCATAAAGTGGCATCCAAGTTTACTTTAAGCCAAACTATCCATCTCCCTGTTTTCTTTCCTGAACCTAAAAGCAAGGGAGGAAGGATACTTCCCACCTTGGATGTACACAGGGGACTCTGGTACTATTTTGACATAACTAAATCTTTCAGATCTTTGGATCAATTGTTCATTTCTTATGAAGGTAAGAATGAACAACCTTTGTCAAAACAGACTGTTTCCAAATGGTCGTCTGGAGCTATCTTTTGTTATATGTACAGTAACAAATCTGTTCCTGGCAGGACTAATGCCCACTCCACCAGGGCTATGGCTTCATCTATGGCTTTTTGGAAAGAGTTGTATTCTAGAAGCATTCTAGAAACTACGGCCTTGTCTTCTGTACATACTTTTACAATGCGCTAAAAGTTTGATTATTTTTCTAGGTCCATATCAGGCTTTGCTAGGACCATTCTCCATGGACTCCTGGACTCTTCTTTTTCCACATCCCAAATATAGTAAGCTAGGGCAATCTACCCATATAGGTAAGGCTACTGTAACAGTGATCAATTTTATAAACATAGTACAGTTCTGTAAGTAAACTGACCGTAACAGTAGATATTCAAATGATCACTGTGGCAGTAGCCTCTTCATCCTCCATCCCCCTTGTTTTATTGGTGTGTTTTTTATGTCAGTGTGTGGACTTTTTTTTTTGTTGTTGCTAGCATTGCCCCTTCAGGGCTCAACATTCCAATCTGTTGGCAGGAAAGCTCTGAAGGACTTGGTGGCCAAACTTGTCTTTTAATCAGCACAGCTGAAGCTGTTTGATAGTTTGGGTGCATGTGAGGTACCCTGAAGCTTTGGAAGCTGGCTGGATGGTGCCCTGAAGCTTTAGAAGTTGGCCGGCTGTTATATTCTTGGTATTATATAACCCCATATAGCTAATGCTACTGCAGCAGTGATCATTCATACATCTACTGTTATGATAAGTTTACTTACACTGCTGTTCTTTCAGAGATAATTACATATATGGCTATCCTAAGGATTTGTATTAGAAGTATACAGGCAGAGGGTGAGCAGTGTCAATAAACTGTATATAGCTGAGAGATACTAGGAAAACTCTGCAGATATTGATGAAGATTAGTTGTGGGGCCTAGATTCTAAATGAAGAGAAATAATTTGACAATGTGGCAACCGAAAATAACAGTGGCAGTTATCCTTGAGATGTACAGCAGTCAATCCATTGATTGGATAGGTGAAATGTTTCCATTCTGAACAGATTTCAGTGGTGGTGGTGAGATATAGTTCCATAGTTTAGCTGTAATATTTAAATATAGAGAATCACCTGCAGTATTAGATGATTTAGTTATAGAGATTATTGATTTTTCCTAGCGCTTAAAATTCATCGGGGGAATAGTTTTGTATTGCGTAGTTTAAGGACTGGTTAATTTTCTGCCTTATAGAGAAGTTTGTTTATTGGAGTTAGCTGAGAAAGAGCTAGGTGATGTGGTACTTCTAATCAGTTTAATTCTCTGAGGGCTAGTTAGTGATGTATCCTGTTATAAAAAACAGACAAAACTGTAAACCAACAAAGGTAAACCACAGGCCACTGAAACTCCAACAGATAGTATGACCAATAAACAAGCAATATACACCAAACGATGCAAAAAATAACGGATTAACACTTTTGTTTATTACTTAATAAACGAAAGTGCTAATCCATTATTTTTTGCATCGTTTGGTGTATATTGCTTGTTTATTGGTCGGTACTATCTGTCAGAGTCTCATGGCCTGCGGTTTGTCTTTGTTCTATTGTTATAGTTTACTGCAAATTCAGCTATTTTAACATTGCTCAAATTTGGACAGTTGGAAGGCTTGAAGGTTAGTGAAGATTGGGGCAGCATAGATGAGTGATGGCAGTAAAAGAAAGTAGAGATATATGTCTTCTGACTATGTCAGTGAGATAAGTTTTTACTCTATAATGTTCCTAGATTTTTATGATTTGTTTTTAACTACATGATACTTGGGTGGTCATTTGTCATGACACCCAGTAATTTTTTGTGGTTTACTTGTTCTGTCGTGGAATTGTTGGCAGAGGTGATAGTAAATAGTGTTGCATTGGTAGAGAAGTGTTTTGGGGTGAAGAGTAGTAGTTTACTTTTTTTTATGATTTAGAAGTAGTTGAGAATTTTTTAGCCATGTTTAATAGGTTCTAGACTAGCTGCTCTGGAAGGCCATTTTAAGCCTAGCCAGTTTCCCTTTTGTTGCTTGAATTAACCTATCCCATTTGGGGTTAGATTCTCCTTGCCCATCCCTTGGTTAATAATTATATATTACCCCTAGTGAGAATAACTGGGATCATACCTAGATAATATGAGGGGACTCTTGCATGGGATAAACGCATTTAGGAACTGTCTCTGTTCTTTAGTGGTACATGGAGCAGTCCGGGGTAAATTTTCTGTTTCCTATCCAGGGTTTTGAGTTGGTCCATGTTAGACATATTGTTTAGGCCTTGTATCCTTGTAGTAAGGTATATTATACGTGTAAGTTTCAGTTGCTGCATGTGTCTGGTTAGATACATGGATTTACCTTTATAACTGCAATTTGCAGAAGGGTGAACTGCACATATCCGGAAGGCAGTCTGCAAAGATATGCAAATGCCGAATGGAAAAAGGTTTGAATGTGCAATGAGCGAATGCACAGTGAGATTCGCTCATTGCACATTCGACATTCAGGGGCGGATTGCACTATAGTGGGGATTGAGAAATGGTTCCTTTCCCCACTGATGTGCGATCTTGGAGTTAGAATAATAAAGAGGGGGGTGTGGTGGGCGCAGCCCCCCATATGTGGGGAGCAGGGGGGGGCTTGCCCCACTGCTTTTACACTTTGTTTTTTTCCTTCGACTTTCATGTTCGAAAAACAACGAATCTGCTGTTCGATTTACTGTTTTTCGAACATGTAGGTGTGTCGACATTGTTAGATGTTCATCGTGCATACAGCTGCAGTCATTACAGATGGGTTATCCTGCCGTCAGGCGGGTCCTCGGTCAGCCGAATTCCAAAGTCTAGGTACGGCGTCGGTTGCTGTCGCTTCTTCCCTGACGTCAGTGCGGCAGGGGTATAAAAGAGGCAGCCGACGCCATCTTCTCCAGTCTTTCTTGCCGCGCGGTGCCCGAAGCAGAAGCAGTTCGCAAGTGCCGGTCGGCCAGCTCCTGAGATTTACGAAAATATTTCAGCCGAAGTCTTCTTGAAAGCTAAGTACCCCGTTGGGGAAACTTTTCTTGCCTCAGACCGATGTCAGACAAAGTTAATAATTGCATTTCATGTGGGAAGCAAATACTGCATAAGAATTTCCACTCTTTCTGTATACCTTGCTTAGGCCCAGACCACGACATCTCGGCCTGCCGTTTTTGTGCTAGATTCAACAAGCGCACTATTAAGCGCCGGGCGGAGTTCGCCCTTCACTATTTTGGTAAAAAATTTTATTATATTTTGTCGTCGGATTCTCCGACTCCAGTTTTGAGTAAAAGACGCAAAGATAAGGACCGACATACGAGGTCCGCACTGACTACTGACACCACGCTAAGGCCGACTACCGGTTCTCCGGTTCTCAGCGAGGCGCCTACGCAGCCCTTGAGTACCGATGACACTACATTACCGGTGTCTTCAGTACCCGAGGTCGCAGGCTCCTCGGTCCCCATTCCTACTGCAGATACCGACGCCACTCTTGGCGGGTAAGCTCAGAGTTTAGACAGGCCTGCCATTTCTCAAGGTGTCTTCAGGCCTTCCTCCTTCTCTATTAAAGCTTTCACTAAATCTAAAGCAGCCATGAAAACCAAAAAACAAGGACCTCAGACCCCCTGTCAAGGCCCCATGCCTAAAAAACAGATGCTGAAAATGGCTGAGGATTTGATTACTCTTGTCAGGGGTTCTCAACCCCCCTCTGACAAAAGGCCCAGATTAGAGGAAGACTACCCTTCCTCAGATCAAGCCTCTATTACCTCTGAACATTCTGAGGACCAGGATTTTATGCCTATTCTCCTTTTGAGGACTCTGATGCAGAGGAGTCTATTCCCTCGGTCTCCCCCCCTGAGGACTACTATTTTGGGGAAACCCTACATACATTGAGGGAACACTTTCACTGGGAAGGCCAAGATTACTCAGATTCCAAGAAAAGGCTCAGGGGTTTTCTTTTGCTCCCCCAGCATAGGCCCCTGGCTATCCCTCCTGTTTTAGATATATTGGATGATGTGTACACAGAAGCCAGCCTTAATCCAGATTCTTTGCCTCCAGCTCCTGTTAAACCAGACAGGTATTACCGGGTTCCTGATTCTCACCAGTTCCTATACAAAAGCCATACTGCTGACCCAGAAACTATTTCACAGGATCCCAAGGGAATTAAGGCCTCTACTGCTAAAAACCCATTACCTTCAGAGAGAGATTCCAGAGCTTTAGAAAGGTGGGGGAAAATGGTGTACACCTCGGCCACTTTAACCATGAGGGCATTAAACTGTCACTTCCATATGTTAAAGTATCAACAGTTTTTGTTATCTCAGTTGAAAAGCAAAATGACACAACCAGAACAACCAGATTTAAAAGAGTTGCAGGATTTGTTGCATAGTGCAGAGCAAGTGGGTAAACATGCCTTGCAGTGTGGTTTTGATGCTTTAGAGGCCTCATGTAGAGCTGCTGTTACGGGGTCTGTTATATGTAGGCATGCTTGGCTCAAAGAGCAAGCCTTACCAGATCATGTCAAAGCTAAATTATTAGATGCACCTTTTCAAAAAGATGTATTGTTTGGTGTTAAAGCTGAGGAGGTACTAAAGAAAATGGAGGAAAAAGCAAAATCGATGCATACAGTGAAAGATTTCCCGCAGGTACAACCTCCACGTTTCAGCAGAAACTGGCCTTCAAAAAATTGGTCCTTTCCAGCCACAGACAGACCTCAAAGGGGCAGCTACAGACACCCATGGGTAGAGGGCAACCTCAAGGATCTTTCAGAGCCAGACAGTGGCAAGCACCAACCCCAAGAGGTGGAGAAGATAGATCACAGTGATTTAGAAAACAGACACAATGACTTTCCCCTATACCTGCCAAGCAAAGCTTTAATGGCAGCACCTTTGGGCGGAAAACTGGCATTATTCTCAAAAAATTGGCATATTGTTACAAAAGACAAATGGATTCTGGACATTATAGACAGAAGCTACAGGTTCCACTTTCACATCCTTCCAAAAATGAGAGGCATGCCAAACCTGCCACAAAATCAAAGGGCAGAGGCACAAAAACAAATTTCAGCTCTCATGGACATGAAAGCGATTCAAGAGGTACCTGCAAAAGAACAAGGTCAAGGGTTTTATTCCAGACTACTCCTGGTACCAAGGAAAGACAAAGATTGGAGACCTATGTTAGACCTATCCATCCTAAACACATATCTACAGGTACCAAAATTCAAGATGCTCACATTACCGCAGCTTCTTCCCATGCTGGGCAAGGAGTCTTGGCTGGTAACATTGGACCTCAAGGAGGCATACCTGCATGTCCCTATCAGACAAGATTGCAGGACATTCTAGAAGCTGCTACATGGAGCTCCGTGCATACATTCTCCAAACACTACAATCTCCCTCTATACTCCAGATCCAGAGCAGGCTTTGCTTCGGCAGTCCTGCAGGGTTTGATTGCCTCACCATCCCTTTCCTAGAGCATACCTCCTCCCCCAGCTAAGCTATGGTATTCTACCCACATGTTATGACTGCAGTTGCATTCTTGAAGGACATAGTACAGTTTTGTACCTACCATAAATGTAGATGTCCGATAGACATACAACTGCAGTCGGATTTTCCCTCCCTCCATACCCCTCTATGCCTAGGGTCCACTCCTATCCCTGTTATGCTTAGCTGGGGATATCTGTTATGGTGTATTTGTTTTATTGCTCATTTATTTGTTTGGAATCCTGTTTTTGTCTTCTAATTTGATTACAGCCTTCCTTGGAGGGCACCTGGCATCTGGGGCAAGAAACACTGAAGAAAATGGCGTTGGCTGATGCTTATATACTCCAGCCGCTCTGACGTCGGAGAGAAATGCGACATCAGCCGACGTCGGACCCAGACTTTGGAATCCGACCGACCGAGGGCTGCCTGAGGCAGGACAACCCACATGTTATGACTGCAGTTGCATGTCTATCGGACATCTACATTTATGGTAGGTACAAAACTGTACTTTTTATTATACCCCTTCATCTGCATTGGCCAGCTTTTACCCCTTCTGTAGCCATCCTGGTAGCACCAGGTATTTTGAGGCAATGTAGTAACTGTGAAAGTCAAGTCAGTCAAAGTGAACTTTATTGTCATTCACTCTGCACAACAGTGCAACTGAACAAAATTGCATTCCTTCAAACTCAATGTGCATTCAACATATACTGATAATATTAACATAATAATAACACATGTACTAATGCTAATCCAACAATAACACGTTAAGACATTTATGCAGTGCAGTAACAAGTACAATGACATGCACCAAGACTATTCCACTTACATGTCTTCATCAGTACCCAAAATATTGCACAGATAATATATTGCACAAATCAGAGTCACACAGATTTCAAATTGCATGTAATGCTAACTTGGCATATTGCACGGAATGTTAACTTGGTATCGTTAATATTGCATATAAGGTACAAGATTGTACTTTCATAGAGTTATTGCATATGCCTGTGAATTACTTCAGCGTTGAAACTCCAGACCTCGATGAAAAGCAATGGTGTATGTTATTACTGGAATTTAGAAGTCTGATGGCTTGTGGAAAAAAAGCTTCTGTTAAATTTGGTGGTTTTGCAACACAAGCTAAGGTATCTCCTGCCTGAAGACAAACATGAGAACAGACCATGGGCAGGGTGAGTGCAGTCTGTGACTATTTTCATGGCTCTGCTGAGGCACCGAGTAGATTGCAAGTCCTGGATGGATGGGAGTGTGGACCTGATAATTCTCTCCACCACTTTCACCACCCTTTGGAGAGATTAGAGATCTGAAACCATGCTGTTTTCATAACACACTGAGAGATTACTAACCAGGATGCTTTTGATGGTACCCCTGCAGAAGGTTATGAGAATTGAAGGTGGTAGATTTGCTCCCCTCAACCTTCTTAGACAGTGTAGTTGCTGTTGCCCCTTCTTGACAATGTGATTAATGTTTATTGACCAAAACAAGTCTTCACTGATATGCACCCCCAGGAGTTTGGTGCTCTTCATCCTTTCCACTGTTTCCCCTTTGATTGTGAGTGGAGAATGAGCCTTGCATCACTTCCTGAAGTCTGCTATTATCTCCTTTGTTTTATTCACATTGAAAGCCAGCTTGCTGTTGTCACACCAGCCAATCAGTTGGTTCACCTCCTCTCTGTAGGCTTTTTAGTAACCATTGCTGATGAGACCCAACACCATAGCCACAGACTTAATAATGTGGTTTGTTTTGTACATAGCAATGCAGTCATGTGTCAGCATGGTAAACAGCAGGGGACTTGGGACACATTCTTGAGGTACTCCAGTATTCGTTGTGATGCTCATCGAGGTGTTGTTGCCTATGCATACCTTTTGTGGGCTGTCAATAGGAAAGTCCAGGGTCCAGTTGCATGAAGGAGTGCTAACACCCAGATGGACCAGTTTCTCAATCAGATGTTGGGGGATGACCGTGTTGAAGCCCGAGCTAGAGTCAATAAATAACACGTGGACATAGCAGTTTTTGTTCTCCAGGTCTGCCCAAGAATAAGTGAAGTGCCAGTGTAGTGGCATCTGCCATAAAGTGATTGGATCTACAAAGCGAATTAGAGTGGGTCCATTGTTGCAGGAAGACTTGATGTTAAGTAGTCTTTGACCAATCTCTCAAAGCACTTCATTACAGTGGAGGTGAGAGCTACTGGGCATTAGTCGTTCAGGCTTGAGGGTTGAGATTTCTTGGGCAGTGATGTAATGGTTGTATTCTTGAAGCACTTGGGTACTGTGCCTTTATGCAGATAGATGTTGAATATATCGGTGAGAACAGTAGCAGTAGTTAATTGTTCAGCACAGTCCCTGAGCACCTGTCCAGAATATTGTCAGAACTGCATCATAAAACTTCTTGTTGTTGCCTTACAGTGATTCAGTATATGAAAGATGTAAGTATTGACTTGACTTGGAGGCTTGTCTCAGAACATTTTTAGCAAGCATAGTGTACGTACACATACGGCACAGAGCACCTATAGTAAACCAAATTATGATGACGTTGCTAAGAGAATACTGCCTTATCCTCCAAGGCCAAAGAATAATAATGGCTGTATAGTTGGTGTACTTTTAGAGGGTCCAGTATGTGACAGCCTGAGATGTGATGGCTGGCAAGCCTTCCTGCTTTGCAAGGCATGAACTGCACCTCTGTTACCAAGCCTTTCACATTCTGGCTAAAGCCTTTGCTACACCAGTAGTGCCTTTTTTAGGCATTGTCTGTCTGCTGGAGATTCCAAACCAGTAAATTCTAGTTTGGACCATGTTAATGCGGCTGTACTCAGTGCTAGGAGTCAGCAATGCAATGCCAAAACTTTGGCTCACCTGCAAAGTGAATGCATTCATGTATGTGTTTTTAAAGAGACATGGCTTCCAAGTAGTGAAAGCACTCCTATTCCTAGGTTTAGTGCCTGTCACATTTTTAGACCTGCTGGCAATTGTGGGGGAGTGTCAGTCTAGGATATCATCACCTCATGAAAGATTTTTCTGGACACCACACTTGAACTCATAGATGCCTAAATCACCATAAACTAAAGTAGTTGCCACTTTGTAGCTAGGGAAAAGACTCTCTGTGTTCCTGACTGAGCATGATAACTATCTTAATACCTTAGCTGAAATTTCCCATTAAACTCAAGATCTTTGTACTGGGGGAGTTCAAGTATCCATCAATAATTTGATTTACCTACACTTTGCCATTGCTAATGCTAAGTAGCATTTACAAACAGTTAAACATCCTACTAGAGGCCCTAATGTCTGTGATTGTCCTCACATACTGCCTTGTTAAATCAGACCATTAATCAGTGACCCTTTCCTTTAAAGCTGTAGTACTTCCTTTGCCTCTGTTTAGGGACTTCTCAAAAGCAAGTTGTCTTGAGTTACTTGATCTAAACAAGTTTTGGCATTGCATTGCTGACTCCTAGCACTGAGTACAGCCACATTAACATGGTCCAAACTAGAATTTACTGGTTTGGAATCTCCAGCTGCAATTCTCGTTTGATAGATTGCAGGGCTAAAGCCTTTGACTTATACTCCCACTTAAATATTTTGTATCGATAAAGCAGTCCCTCTCTACACCACGTATGAAAATGTTAAAAACAGACCCCTGTGGTGAACTTACCCATATTAAGAAATTATATAACAAGAGAAAGAAGTTGCTTATTGCTTATAAAAGGTCTCATTCTACCTACCTTAAAAGCATTCTTAAGCAAACTAGTAAAGAGCTTAAGGGAACCATTATGAAGCTCAAAACTGAGTATGAACTTAAAATAGCCCTAAAACCAAATATAACTAAATAGTTTTCCTTGTGTGTCAGGAATTTAAGAACTAATATGGAACAATGTTCAGTGCAAGTCCACAGTAATACTGCCCATTCTGACCCAAACATAATAGCTTATATTCTAGTGGACAAATGTAGAGCAAATTTTACTCCACTCACAATTACAGCTATACCACAGATTCCACAGTCCCTGCCAACTCTTTTAATTACTGTGGAGCAAGTCCTGTCATCCCTGTCAAAATTTTAAGAACACCTCATCCATGGGACCTGATAATTTACCAATTCTGCACTTGTTATATGCCTGAAGCCAGGAAAACAGCCATTGTAATGCTGTTACACAAGGCCCAGCCACGCAGCTAGTTAACTATAGAAGCATTAGTCTCACTATCCTCAAATGGGTCTAATTTGATTCACTGAAAACTCATTTCACTGACTTTCAAAACACTCACTGAATCACATTTCACTGAATGTAAGCACTGTTGGGTAAATAAAACGTATATGCCTCCCACACACCCCCTAACTATATACACTAACTCCAGGATCGCACTACAGTGGGGAAAAAAGGCATATACGTTTTATTAAAACAGATTTTCATTTATGTTTCACCACTATGTTTACAGTGGATAGTCAGGTTATCCTGAAGATCATTCAGAAGAACTGGGAACTATTTAGAATGACTCCATTACTATTTGGTAAGTTGAAAGTCCTAAAGTGATATTCAGAAGGGGTAAAAGTTTAAAGAATTTGTTGGAACAACAATACAGGAATATTCCTAAAATAACAAGTATGGGCAAATGCGAATCCTGTATTTTTTGTAAATTTATTGATGTTACCAACAGGTTTAGTATTAGCAACATACAGTTTAAACTAAAACAGAGGTTTAATTGTAATTCTAGAAATGTGGTGTATTTAGCTAGGTACCAGTGTTGCTTCTTATTTTACATTAGTAAAACGGAGCATAGACTCCAGGATAGAGACTATGAACACCAGTATGCAATATCTAAAGGAAAAACTGATAATGCACTAGCAAAACACATACAGATTTACAACGACCATAAGTTTAAATATATGGTCATAGACCAGATAGCTTTAGATATTAGGGGAGGACCGTTATCTTTACGTCTAGAGGAATTAGAATTGTTGTGGCAAATTAAATTGAATGCATACAATTTTCCTAGACTAAATGAAGCTTGTTCCATCAGCTGTATTTTGAAATTGAAAAATTTACAAAGATGAAATTGCCTTTAAAATATATACATTTATATGTTGTAGTGTTTAGTATAACAGTGTTATAGGTAGTATGTTCTTCTGTGGTGAGTAGCTCTAGTATTGTAGTTGAGGTTCTTAGTCCTATAACTTGGTATATATATTAATGAGGTATTTAAAATGATAAAGTTTTAGTTAAACAGTTTATAGTAGATTAACTTTTAGAATTTCTTGAAAGTTTTTAAATATTGTTAGTTCGGTAACTACTGCTGTTTTGTTTCATTAATAGTAACTACTAGTAGTTTTTAATAGGAGAGTGTTTCTTTAAGTAATGTATCTTGTAAAATTTCACTGTGACAGGTAAAAAGTATCACCTGTTACTATTTAAATGCTTTTTGCATGGTTTACTTGTAATCTGAAGAAGTTTGCTTTGCAAGCAAACGAAAAGCGTTTCATTGTGATGGTATCTATTAAAAATAGTTCCGACTCTATTCTGCTTGCCGTTCCTGTGTTACATTCCAATATACGTTTTATTTGCCCAGTAGTACTTATATTCAGTGAAATGTGATTCAGTGAAATGAGTTTTCAGTGATTTGAGCTTTCAGTGATTTTTGAGGGTTAATTGAAATTCATTGAAAGGAGTTTTCAGTGAATCAAAGTAGAACCCCTCAAACGTAAAGCTATGGAACATATTATCTCAGATCTCACTAATCTGACCATGGAAAATCGCTTAACCCTAGACCCTCGTCATTTCAGCTTTGTCAAAGGAAGGCTGTCTGTTGAAAGTGTGAGGATTATAACTGTAGCTCTCAAACCTGGAGAACAGGTGTGAATGTCAGGGAACTTTTGCAAAGTCTGAGGTTGCAATATTTCACGTTATTCTCTTTTCTGTAAGATTTTGCAGTATTGGAGATAATGTATAAAAGTAGCAGGGCATTTCAGATTTCGGTCCCTCTGTTAAGGAGTTGTGGGGGGGATGGGGACTTGAGTCCTTGCAGGATTGCTTGAAAGGTATAACAGCAATTTTCCTGATTTTACTTTTTTTTTTCTATTTGAATTGCAGGTTATTTCTTAACGCATCACTTCAGATAAGGTTGCCTGAATATCACACCTGTCACACTCACTTCAACTTTCCTTGTCACAATTTCAAATTTCATTAACTACTCTACTTCAATCCTTTCTGCTGTGGTACTCAAATGTGAGCTCAGTTTTGACATCAGCAAATGCTTGGTGTAAACTGTGATATGCCCATAGCATATCTGCAAGCATTAACATAGATGTGCAGTAAGCCTAAGTGGGTATTTCACTGAATGTATACATAAGACTCTATGCACTATGTATGTTTCAGCAGTGTATGTAGTGGCCGACCTATTGTCTGCAGAGTTTTATCTGGATAAATTAACTGTAAAAATAGATTATTATTATTTTTCTTATAGAAAAAGATCATTCTGTTAATGAAGATCTTCTTGAGTGTCCTAAGAAGACTGATATTCCTTTTGTTGTCATATTTGCATATGTTTGTATTAGTTATGTTGTGCCAGAAGGAATTTGCATTTCAACCGTTTTGCCTAGGTCTAATGAATGTAAATGTATTAACAATTCGGGAATGTTTCCTTATTGTTACTGTTTGGCTGAATTTGCCACTAGCTATGAGAGGACTGAGGACTGCATTCAGAGATATACTAGGTGTCTTAAACTTAGAAAATACCACTGTGTTGTTCCAGTGTGTTGTACCAGCGAGTGGTACAGAGCCCAGATACTCTTCAGAATAATTCTGTAATGTCACTTAAGTATTTTCCTTCATTAGCACCTTAGGAGTTAGTCATTTTGTAATCTTTCAGTCCTGTTGGTTTACTTGGTTTGGTTTTGCAGGCTTTCCTTTGGGTAGAAAAGTGTCTGTGTAAGCTTACGTCTGCTTTATTTGTATAGGTTGGGAAGTACCATGATGTTTCATTACATTACTTAAATGGCTTGATGATAAGTCGAGAAGATATTTTTCCAGTTTGTAGAAAAGCCAAAATGTTTCGGGGTGAAAGAGTTGGGGAAGTGGCTTATATTTCATGGTTAAGTAGTATGATGACCTTCACATTACTAGTGGTATAAAGGGATTTGGTTAGCAGCATTAACAGCATGGTATGTGTGTGTTTGTGTGTGTATGTTTTTGATTGTAAGAGATGAACAGTTAATGTAGCCAGTCAAAGTATACATTTAGGAAAAATAAAGGCAGAGTTAAAGAATATACAATGTTAAATGTCTGATAGCTACTAACTCTGCAGTAAGCCTCAGGTGGCTATATCACTGAATGAATAAAAATAAATAAAATGACAGTTCTGATTAAATAAAAGAAATATTAGAAATATTATTGAGCCATTCAAGTGAAAGATAAGTACTTTCTTCTATTCGAATATTTTCAAGCACTGTAGACTTCTTCAGATCAGTGTTCATACCGGAGCTTAATGTTTCTTAACTGCATTTCTTAACTGAGCAGTGCTAAGCTCAAGTTACAGTCCAGCAGTTTCATTACAAAATGACTTCCAAGTTTGGAAGAGTGGTGCACTTGTCAACAAGATTGTGATGGGGTGAGGTGTTAGGGTCTGTCTGAAGGGTATGTTGGGGTGTGTGGGAGATAATTAAGGACTGGTAGATCTCTTGGGAAATTATTCTAGCACCTGAATTTGGAAAGGAAATATGTATCACAAAGTCATTTAACAACAACATTGTTAAAGTTACTGTTCAAATATCTTGTGTTTCTGTATCCTCAGCTTAAATCTCCGATCTGATGTCACTCTTCACTTAATCCTTGACTCTGGGTTTGGTTCCATATCTCGGAACCGACTTGGCTGTTATTCCAGCTTGCTCCTTCCAAAAACTCTCGAGTGTAGCCCTACCCATAGTGCTCCTCTCTAGATTACCTCAGATCTCATTTGCCACTTTAAGTGAACAGACGCTTTCCTCTCCTGTCAGCTCTCGAGCTAGCAATTGCTTAGAATTGTAAGTCTTATTTACTGTTTTTTTAGTTATTCTACTAGCTTTTTCTTAAACAGATCTTCTCTTCACCCAGCTCCTCTTTTATTGACTTTCATTGACATATTGGTTTGCTGTTCTTCATGTTTCACTGTTGCAGTCATCACATTTAGGTTATCTGCCTGCAGGTAGCCCTCAGCCGGGCTGAATACCAGAGTCTTGGGATTTCTGCATCGGATGCTGTTGCTTTTTCCATGACGTCAGGCCATCAGGGGTATAAAACTTGCAGCCGACACCATTACATCAGTCTTTTTTGCCTTGCGGTGCCTGAAACAGAAGCAGTTTGCAATTGCCAGTCAGCCAACTTCTGAAATTTTCGTTTTCGAGTTTCAGACCTGAAGTCTTCAAAAAGATAAGTACCCCATTGGGGATCCTTTTTTCTTGCTCTAACTGATGTCAGAAAAAATTAATTGTCTTGCCTGTGGAAAGCAAATACCTCATAGAGATTTTCCGTCACCTCTTTAGGCCCAGACCACAACGTCCCTCGATGTTGGTTTTGTGCCTTGTTCAACGCCTGAACTATTCGTTGTCGGGCTATTTTTGTAGCTAAATACTTTCGTTCTTGATCTCCGTACTCAAAAGTGGCTTAGTTAAGCCATCCGACTACCGATCTTCCGTTAAAACGTAAGGATAAAAACAGAGACAGCCCGCATAGGTCCAAAACTGCCACCGACACTTCCGTTAAGCTAGTCGCCAGTCTGCCGGTACTCCATGAGGTGCTTTCGCAGCCCCTGATACCCACTTCTACAGATTTGCAGGCCTCTACTGAGACCCATTCGGAGTCCGGTATGCCAGGAGATACTTTTTCAAGTATGGAACCTGTGGATGTCTCTACCTTGGATGGGTCTTGAGCCACTGTGCAGGCACCGGCTTCTGAGGGTATATTCAGGCCTATGTATTTTCACATTAAACTGGCAAATTCGTTTCGAGCTAAAAATACCAAATTCCTAAGGCCTAAAGCTCACACTACACCTAGAAAACCGATGACCAAAGTGCATTCTCAGGCCCACATGCCTCAAAAATATATGATTAGAATGGCTGAAGACCTTATTACCGTAATTGGGAAAGCCAGCTTTCCCCCACTAAGAGATCTAGAACTGATTTTCCTTCTGATTCTTCTGATCAGGAATCTGATATCTCTAGTCCTTCTGACTACCAGGATTTATCCTTATCTACTTATGAGAATTCTGATGCAGAGGATTCCATTCCCTCTGCTTCCCCTCCAGAGGATTTTTCTTTTGGTGAAACCTTGCATACCCTTAGGGAACATTTCCACTGGGAAAGCCAGGACTATTCTCAGTCAAAAAAGAGACTTGGGGAATTCTTAAACCTACTTCAGCACAGGCCTCTAGCTCTCCCTCCTGTTCTGGAGATTGTCGATGATGTTTTCTTGGAATCCAGCCTTACCCCAGACACTTTGCCACCAGCTCCCAGGAAACCTGACATGTACTACATGAATCCTACTGCGGATCCATAGACCATTTCCCAAGAACCTAAAAGCATTGAGGTTACTACTGCCAAAAATCCTACCCCTTCTGACAGGGATTCTAGGGCTTTAGACAGATGGGGTAAGAAGGTATACACCTCTGCTACTCTGGCCATTAGGGCTTTAAATTGCCAGTTTCATATGTTAAAGTATCAGCAACATATTATAGGTCTAATTAAACAGAAAATGATGTTGATTCCTGACTGTGCTGAACACAAAGATTTACAAGAGTTAATGCATTCTGCTGACCAAGTTGGTAAACATACTTTACAATATGGTTTTGATGCTTTAGAAGCATCTTGCAGGGCTGCTGTCACTAGGTCTGTACTTAGAAGGCATGCTTGGCTTAAGGAGCAAAACTTGCCAGATCATGTTAAAGCCAAATTACTGGATGCACCCTTAAATCAAGAGCGCCTTTTTGGCAACAAAGCAGAAGGCATTGGCCTTCAAATAACTGGTCCTTTCTAGGCCTTCTCAGTCCAAATCCAGGAGCAGCAGATCACCAAGACTTCAGTCTCAGGCTATGCACAGATCTAAGCAGTGGGGGGCTCCTACTCCCAAAGCAGGGAATAGTAAGCCACCCCCTTATGGAAAAATTGCACAATGACTTATCCTTAACTCTTCCAAGCCTTGCTCAACTACTTGCACCTTTAGGAGGAAAGCTCTCACTGCATGCAAGAAACTGGGAATTCATTACCCAAGACAAATGGGATTTAAACATAGCTTCCCTAGGATACAGATTCCACTTCCACTCTCTCCCACCCCCAAGTGGATGGCCAGACCTCCCCCCAAACCAGTGGGCGGAGGCCCCAAAATAAGTTCTCTCTCTCCTCAGCATCAAGGCTATTCAACCTGTCCCAGCAGATCAGAGGGAGACATGGTTTCTATTCAAGACTGTTCCTGGTTCCCAGAAAAGAAAACTCCTGGCATACTATCCTGGACCTGTCTATCCTCAGCACCTTTCTGGTGGTTCCAAAATTCAAAATGCTAACTCTTTAACAGCTTCTTCCAATGCTGGCCAAGGACGCCTGGCTGGCAACCCCAGATTTAAAAGAAGCTTATCTGCACATCCCAATAAGGGAATGTTGCAGGAAATACCTACACTTCAGGGCAGGCTCCATGCACTATCAGTTCTCTGCACTTCCCTTTGGCTTATCTGCTGCGCCCAGGGAATTCACAAAGTGCCTTGCTCCAGCCATTGCATTTTGCAGGCAGAGAAATATTCAGATTTACCCATATTTGGATGATTGCTTTATTCATGCAGAGAGTCAGGACTTGCTATTACAGCACGTGGCATTTGTAAAGAGACTTCTAACTTCACTGGGAAACACCATCAACGAGAAGAAATCACACCTGTTACCCTGCCAACAGATTGTATTCCTGGGAGCAAGCTTGAACACTCCAGAGAACCAAGTTTATTGACAACCTACTTCAACCTACTGCCAACAAAAACGCAGCTATCTGCAAGGAAAATCCTGCAAGCCCTGGGGTTCATGGCCTCTTGCATTCTGCTAATTCCATATGCAATACTGCATATAAGGAAACTTCAATGGTATCTAAAAAGTCTATGGTGTCAACATTCTCAGGACCTGGAAACAATGATTCCTATCATTCCTTGCCTAAGGGCAGAGTTCCTTCGGTGGGCAGAGGCCTGCTACCACAACAAGGAACTCCCTTTCACTCTACTCCCTGCCGCCCACACCCTAACAACAGATGCATCAGACTATGCATGGGGGGCTCACATGGCAGGGCAGTGCATCCAGGGCAAATGGAACCCAATACACATGCACCTGCATGTCAATCAAAAAGAAATGTTAGCTGTACAGAATGCTCTGACAGCCTTCAAAGACCTTATTCTTCCAGGACAACTATTGGTAAAGACAGACAAAACCACAGTTATGGGTACATAAACAAGCAGGGAGGAACCCATTCCTACCTAATCTGCAGACTAGCCATGGCTCTGTGGAACACGGCCTTGAGCAACCAAGTGAACCTACAAGCTCAGTTCCTGCTGGGCAAACTGAATTCACTGGCAGACGACTAAAGCAGAAATCTCATGGATCCACATGAATGGAAACTGGAACCCAAAATATTTAAGCTCTTGAGGAACAAATGAGGGACAGCAAAGGTAGACCTTTTTGCCTCCCTTCACAACTACCAATTGAATAAATACTGCACCAGAACTCCCCACAGTCAAGTTTGAAAAGTGGATGCCCTGTCCTTTACCTGGGAAGGCCTCTCAGTGTATGCCTTCCCCCCTCAGCCTCTCCTCTCTAAGGTCTTTCTAAAGATCAAACAGGACAAGCCACGGACAATATTGATTGCACCGGACTGGCCACGCCAGCACTGGTACCCCCTTTTGCACAGTCTGACAGTGCTACAACCATGGCACCTGCCTCAGACCCCTTCCCTGCTGTCCCAGCAGGTGGGCCAGATTCTGAACCCTCTGCTTCAAACCCTGAACCTTGCAGCCTATCTAATCCCCTAAGCTCATCTCTAGCAACCCTCAGTAAGCAGGTGCTGGATGTCATTCTTGAGGCAAGGAGGCCTAGTACTAGAAAATCCTATTCAGAAAAGTGGAAAAAATACTGTTCCTGGAGCCAGTCTCTGGGGATGGGCACAACAGTTCCCAGCTTACCTCATATTCTAGATGATTTAACAGAAATGCTCCACAAGGGCCTGTCTTTCTCTTCAATTAAGATTCATGCCTCAGCCATATCAGCTCATTATAATACTGAGCCACCCCTCTTCTCTCATCCACTGCTAAAATAATTCCTTAGAGGGGCCACAAATTTAAGACCCCCCAGGAGAGCTCCCACTCCAGCCTGGGACCTTAACTTTGTGTTGGAAAAACTTACTTTTCCCCCCTTTGAACCAGCTGCTACAGCAGAGTTGAAATTCCTTTCTTGGAAAACAACTTTACTTCTAGCCATCACTTCTGCAAGAAGAGTGTCTGAACTGCAGGCCCCTATGGTAGTGGAACCCTTCATTATCTTCCATGCAGACAGGGTTTCCTTCAGGACTAATCCATCATTTATGCCCAAGGTGATGTCTAGTGTGGCTCTGAACCAGTCCATTCATTTGTCTATTTTTTCCCTAATCCCCAGAATAAAGGAGAAGGGATACTACATTCCCTGGATGTGCACAGACAGCTTAGATTCTGTTTGGACAGGACTAAGTCTCTCAGAAAATCTAACCAGTTGCTAGTCAGCTTTGCTGCAGGGGCTGAAGGGAAGGCCATTTCAAAGCAAACCATTTCCAAATGGATAGCACATTGTATCCATTTCATTTTTTTTGGAACTGGAGACCTCAAGGAGTTGGAACTTCAATGTCTGATCCGGGAATCATGGTTTGACACCGACCTTGTCATCCATGCTTCTTGGGGCTTCGGCACACTTAAGTTAGACTCTGGCTTCGGGCTTGGGGTGGTTGCCTTGGTGCAAGGTTGGACCATGATTTTAAAGGAGTCTATTTTGATTCCGGGTTCCCATTCCACTATGAGGGGACCTGCCTTGTGGGCTATGGAGAAAGCCTTGTCCACTACGAGATCCTAGTTGATTTATCTTTTCTCGACACATCACCCTTGTCCTTCCCCCTCGCTCAGAGCTACCCATAGCCTCTGACTTGGGACACCTCAAGATCCCACCATGGTGGTTGTGTCGTCTTCAGACACCTCCCCAGCCAGTCCCACTGACGAGATGCCCCGGAAGAGAAAGTGCAAGAGGAAGCAGTTAGACTCCCCAGAAGAGTCTTACACAGAAGATACTGACTTTGATGAAGGGGAAGGTTCCCAAAGTCACCCCTGGCGATGTCTCATTTGGTGACATCCTGGTGATCCTTAAGTAAAGGGGTGGCTGGATGTCCCAACAACCTTCTTCAGAGGAGTCAGTATACCTGGAGGCTTTCCATGCCCTACCATATATTGCTTGGTTCTCTCCACCCGCTGTCTATCTGATTAAACTGATTACCCATTAGGTTTGGAACATTCCTGACTCTATCAAACCCATTTCCAAGAGACCAGACAGTATACTGTCAGCTTCCGCAGATCAACAGCATTGGGCTAAAGGGGGTATCAATGGATGCCATGGTGATCATGGCACTCAACAAAAAAAGAGCTTGCTGATGACAGACCTGCTATCCATCCTCCTAATAATGAATCTAGGATGATGGATAGATTCAGGAAGGGGGTATATGCTTCACTGACCTTCGCGCTTAGGTCCTTGAACTTTATGGCACACTTTACCAGGCTTCATAGAGATCTGATAAAGGAACTATCAGACACTCTGACAGGTTATGTAGCTGAGGGGGTTCAGGCTAAATTAACTTTCCTTGATTCAATATGCAACTAGTCCATGAAGCTCATTGCACACACAATTGAAGGGACGACTAGGGCAGTGGGTCCCGGCGTAGCAATTAGAAGACGCACCTGCTTGTGCTTATGTGAGTTTGCAGAGCCATTTAAGTTTTCTTTCGTCAATGCTCCTTTTGAAAGGAATATCCCTGTTTAGATCCCTGTTTAGCCTCAAAGTTAGAGACCCTTGGCAGATGTGAGAAGGATGGAAAGACACTTTCTGCAGTGGGCATAC
This sequence comes from Protopterus annectens, assembly GCF_019279795.1. Lineage (NCBI taxonomy): Eukaryota > Metazoa > Chordata > Ceratodontiformes > Protopteridae > Protopterus > Protopterus annectens. Next base: position 973,701,784 of record NC_056735.1, read on the forward strand.
GCTTTCCCACTCCTCAGTGTCCCTATTTGAGGAACCAGAGGAGTGGAAGACTGTAGTTCAAAAAGTCCCAAAGGCCTTTCCAAGACTCACATAGTAATGATTTCTGCAGTGCAGAGTGGAGAGTTATAATGGAAGATGCAGTGCTAGAGCAGAGATGGCCTGCAAAATCATGGTTCAGGGGATTTTTTCCTTGGTAATTCCTATCAGCATTCCTGAATGGAAGCCTGATTACCTTCCTCTGGAGGCAGTCGGGGGTCAACTTTACCTGCACCTACCTGCCTATCAATAACAGATAGTTGGGTGCAGAGGATCATAACCAGAGGTTACACCATTCCCTTTTCAAAACAACCAAATGACCAAAGGAGAATCCCAGACGTTCCACCCAGTCACAGGGATGTGACAGTACTAGAAATTCAAAAACTGCTCGACAAAAGAGCCACCCAGACAGCTCCACCAGACCAAATTGGATCCGGGGTTTACTCAAGATTGTTTTTAGTGCCAAAGAAAACCAGGGACTGGATACCAATTTTGGACCTCAGCTTCTTGAGCAACATATCAAGATGTTCTTTGTGTTTCACTGTTGCAGTCATTACATTTGGGTAATCAGCTGGCAGGTTGCCCTCAGTCAGCCTGATTAACAAAGTCTTGGGTCCTGCGTGGGTTGCTGTCCCTTCTTCCATGACGTCAGGTTGTCAGGGGTATAAAACATGCAGCCGACGCCATTACATCAGTCTTTCTTGCCACGCAGTGCCTGAAGCAGAAGTAGTTCTCAAGTGCCGATTGGCCAACTCCTGAAATTTTCATTTTCGAGTTTCAGAACCAAAGTCTTCTACTAAAAGCTAAGTACCCCACTGGGGAAACTTTTTCTTGCTCCTTACTGATGTCAGTAAAATTTAATAATTGTATTACTTGTGGGAAGCAAATATCTCATAAGGATTTTCATTTGTAATGTATTCCTTGCCTAGGCCCTGACCGCAACGTGCCTTGCTGTCGGTTTTGTGCTAAAATTAATCAACGCACTATTAAACGTCGGTATATTTTTGCTTCTAAATATTTTGGCTCAAGATTTAACTATCCAGAAATGTCGTCGGTTAGCAGTCTGACTACCAGAATACCTAAAAAACACAAAGAAAAAGATAGAGACAGACCGTCGAGGTCCAAAACCGATGACAAAGCTTTTCCTAAGCCAGTCGCCAGTTCGCTGGTATTCAGTGTGGTGCTTTTGCAGCCCCTGATACCCGCTACTTTTGATTCGCAGGCCTCTACTGAGACCCATTCGGAGTCCGGTATGCTGCAAGATACTTTAAGTATTGAACCCGTGGATGTCTCTACCTTAGATGGGTCCAGAGCCGCTGAGCAGGCACTGGCTTCTGAGGGTGTTTTCAGGCCTAAAGATCTGTATATTAAACCGACACCATCTTCAAAACTAAGGCCAAAAACGACTTCTGTGTCTAAAAAACTTGGGCCATGTGTACAGGCCCCAATGCCTAAAAAACAAATGATCAAATTGGCTGAGGACTTAATTACCTTGATCAGGGGTACCCATCCCCCTCCTGCTAAGAGGCCTAGGCAAGGCACTGACTATGAATCTTCAGATCAGGTTTCTATTTCTTCTGATTCCTCTTCTGATCAGGAATTATCTATTCCCACTTATGAGGACTCTGATGCAGAAGATTCCATCCTTTCTGCTTCTCCTCCTGAGGATTTTTCTTTTGGAGAAACTTTGCATACCTTAAGGGAACACTTTCACCGGAGAGTCAGGATTTCTCAGAATCTAAAAAGAGACTTGGGATTTTCTTCTTCCTCAGCATATGCCTTTGGCTATACCTCCTGTTCTAGACATTGTTGGTGATGTTTTCTCAGAATCCAGTATGACTCCTGATTCCTTGCCTCTGGGTCCTAGTAAGCCAGACAGATACTACAGGGTTCCTGACTCCCACAAATTCCTTTTTAAAAACCCTACTGCTGACCCTGAAACCATTTCTCAGGGTCCCAAGGGCATTAAGGCCTCTACTGCTAAAAATCCTACACCTTATGATAGAGATTCCAGGGAGCTGGATAGATGGGGTAAGAAGGTTTACACGTCTGCAACTTTGGCAATCAGGGCTTTAAACTGTCAATTTCATATGCTTAAATATCAACAACATATCATGGGTTTACTAAAACAGAAAATTATGTTGATTTCTGACTGTGTGGAAAATAAAGAGTTGCAGAATTTATTGCATTCAGCTGAACAAGTTGGAAAACATACTTTGCAATGTGTTTTTGATTCCTTGGAGGCCTCTTGCAGGGCTGCTGTAACTAGATCTGTGATAAGAAGGCATGCTTGGCTCAAGGAGCAAAGTCTGCCTGACCATGTTAAAGCAAAATTTTTGGATGCTCCTTTACAACAGGACAGCCTATTTGTTAGTAAGGCTGAAGAAGTTTTGAAAAAGATGGAAGATAAAGCTAAATCTATGCAAACTGTGAAAGATTTCCTACAAGTGCAGCCACCCAGGTTTAGTAGGCACTGGCCTACTAAGAACTGGTCCTTTCCAGTACCCACTAGAGCCGCTCAGGTCAAACCCAGACATTCCAAAGGCTCCAGATTTCAGTCGCAAGGAACATTTAGAACAAAGCAATGGGGTGCCTCCACCTCCAAATCTGAACAAGGCACCTCCCTATGGTAAACAGTCTCAATGACTTTCCACTGCAGTCACCAAGCACTTATCTTTTGGCTGCCCATTTGGGGGGAAAACACTTCATGCACAAAACTGGCAACTGATTACCCAGGACAAATGGGTTTTAAATATAGTATCCTAGGGATATATATTTCATTTCCACACGTTGCCAGTCCCAAACGGATGGCCAGACCTGCCTCCAAATCATTGGGCAGAGGCCCAGAAACAGGTTATGTCCCTCATGAATATGGGGGCTATTCAACCAGTACCAGAAAAGGAAAAGGGACAAGGTTTTTATTCAAGACTTTTCCTGGTACCTAAAAAAGACAAAACATGGCATCCAATTCTGGACTTATCCATTCTAAATACATTTCTGGACGTTCCAAAATTCAAGATGCTGACTCTTCAACAGTTACTACCTATGCTAGGCAAGGATGCCTGGTTGGTAACTCTAGACTTAAAAGAAGCTTACCTGCATATCCCCATCAGGGAATCTTGCAGAAGATACCTCCGCTTCAAAGCAGGCCATTTGCATTACCAGTTCTCTGCACTGCCCTTTGGCTTATTTACTGCGCCCAGGGTCTTCACAAAGTGCCTGGCACCAGTAATTGGTGGTTACTGTTGAACCCTTAGCGACTGTAACATATAAAGTTACAGATCTATAATAAGGAACTCTGAAGCTTCGTTTATTTTTCTGTTGGACTTTAAGTAGCAACTGTTGCAATTACGTTGTCCATGTTAAACGCTGATATTGAGGGTGTTTTATGCAAGCGGACTTTTTTATTAATCATATAGAAGCTCTGATTTTTTAGTTTGACTAGTTAACAAGGGCATTGTATTTCTGATATTAATTATAATGTTTGTTTATTACAAGTACATTCCTTGAGTTGTTAGGGGCACTGAATTTAGCAATTCTGAGCTTGCAAGTGCATTGTATTTCATTTTTGTATAGAGTGTTTGTTTCAAGTGCATTCATTGCAGTCAACAGGGGCACTGAATTTAATAATTCTGAGCTTACAAGGGGACTGTATTTCCATTTTCTATAGAGTGTCTGTTAGAAGTGCAATCCTCGAGTTAACAGGGGCACTGAATGTAACAGTGGTTCTCCTACTCTGTATTACTAATTCTCCCTCACATTTTCCCCTCATCTATCCTTATTTCACAGCTGTTTCTTCCTCTACTGCTTACTCTACCCTTTCTTCTAACACAGTAGAGGTTGCTCCCTCTTCCTGCCTATCTTCCAAATTCTGCTCTTGGTATTTCTCTATTTCTTGACTCACGCTGGGATTATTCCCTCTCACACTTAATGCTCCTCTCACTATTCCTATCCTACACACAATCCTCCTCCTAGTTTTCCTGCTGTACTAAGGCTTTTTTTTTGTCTCTCCTCTCCTTACAGCTGTAACCACGGGTGTCCCCCTGTACTATTCCTACATATAAGGTTAGTACTTTGGTCAGGAATTCCTCCAGTCATAGAGAGGACGTCTGAAGATACCCTTCTCCCAGGCATACCAAAGACCTCCAAAACTGAAAAAGGCACAACTGAAATCGTACAGGGACAACTCAGTGTATGTAGCTCTAAGGGCAATATTATAACAGTATTATACTATTATCCAACATCCTACCAGTGTATGTGATAGCAGCCTGCCGCAAGCCCCCTGAATCCATAGTTATCCCCTGTCTGCTCCTAATAACCCCATAAAGCACAACAGGTGTGGCACAGAATACTAGTGCTGGAAATCTCACCCCCTCTTCACCACCAGGTGGCAGCTTCTTACCAGACAAAGTCCTGCTAAACCCACTCATATTATACCTGAAGGCTTACAAATTAGGGGCAAAAAAATATAAAAAACTAAATTTTTTGAAATAAAAAATAAAAATAAATAAAATGACAGTTCTGATTAAATAAAAGAAATATTAGAAATATTATTGAGCCATTCAAGTGAAAGATAAGTACTTTCTTCTATTCGAATATTTTCAAGCACTGTAGACTTCTTCAGATCAGTGTTCATACCGGAGCTTAATGTTTCTTAACTGCATTTCTTAACTGAGCAGTGCTAAGCTCAAGTTACAGTCCAGCAGTTTCATTACAAAATGACTTCCAAGTTTGGAAGAGTGGTGCACTTGTCAACAAGATTGTGATGGGGTGAGGTGTTAGGGTCTGTCTGAAGGGTATGTTGGGGTGTGTGGGAGATAATTAAGGACTGGTAGATCTCTTGGGAAATTATTCTAGCACCTGAATTTGGAAAGGAAATATGTATCACAAAGTCATTTAACAACAACATTGTTAAAGTTACTGTTCAAATATCTTGTGTTTCTGTATCCTCAGCTTAAATCTCCGATCTGATGTCACTCTTCACTTAATCCTTGACTCTGGGTTTGGTTCCATATCTCGGAACCGACTTGGCTGTTATTCCAGCTTGCTCCTTCCAAAAACTCTCGAGTGTAGCCCTACCCATAGTGCTCCTCTCTAGATTACCTCAGATCTCATTTGCCACTTTAAGTGAACAGACGCTTTCCTCTCCTGTCAGCTCTCGAGCTAGCAATTGCTTAGAATTGTAAGTCTTATTTACTGTTTTTTTAGTTATTCTACTAGCTTTTTCTTAAACAGATCTTCTCTTCACCCAGCTCCTCTTTATTGACTTTCATTGACATATTGGTTTGCTGTTCTTCATGTTTCACTGTTGCAGTCATCACATTTAGGTTATCTGCCTGCAGGTAGCCCTCAGCCAGGCTGAATACCAGAGTCTTGGGATTTCTGCATCGGATGCTGTTGCTTTTTCCATGACGTCAGGCCATCAGGGGTATAAAACTTGCAGCCGACACCATTACATCAGTCTTTTTTGCCTTGCGGTGCCTGAAACAGAAGCAGTTTGCAAGTGCCAGTCAGCCAACTTCTGAAATTTTCGTTTTCGAGTTTCAGACCTGAAGTCTTCAAAAAGATAAGTACCCCATTGGGGATCCTTTTTTCTTGCTCTAACTGATGTCAGAAAAAATTAATTGTCTTGCCTGTGGAAAGCAAATACCTCATAGAGATTTTCCGTCACCTCTTTAGGCCCAGACCACAACGTCCCTCGATGTTGGTTTTGTGCCTTGTTCAACGCCTGAACTATTCGTTGTCGGGCTATTTTTGTAGCTAAATACTTTCGTTCTTGATCTCCGTACTCAAAAGTGGCTTAGTTAAGCCATCCGACTACCGATCTTCCGTTAAAACGTAAGGATAAAAACAGAGACAGCCCGCATAGGTCCAAAACTGCCACCGACACTTCCGTTAAGCTAGTCGCCAGTCTGCCGGTACTCCATGAGGTGCTTTCGCAGCCCCTGATACCCACTTCTACAGATTTGCAGGCCTCTACTGAGACCCATTCGGAGTCCGGTATGCCAGGAGATACTTTTTCAAGTATGGAACCTGTGGATGTCTCTACCTTGGATGGGTCTTGAGCCACTGTGCAGGCACCGGCTTCTGAGGGTATATTCAGGCCTATGTATTTTCACATTAAACTGGCAAATTCGTTTCGAGCTAAAAATACCAAATTCCTAAGGCCTAAAGCTCACACTACACCTAGAAAACCGATGACCAAAGTGCATTCTCAGGCCCACATGCCTCAAAAATATATGATTAGAATGGCTGAAGACCTTATTACCGTAATTGGGAAAGCCAGCTTTCCCCCACTAAGAGATCTAGAACTGATTTTCCTTCTGATTCTTCTGATCAGGAATCTGATATCTCTAGTCCTTCTGACTACCAGGATTTATCCTTATCTACTTATGAGAATTCTGATGCAGAGGATTCCATTCCCTCTGCTTCCCCTCCAGAGGATTTTTCTTTTGGTGAAACCTTGCATACCCTTAGGGAACATTTCCACTGGGAAAGCCAGGACTATTCTCAGTCAAAAAAGAGACTTGGGGAATTCTTAAACCTACTTCAGCACAGGCCTCTAGCTCTCCCTCCTGTTCTGGAGATTGTCGATGATGTTTTCTTGGAATCCAGCCTTACCCCAGACACTTTGCCACCAGCTCCCAGGAAACCTGACATGTACTACATGAATACTACTGGATCCATAGACCATTTCCCAAGAACCTAAAAGCATTGAGGTTACTACTGCCAAAAATCCTACCCCTTCTGACAGGGATTCTAGGGCTTTAGACAGATGGGGTAAGAAGGTATACACCTCTGCTACTCTGGCCATTAGGGCTTTAAATTGCCAGTTTCATATGTTAAAGTATCAGCAACATATTATAGGTCTAATTAAACAGAAAATGATGTTGATTCCTGACTGTGCTGAACACAAAGATTTACAAGAGTTAATGCATTCTGCTGACCAAGTTGGTAAACATACTTTACAATATGGTTTTGATGCTTTAGAAGCATCTTGCAGGGCTGCTGTCACTAGGTCTGTACTTAGAAGGCATGCTTGGCTTAAGGAGCAAAACTTGCCAGATCATGTTAAAGCCAAATTACTGGATGCACCCTTAAATCAAGAGCGCCTTTTTGGCAACAAAGCAGAAGGCATTGGCCTTCAAATAACTGGTCCTTTCTAGGCCTTCTCAGTCCAAATCCAGGAGCAGCAGATCACCAAGACTTCAGTCTCAGGCTATGCACAGATCTAAGCAGTGGGGGGCTCCTACTCCCAAAGCAGGGAATAGTAAGCCACCCCCTTATGGAAAAATTGCACAATGACTTATCCTTAACTCTTCCAAGCCTTGCTCAACTACTTGCACCTTTAGGAGGAAAGCTCTCACTGCATGCAAGAAACTGGGAATTCATTACCCAAGACAAATGGGATTTAAACATAGCTTCCCTAGGATACAGATTCCACTTCCACTCTCTCCCACCCCCAAGTGGATGGCCAGACCTCCCCCCAAACCAGTGGGCGGAGGCCCCAAAATAAGTTCTCTCTCTCCTCAGCATCAAGGCTATTCAACCTGTCCCAGCAGATCAGAGGGAGACATGGTTTCTATTCAAGACTGTTCCTGGTTCCCAGAAAAGAAAACTCCTGGCATACTATCCTGGACCTGTCTATCCTCAGCACCTTTCTGGTGGTTCCAAATTCAAAATGCTAACTCTTCAACAGCTTCTTCCAATGCTGGCCAAGGACGCCTGGCTGGCAACCCCAGATTTAAAGAAGCTTATCTGCACATCCCAATAAGGGAATGTTGCAGGAAATACCTACACTTCAGGGCAGGCTCCATGCACTATCAGTTCTCTGCACTTCCCTTTGGCTTATCTGCTGCGCCCAGGGAATTCACAAAGTGCCTTGCTCCAGCCATTGCATTTTGCAGGCAGAGAAATATTCAGATTTACCCATATTTGGATGATTGCTTTATTCATGCAGAGAGTCAGGACTTGCTATTACAGCACGTGGCATTTGTAAAGAGACTTCTAACTTCACTGGGAAACACCATCAACGAGAAGAAATCACACCTGTTACCCTGCCAACAGATTGTATTCCTGGGAGCAAGCTTGAACACTCCAGAGAACCAAGTTTATTGACAACCTACTTCAACCTACTGCCAACAAAAACGCAGCTATCTGCAAGGAAAATCCTGCAAGCCCTGGGGTTCATGGCCTCTTGCATTCTGCTAATTCCATATGCAATACTGCATATAAGGAAACTTCAATGGTATCTAAAAGTCTATGGTGTCAACATTCTCAGGACCTGGAAACAATGATTCCTATCATTCCTTGCCTAAGGGCAGAGTTCCTTCGGTGGGCAGAGGCCTGCTACCACAACAAGGAACTCCCTTTCACTCTACTCCCTGCCACCCACACCCTAACAACAGATGCATCAGACTATGCATGGGGGGCTCACATGGCAGGGCAGTGCATCCAGGGCAAATGGAACCCAATACACATGCACCTGCATGTCAATCAAAAAGAAATGTTAGCTGTACAGAATGCTCTGACAGCCTTCAAAGACCTTATTCTTCCAGGACAACTATTGGTAAAGACAGACAAAACCACAGTTATGGGTACATAAACAAGCAGGGAGGAACCCATTCCTACCTAATCTGCAGACTAGCCATGGCTCTGTGGAACACGGCCTTGAGCAACCAAGTGAACCTACAAGCTCAGTTCCTGCTGGGCAAACTGAATTCACTGGCAGACGACTAAAGCAGAAATCTCATGGATCCACATGAATGGAAACTGGAACCCAAAATATTTAAGCTCTTGAGGAACAAATGAGGGACAGCAAAGGTAGACCTTTTTGCCTCCCTTCACAACTACCAATTGAATAAATACTGCACCAGAACTCCCCACAGTCAAGTTTGAAAAGTGGATGCCCTGTCCTTTACCTGGGAAGGCCTCTCAGTGTATGCCTTCCCCCCTCAGCCTCTCCTCTCTAAGGTCTTTCTAAAGATCAAACAGGACAAGCCACGGACAATATTGATTGCACCGGACTGGCCACGCCAGCACTGGTACCCCCTTTTGCACAGTCTGACAGTGCTACAACCATGGCACCTGCCACAGACCCCTTCCCTGCTGTCCCAGCAGGTGGGCCAGATTCTGAACCCTCTGCTTCAAACCCTGAACCTTGCAGCCTATCTAATCCCCTAAGCTCATCTCTAGCAACCCTCAGTAAGCAGGTGCTGGATGTCATTCTTGAGGCAAGGAGGCCTAGTACTAGAAAATCCTATTCAGAAAAGTGGAAAAATACTGTTCCTGGAGCCAGTCTCTGGGGATGGGCACAACAGTTCCCAGCTTACCTCATATTCTAGATGATTTAACAGAAATGCTCCACAAGGGCCTATCTTTCTCTTCAATTAAGATTCATGCCTCAGCCATATCAGCTCATTATAATACTGAGCCACCCCTCTTCTCTCATCCACTGCTAAAATAATTCCTTAGAGGGGCCACAAATTTAAGACCCCCCAGGAGAGCTCCCACTCCAGCCTGGGACCTTAACTTTGTGTTGGAAAAACTTACTTTTCCCCCCTTTGAACCAGCTGCTACAGCAGAGTTGAAATTCCTTTCTTGGAAAACAACTTTACTTCTAGCCATCACTTCTGCAAGAAGAGTGTCTGAACTGCAGGCCCCTATGGTAGTGGAACCCTTCATTATCTTCCATGCAGACAGGGTTTCCTTCAGGACTAATCCATCATTTATGCCCAAGGTGATGTCTAGTGTGGCTCTGAACCAGTCCATTCATTTGTCTATTTTTTCCCTAATCCCCAGAATAAAGGAGAAGGGATACTACATTCCCTGGATGTGCACAGACAGCTTAGATTCTGTTTGGACAGGACTAAGTCTCTCAGAAAATCTAACCAGTTGCTAGTCAGCTTTGCTGCAGGGGCTGAAGGGAAGGCCATTTCAAAGCAAACCATTTCCAAATGGATAGCACATTGTATCCATTTCATTTTTTTTGGAACTGGAGACCTCAAGGAGTTGGAACTTCAATGTCTGATCCGGGAATCATGGTTTGACACCGACCTTGTCATCCATGCTTCTTGGGGCTTCGGCACACTTAAGTTAGACTCTGGCTTCGGGCTTGGGGTGGTTGCCTTGGTGCAAGGTTGGACCATGATTTTAAAGGAGTCTATTTTGATTCCGGGTTCCCATTCCACTATGAGGGGACCTGCCTTGTGGGCTATGGAGAAAGCCTTGTCCACTACGAGATCCTAGTTGATTTATCTTTTCTCGACACATCACCCTTGTCCTTCCCCCTCGCTCAGAGCTACCCATAGCCTCTGACTTGGGACACCTCAAGATCCCACCATGGTGGTTGTGTCGTCTTCAGACACCTCCCCAGCCAGTCCCACTGACGAGATGCCCCGGAAGAGAAAGTGCAAGAGGAAGCAGTTAGACTCCCCAGAAGAGTCTTACACAGAAGATACTGACTTTGATGAAGGGGAAGGTTCCCCAAAGTCACCCCCTGGCGATGTCTCATTTGGTGACATCCTGGTGATCCTTAAGTAAAGGGGTGGCTGGATGTCCCAACAACCTTCTTCAGAGGAGTCAGTATACCTGGAGGCTTTCCATGCCCTACCATATATTGCTTGGTTCTCTCCACCCGCTGTCTATCTGATTAAACTGATTACCCATTAGGTTTGGAACATTCCTGACTCTATCAAACCCATTTCCAAGAGACCAGACAGTATACTGTCAGCTTCCGCAGATCAACAGCATTGGGCTAAAGGGGGTATCAATGGATGCCATGGTGATCATGGCAGCCAACAAAAAAAGAGCTTGCTGATGACAGACCTGCTATCCATCCTCCTAATAATGAATCTAGGATGATGGATAGATTCAGGAAGGGGGTATATGCTTCACTGACCTTCGCGCTTAGGTCCTTGAACTTTATGGCACACTTTACCAGGCTTCATAGAGATCTGATAAAGGAACTATCAGACACTCTGACAGGTTATGTAGCTGAGGGGGTTCAGGCTAAATTAACTTTCCTTGATTCAATATGCAACTAGTCCATGAAGCTCATTGCACACACAATTGAAGGGACGACTAGGGCAGTGGGTCCCGGCGTAGCAATTAGAAGACGCACCTGCTTGTGCTTATGTGAGTTTGCAGAGCCATTTAAGTTTTCTTTCGTCAATGCTCCTTTTGAAAGGAATATCCCTGTTTAGCCTCAAAGTTAGAGACCCTTGGCAGATGTGAGAAGGATGGAAAGACACTTTCTGCAGTGGGCATACGCTTTCCCACTCCTCAGTGTCCCTATTTGAGGAACCAGAGGAGTGGAAGACTGTAGTTCAAAAAGTCCCAAAGGCCTTTCCAAGACTCACATAGTAATGATTTCTGCAGTGCAGAGTGGAGAGTTATAATGGAAGATGCAGTGCTAGAGCAGAGATGGCCTGCAAAATCATGGTTCAGGGGATTTTTTCCTTGGTAATTCCTATCAGCATTCCTGAATGGAAGCCTGATTACCTTCCTCTGGAGGCAGTCGGGGGTCAACTTTACCTGCACCTACCTGCCTATCAATAACAGATAGTTGGGTGCAGAGGATCATAACCAGAGGTTACACCATTCCCTTTTCAAAACAACCAAATGACCAAAGGAGAATCCCAGACGTTCCACCCAGTCACAGGGATGTGACAGTACTAGAAATTCAAAACTGCTCGACAAAAGAGCCACCCAGACAGCTCCACCAGACCAAATTGGATCCGGGTTTACTCAAGATTGTTTTTAGTGCCAAAGAAAACCAGGGACTGGATACCAATTTTGGACCTCAGCTTCTTGAGCAACATATCAAGATGTTCTTTGTGTTTCACTGTTGCAGTCATTACATTTGGGTAATCAGCTGGCAGGTTGCCCTCAGTCAGCCTGATTAACAAAGTCTTGGGTCCTGCGTGGGTTGCTGTCCCTTCTTCCATGACGTCAGGTTGTCAGGGGTATAAAACATGCAGCCGACGCCATTACATCAGTCTTTCTTGCCACGCAGTGCCTGAAGCAGAAGTAGTTCTCAAGTGCCGATTGGCCAACTCCTGAAATTTTCATTTTCGAGTTTCAGAACCAAAGTCTTCTACTAAAAGCTAAGTACCCCACTGGGGAAACTTTTTCTTGCTCCTTACTGATGTCAGTAAAATTTAATAATTGTATTACTTGTGGGAAGCAAATATCTCATAAGGATTTTCATTTGTAATGTATTCCTTGCCTAGGCCCTGACCGCAACGTGCCTTGCTGTCGGTTTTGTGCTAAAATTAATCAACGCACTATTAAACGCCGGTATATTTTTGAGTGTAAATATTTTGGCTCAAGATTTAACTATCCAGAAATGTCGTCGGTTAGCAGTCTGACTACCAGAATACCTAAAAAACACAAAGAAAAGATAGAGACAGACCGTCGAGGTCCAAAACCGATGACAAAGCTTTTCCTAAGCCAGTCGCCAGTTCGCTGGTATTCAGTGTGGTGCTTTTGCAGCCCCTGATACCCGCTACTTTTGATTCGCAGGCCTCTACTGAGACCCATTCGGAGTCCGGTATGCTGCAAGATACTTTAAGTATTGAACCCGTGGATGTCTCTACCTTAGATGGGTCCAGAGCCGCTGAGCAGGCACTGGCTTCTGAGGGTGTTTTCAGGCCTAAAGATCTGTATATTAAACCGACACCATCTTCAAAACTAAGGCCAAAAACGACTTCTGTGTCTAAAAAACTTGGGCCATGTGTACAGGCCCCAATGCCTAAAAAACAAATGATCAAATTGGCTGAGGACTTAATTACCTTGATCAGGGGTACCCATCCCCCTCCTGCTAAGAGGCCTAGGCAAGGCACTGACTATGAATCTTCAGATCAGGTTTCTATTTCTTCTGATTCCTCTTCTGATCAGGAATTATCTATTCCCACTTATGAGGACTCTGATGCAGAAGATTCCATCCTTTCTGCTTCTCCTCCTGAGGATTTTTCTTTTGGAGAAACTTTGCATACCTTAAGGGAACACTTTCACCGGGAGAGTCAGGATTTCTCAGAATCTAAAAAGAGACTTGGGGATTTTCTTCTTCCTCAGCATATGCCTTTGGCTATACCTCCTGTTCTAGACATTGTTGGTGATGTTTTCTCAGAATCCAGTATGACTCCTGATTCCTTGCCTCTGGGTCCTAGTAAGCCAGACAGATACTACAGGGTTCCTGACTCCCACAAATTCCTTTTTAAAAACCCTACTGCTGACCCTGAAACCATTTCTCAGGGTCCCAAGGGCATTAAGGCCTCTACTGCTAAAAATCCTACACCTTATGATAGAGATTCCAGGGAGCTGGATAGATGGGGTAAGAAGGTTTACACGTCTGCAACTTTGGCAATCAGGGCTTTAAACTGTCAATTTCATATGCTTAAATATCAACAACATATCATGGGTTTACTAAAACAGAAAATTATGTTGATTTCTGACTGTGTGGAAAATAAAGAGTTGCAGAATTTATTGCATTCAGCTGAACAAGTTGGAAAACATACTTTGCAATGTGTTTTTGATTCCTTGGAGGCCTCTTGCAGGGCTGCTGTAACTAGATCTGTGATAAGAAGGCATGCTTGGCTCAAGGAGCAAAGTCTGCCTGACCATGTTAAAGCAAAATTTTTGGATGCTCCTTTACAACAGGACAGCCTATTTGTTAGTAAGGCTGAAGAAGTTTTGAAAAAGATGGAAGATAAAGCTAAATCTATGCAAACTGTGAAAGATTTCCTACAAGTGCAGCCACCCAGGTTTAGTAGGCACTGGCCTACTAAGAACTGGTCCTTTCCAGTACCCACTAGAGCCGCTCAGGTCAAACCCAGACATTCCAAAGGCTCCAGATTTCAGTCGCAAGGAACATTTAGAACAAAGCAATGGGGTGCCTCCACCTCCAAATCTGAACAAGGCACCTCCCTATGGTAAACAGTCTCAATGACTTTCCACTGCAGTCACCAAGCACTTATCTTTTGGCTGCCCATTTGGGGGGAAAACACTTCATGCACAAAACTGGCAACTGATTACCCAGGACAAATGGGTTTTAAATATAGTATCCTAGGGATATATATTTCATTTCCACACGTTGCCAGTCCCAAACGGATGGCCAGACCTGCCTCCAAATCATTGGGCAGAGGCCCAGAAACAGGTTATGTCCCTCATGAATATGGGGGCTATTCAACCAGTACCAGAAAAGGAAAAGGGACAAGGTTTTTATTCAAGACTTTTCCTGGTACCTAAAAAAGACAAAACATGGCATCCAATTCTGGACTTATCCATTCTAAATACATTTCTGGACGTTCCAAAATTCAAGATGCTGACTCTTCAACAGTTACTACCTATGCTAGGCAAGGATGCCTGGTTGGTAACTCTAGACTTAAAAGAAGCTTACCTGCATATCCCCATCAGGGAATCTTGCAGAAGATACCTCCGCTTCAAAGCAGGCCATTTGCATTACCAGTTCTCTGCACTGCCCTTTGGCTTATTTACTGCGCCCAGGGTCTTCACAAAGTGCCTGGCACCAGTAATTGGTGGTTACTGTTGAACCCTTAGCGACTGTAACATATAAAGTTACAGATCTATAATAAGGAACTCTGAAGCTTCGTTTATTTTTCTGTTGGACTTTAATTAGCAATCTGTTGCAATTACGTTGTCCGTGTTAAGCGCTGATATTGAGGGTGTTTTATGCAAGTGGACTTTTTTATTAATCAAATAGAAGCTCTGATTTTTTAGTTTGACTAGCTAACAAGGGCATTGTATTTCTGATATTAATTATAATGTTTGTTTATTACAAGTACATTCCTTGAGTTGTTAGGGGCACTGAATTTAGCAATTCTGAGCTTGCAAGTGCATTGTATTTCATTTTTGTATAGAGTGTTTGTTTCAAGTGCATTCATTGCAGTCAACAGGGGCACTGAATTTAATAATTCTGAGCTTACAAGGGGACTGTATTTCCATTTTCTATAGAGTGTCTGTTTGTTAGAAGTGCAATCCTCGAGTTAACAGGGGCACTGAATGTAACAGTGGTTCTCCTACTCTGTATTACTAATTCTCCCTCACATTTTCCCCTCATCTATCCTTATTTCACAGCTGTTTCTTCCTCTACTGCTTACTCTACCCTTTCGTCTAACACAGTAGAGGTTGCTCCCTCTTCCTGCCTATCTTCCAAATTCTGCTCTTGGTAATTCTCTATTTCTTGATTCACGCTGGGACTATTCCCTCTCACACTAAACGCTCCTCTCACTATTCCTATCCTACGCACAATCCTCCTCCTAGTTTTCCTGCTGTACTAAGGCTTTTTTTTGTCTCTCCTCTCCTTACAGCTGTAACCACGGGTGTCCCCCTGTACTATTCCTACATATAAGGTTAGTACTTTGGTCAGGAATTCCTCCGGTCATAGAGAGGACGTCTGAAGATACCCTGCTCTCAGGCATACCAAAGACCTCCAAAAGTGAAAAAGGCACAACTGAAATCATACAGGGACAACTCAGTGTATGTAGCTCTAAGGGCAATATTATAACAGTATTATACTATTATCCAGCATCCTACCAGTGTATGTGATAGCAGCCTGCCGCAAGCCCCCTGAATCCATAGTTATCCCCTGTCTGCTCCTAATAACCCCATAAAGCACAACAGGTGTGGCACAGTATACTAGTGCTGGAAATCACCCCCTCTTCACCACCAGGTGGCAGCTTCTTACCAGACAAAGTCCTGCTAAACCCACTCATATTATACCTGAAGGCTTACAAATTAGGATTCATCTCTGCCCCTAACAGAAGTTTTTCTACTTAACAACTTCTCTTTCTCCCTAGTTTTTGTTTTCCTTATCTGAAAGGACTACAATCGTTCCTGACCACACTACTAGTTCAGAAGCCACAAAAGTTACAATCCCTTTCCGTAGATTTATCTGCAGTTGCAGTCCTGTTCCCTGATTGTTTCTTCTGAGCCACCTCACCTCTTGGCTCTTCCCACTCCGTTCTCCCTGCGGGCTCACTCCGCTCCCCATACCCTACCCCCAAATTCCACCCACCCCCAGTGCATCTACATTTATAGCTAACACTGACAACCAATCCACTCTTCACACCAATCACCACCTCCCTCCAATTAAACACAGACACACCCAAAACAATCACCCCACCCAGTAGCCAAACTAAAGATTGACACCCAGCCACTAACTTATCCATCTTACTTCCTATCTATATATCTCTAGTAGCAACACTAACCATGAAATTTATACCACTAGCTCTAATTCTTACCCTCACCACACTAACATTCACCACATCCACACCCACTAGCATACCATTAAACAACTCATTCCACACAACACATTCTTACCCACTCACACACAAACACAAATATTTCACAATCTGCTCCACATTATTTAGTGACAGCTCATTATTGTATATATATAAATCCCCTACCACTCAAAATATCAAAAAACAAGCACAACCTAAAACACATATAGACCTAGCACATGCTTTAAAACTCAAACTAATCTACAAAAAATGTTTACTCATCTCAGGAGACATACACCCCAACCCAGGTCCATACAACAACATCATCTCACACAAACAAACATCAGACCTACTTATTATAAACCTAAACTCAAGAAGCATAACAAACAAACTGCATGACCTACATACATTCATAGCCCAACACTCCCCAGATTTACTAACTATTACTGAAACCTGGCTAAAACCCTCCATCCGGAACGAAGAAATTCTTCCATCAGGCTATAACATCCTAAGACTAGACAGAAATGCTAAAAAGGGAGGTGGAGTTGCTATTCTATTTAAAACACACTCAACCTCCAGCCTCTGCAAACCCCACTTCCCAAATTCCAAAATGCTGAAACATTAGGCTCAGTTCTATCACTAAACAATAAAAAGAGAATTAACATCCTTTGTAGTTATATCCCTCCAGGAAATAACTCCGCAACAATAGAAGAAATCTTACAATGGGCTACAACCAACCTGCCACAAGAAACCATTCTGTTAGGAGACCTAAATCTTGATTGGCAATCCTGTAACTCTAGCAATCCCACAAACCATATTAACTTATTCGGTTTCTCTCAACTAATTCAAGAACCTACCAGAGTGGATAAAAAATCCAAGAAACAATCAACTCTTGATTGGACTTTAGTAAATTTCCCTAGTCAAAATTATCTCACGGGCTGTCTACCATCACTGCCCCACTTTCCTTCTTCGTAAAAAATTAAACATAACCAAACCCATACTGTACAAGGAAACTAGAAACGAGCACAAGGTAAATCCACAAACTCTCAATAGTATATTACGACAATGTAATTGGCAGCCATTACATACTCTGGAACTAGACCAGGCAGTTAAACTATTCAATAGTACTTTTATGAATGTTTTGAATACAATAGCCCCCATTAGAAAACTTAGAACCAAGGTAGACTATGCTCCTTGGCTGACTAGGACCACAAAAGGCTTACTACAAGCCAGAGATAATGCCTGGAAGATCTGAAAAAAGAACAATACTAGCTTAAATAGACAGAACTATCAACAACTTCGCAATCAAGCCAAAAGGCAAACAAAGCTAGACAAACAAAGCTACTTCCATCATCTCCAAAATAAACACTCTAAAAACCCCCCAAAATTCTGGCATGCTATTAACTCCCTTCTAAAACCTGGTAAAACTACTACCCCAGCTCCCAACACAAATTCCACTACCGACAGCTTAGCCTCTCAATTTAACCATCATTTCATAGACTCTATTCTATCACTATCTACTCAGCTATCTAGCAATAACCCTATATCCACCCCCACTAAGGACCATAGTAATATACCACCTTTTACCCTCTCTCCTATACCAACCTCCTTAGTCAAAAAGCTACTCTCAAAATTAAAAACTACCACTCTTGCAGCTGATGGCCTACCCACTAATTTCCTAAAACTAGCAGCTGAATCTCTAGCCTACCCTGTCTCAATTTTGATTAACCGCTCCATAAAAGAGGCTTACATCCCTCATCTATGGAAGGAATCACATATTATCCCCCTACACAAAGGTGGTAACTCCTGCGAGCTATCAAACTACCGCCCCATTGCTATCCTATCCCCCCTGTCCAAACTTCTGGAAAAATGTATTCATACCCAAGTGATGCATTTCTTAACCTCACATAATCTCCTCTCCTCAACCCAGCACGGTTTCCGCCCAAACCACAGTACAACCACTGTTCTTCTGTCTTTCACTAACCAGGTTAACCAACTCAGAAATAACAACAACTTTGTATCTGCCATATTCTTAGATCTCTCTAAGGCATTTGACATGGTCTCACATAACCTACTACTTGACACACTAACATCATTATCCTTTGCCCCCTCTACAACTGCTTGGTTCAGAAACTATCTCTCTGATAGGAAACAATCAGTCAAATGGCAAGGAACCCTATCACCCTTACTATCATCCACCATAGGTGTTCCACAAGGCTCAATACTAGGTCCATTACTATTCACTATTTTCACTAATAGACTACACACCTCCACACTGCATGCATCACTCATACAATATGGATGACTCCACATTAATCTGCTCAGCCCCATCCCTTACCACTCTTCAAAATCTTACCCAGGAATCCTTCAATGCCACGGAAAAATGGATTACTGATATCCAACTGATCCTTAACCCCAACAAGACAAAACTACTACTTTTTTCCCCAACCAAATACAAACCCACACCCCTCTTTTTCACTATCACTTCCAAAAATGGCACCACAATCTCCCCCTCCCTCCACACAAAACTCCTTGGCATTGAAATAGATAATGACCTCCACTTCGATGTCCACATCTCCCAAACTATTAAGAAAGTACATAAAAAATTAGGAACACTGTATAAACACAAACACTTCCTAACAGACCAAGCACGAATCACCCTAGCCCAAACCCATCTTCTGTCTACACTACTGTATGCATCTCCTATCCTAACCTGCATTAAGAAAACAGACATGAACAAACTAGAGTCATGTTACAATAAGTAACTCTGCTTTTCATAGCCATCATTGCCTTGCCCTAAAAGAATTACAGTGGTTAGAACTTCCTCATTTAATTAGTTTCCACCAGCTTGTCCTCACCTATAACATCCTAAAGAATCCCCACAAGACTCCAGCCCTGAACCAACTACTTAAACAATACTCAGCAAACCGTCCACTCCGCTCATCCAACAAAACCCTGCTGCATATAACTCAAGCCAACAACACTGCAGGAAAAGGTCTATTTGCTCATACCATAGCAAAGACATGGAATAATCTCCCCCAGAATATCTCCTCAGCTCCATCTATCCCACTGTTCAAAAGATCACTTAAATCACACCTCCTGCATTCCTGGCTCTGTCCTTGCATCACATAAATGCTTTCCTGCTCTATCCAAATACTTCCTACCCACTCTATATCCTGCTTTCTATCTCTATACTACAGTACTAACTTCTCCTCAAAACTGACATACAGGGCCTTCCTATGCTCACGCTCAATCCTGCATCAGCAAAGTTTGTCTGGTCTTGCTGTCATATGTGATATATCTGATGATTGTATTGATACAATGTAGTCCTTTCATTAGTTTTATACAAATCACTTCGTCATATTGTTTTTATATCTTGTATTAATAAATAATATCTAGTATTGTGTATATTACCACCAAACATGTAGTTGTATTAGTGGAGCTTTTCTCCCCGGGACTCCGCTGTAAATAGACCACCTTCCAGTCGGACTTTCCCGGTCAACAAATGTAAAATAATAAAATAATAAAAATAAAATAATAATAATAATTGCATTTTGCAGGCAAAGAAATATTCAAATTTATCCATACCTGGATGATTGTCTAATTCAGGCAGAAAGCAAGGACACTCTTCTAAAACCTCTGGCATTTGTAAAAAGGCTTCTAACTTGTCTAGGGTACACCATAAACAAAAAGAAATCACAACTGGTACCCTCTCAAATAATTACATTCCTGGGTGCAAGCTTGAATACAACTGCCCAGATGACTTACCCTATGCCAGAAAAACAAATTCAATTGATGACTTACTTCAAGCAGGTGGCCACAAAAACCCAGCTATCTGCAAGACAAATTCTGCAGGCCTTGGGGTTCATGGCCTCCTGCAGTCTTCTAATTCCATATGCAAGATAGCATATGAGGAAACTTCAGTGGTACCTAAAAAGCTTATGGAGTCAATATTGTCACAGCCTGGAAACAATGATTCCTATCATTCCTTGCCTGCAACTGGAGTTCCTATGGTGGGTAGAGGCCTGCCGCCAAAACAAGGGACTGTCATTCATTCCACCCCCTGCCGCCCAAACCTTGACTACAGACGCATCAGACTTTGCTTGGAGGGCACACCTGGCAGGGAGATGCATTCAGGGCCAATGGAGCCCAAATCAAATGCACCTACATATCAATCAGAAAGAGATGCTAGCTGTACAGAATGCTCTGACAGCCTTCAAGGACCATCTTCATCCAGGACAACTACTGATAAAGACAGACAACACCACAGTCATGTAGTACATAAACAAGCATGGGGGTACACATTCCTACCCCCTTTGCAGACTAGCCATGGCATTGTGGAACACGGCCTTGACTTATCAAATACATTTACAAAATTCCTGCCAGGAAAGCAAAATACTCTGGCAAACGAACTAAGCATAAATCTTATGGACCCACACGAATGGAAACTGGATCCACAAGTCTTCAGCATGTTGACACGCAAATGGGGGAGCCCGGACATAGATCTTTTTGCCTCACCCCAAAACTATCAGTTGGACAAATTCTGCACAAGAATTCATCACAAAAAAGCTTGGAAAGTGAATGCTCTATCCTTTAGCTGGAAAAACCTATCAGTCTATGCCTTCCCCCTCTGCCTCTGCTCTCCAAGGTCTTACTAAAAGTCAGACAGGAAAAAACAGAAATTATTCTGATTGCTCCAGACTGGCCTCGCCAACACTGGTACCCGCTCCTGCGCAATATGTCGCACCTTCCTCCGTGGTACCTGCCTCAGACACCTCACCTACTGTCTCAGCAGAACTATCAAATTCTGCACACTGAGTTCCAAACTTTGAATCTTGCAGCATAGCTAATCAACTAATTTCACCAGTTATATCTTTCAGCAAACCTGTGATGGATGTCATTTTGGAGGCTAGAATGCTGACAAATGGAAAAGATTCTGTGCCTGGAACCAAGCACAAGGAATAAGCACAGCAATGCCCAATATTCCTCAGATTCTGCAATACTTAACTGAGATGCTTCACAAGAGCCTAGCTTTTTCTTCCATAGAAATCCATGCCGCTGCCATTTCAGCTTATTACAACACAGAGCCTCCTCTCTTTTCTCATCCTCTGCTAAATCAGTACCTCAGAGAGGCCAAAAATTTAAGACCTCCCAGGAGAGCACCAACTCCTGCATGGGACCTCAATTTTGTTTTGGAAAAACTACCTCTACCTCCTTTTGAGCCAGCTGCTACTGTGGACCTAAAATTTCTCTCTTGGAAAACAGCTTTTCTCTTAGAAGTCACTTCAGCTAGAAGGATTTCAGAACTACAGGCTCTTATGGCAGTGGAGCCTTTCATTATTTTTTACCCTGACAGGGTGGCTCTCAGGACCAATTCATCCTTTATGCCTAAAGTGGTATCTAGTGTGGCCATTAATCAGACCATTCATCTGCCAACTTACTTCCCAAATCCACAGAGCAAGGGTGAGTGGATTCTGCATTCATTGGATGTACACAGACAACTAAGATTCTACTTAAACAGGACAAAATCTTTAAGAAAATCTGAACAATTACTGGTGGCATTTGCTGCACCGGCAGAGGGAAAGGCTATTTCAAAGCAGACTATTTCCAAATGGAGAAGCCATTGTATTCGTTTCTGTTATATGCACCATGGTAAACCTGTGCCCAAGGAGATCAGATCTCTTTCCACCAGGGCTGCATCTACTTCTGCAGCCTTTCTCAGAGGGGTTCCTACCAGAGACATTCTAGAAGCTGCCACCTGGAGCTCAGTTAATACATTCACCAAACATTACCATTTACCTCTCTTCTCTAAATCCAGAACAGGCTTTGCCACTGCTGTCCTGCAGGGCCTTATAGCTGCTCCTAATGCTGTATAAATCCATCCTCCCAACCATAGCTTTGGGATTCTACCCAAATGTAATGTCTGCAACAGTGAAACACGAAGAACATAGTACAGTTGTGTACACTTACCATAAATGTGGATGTTTGAGTGTATTCACTGTTGCAGTCCTGGTTACCCTCCCTCCAGCCCCCTGTGTTTCTCTAGCTATATCTCTCATTTCTGTTACTATCTTTAAAAGCCTTTTTGGTGTATTTGCTTTTGTTTAGAGGTATATGTTTTGTGTTTTTTTCTTTTATGTATATATATATATATATATATATATATATATATATATATATATGTGTGTATTTTTTTTTGTTGCTCCCCATTTGGGGGGCACCTGACATCTGGGGCAAGAAAAACTGATATAATGGCGTCGGCTGCATGTTTTATACCCCTGACAACCTGACGTCATGGAAGAAGGGACAGCAACCGACGTAGGACCCAAGACTTTGTTAATCAGGCCGACTAAGGGCAACCTGCCAGCAGATTACCCAAATGTAATGACTGCAACAGTGAATACACTCGAACATCTACATTTATGGTAAGTGTACACAACTGTACTTTCCAGATGGTCACTGTGCAGTCTAGCCTCTCATTTTTAGAGAAAGACAAATGGATATGCTCAATATATCTTCAGGATGCGTATTATCATGTAAAGATGGACAAATGCTCCATCGGGTTTATGTGCTTCTGGCTGGGAGCGAGTCATTATCAGTTCAGAGCCCTGCCCTTTGTTCTCACCACAGCCCTCTAGATATTTACCAAATACATGGCAGTGGTTGCAGCTCACATCCGACTGCAAGGATTCTGGGTGTTTCTGTATCTAGATGACTGAATATTTACTGCAACCACCAGGCATCTACTTCTGCAAGCAAGGGACTACGCCCTTCAAACCTGTTCCTCACTGGGGATTACTGTAAACTACGAAAAAATCTCATCTAGATCCATCACTGCATTTAGAGTTCATAGGGTCAGTATTGGATAGAAGCACCTCTGTCACGTCTCTTCCAAAGGAAAGACTTCAAAGGATAAAATTACAAATCATCGAGATTATCCGCAACAAAACAGTGACTGCGAGACTGGTCTTACAGACTCTAGGATAGATGGCAGCCACCAATACCCTAGCAAGGTTCCACATGCGAATTCTACAGTGGTGTTTGGTGTCACAATGGTCATTGCAAGCGCAACCAATGTCACATCAAATTTGAGTTACTGATTTATGCAAAAAGATTGTATTGGCTGGCTTGGTATTTAAATAATGGTGTAAATGGTTAGTACTATATGCATTGAAAAAGTGCCTGTGTCTCGAAAGCTTTGCTTTTATGTATTAAACTACGAATGTTGAGCACTGGTCTTTATTTCTACTGTTGATTTATGCAAAAAGGTCCTGAGTTAGTGGCTCCATTCCAAGTATTATATGCATTGAAAAAGTGCCTGTGTCTCGAAAGCTTTGCTTTTATGTATTAAACTACGAATGTTGAGCAGTGGTCTTTATTTCTACTGTTGATTTATGCAAAAAGGTCCTGAGTTAGTGGCTCCATTCCAAGTATTATATGCATTGAAAAAGTGCCTGTGTCTCGAAAGCTTTGCTTTTATGTATTAAACTACGAATGTTGAGCAGTGGTCTTTATTTCTACTGTTGATTTATGCAAAAAGGTCCTGAGTTAGTGGCTCCATTCCAACGATATCCTGTTGGGCTGTCCGTTTGTTCCTCCCCAACCCCAAGTCATAGTGACCACAGATGCATCCCTGATAGGGTGTGGGGGGGGGCATTATCTGGGAAAGACAGTCCAAGGCACCTGGTCCCATTTGGAGGCCAATTTGCACATCAGTGTTCTAGAGATAAGGGCAGTGCTTCTAGCATTTTCAGGAATGATTGTGATCCAGGAATGATTGTGATCCAGGCAGACACCGTGTCAGTGGTTTGGTACATCAACAAGGGGGAACCAGATCTTACCCTCCTTGTCAAGAAGCTCTCAGGGTGAGGCAATGGGTGATTTCAACCTACTGCTTTCTAGTTGAATGCACATTCTGGGGAGCTCCAACGTGATTGCAGACAAATTGAGCAGGAGCATCCTGATGCCTCACGAGTGGTCTCTCAGTGCTTTGGTGGTGGAAAGGATGTTTCATCAGTGGGCCCAGCCCTGCTGCGGTCTCTTTGCATCCCCGTGAACAAGTGCTACAGCTAATTTTCCCTGATCCCCCCTCATTTCCCCGGTCTGGCCTCAGCAGATATGGTTTCCCTTCCTGTGGCCTCATTTAATTTGGGAACCATGGACACTGGACCCAGCTCCAGACCTACTTTCCCATCCAAAGGGACACATTTACCCGAATCTTCAAAATCTCAAGCTCACAGCATGGCTTCTCCAGTTCCATTGATTGCCAGGCATACTAGCCTCACTGCTGCAGTTCAACAAATTGTTTTAGCTTCTTATAAACCTTTGATTAGGAGGTTATACAGCAGTAAGTGGTAAAAATTTTCAAAATGTACTGCAGATATCAATCTTGACCCATATTCTGCACCAGATGTTCATCGTGTTACACTGCAGCAGTCATTACACTTGGGTTATCCTGCCATAAGGCGGTCTCGCAGTCGGCCTGAGTTCCAAAGTCTTGGTCCTGCATCGGTTGCTGTCGCTTCTTCCCTGACGTCAATG
This sequence comes from Protopterus annectens, assembly GCF_019279795.1. Classification (NCBI taxonomy): domain Eukaryota; kingdom Metazoa; phylum Chordata; order Ceratodontiformes; family Protopteridae; genus Protopterus; species Protopterus annectens. The sequence continues at coordinate 973,726,605 of NC_056735.1, forward strand.
CGCCAGGGGTATATAAGATGCATCCGACGCCATTTTCTTCACTCTTTCTTGCCGCACGGTGCCCGAAGCAGAAGCAGTTCGCAAGTGCCGGTCGGCCGACTCCTGAGATTTTCGAAGTCGAATTTCAGATCCGAAGTCTTCAATAAGCTAAGTACCCCGTTGGGGAAACTTTTTTCTTGCCTCAAACCGATGTAAAAAAAAAGTTAATAATTGTATTTCTTGTGGGAAGCAAATACCTCATAAGGACTTCCACTCTTACTGTATTCCATGCCTAGGCCCTGATCACGACGTCACTAGTTGTCGGTTTTGTGCTAGATTTAACAAACGCACTATAAAAAGACGTTTTGATTTTGCTTTGCACTACTTTGGCCGAAGGTTCAATTATACGATGCCGTCGGATCAGCCGACAACCTCAATACCAAAAAAATGCAAAGACAAGGATAAAGACAGGCATCCAAGGTCCAAAACCGACGACGAAACCTCTTCTAGGCCAGTCGCCGGTTCGCCGGTTCTCAGTGAGGCGCTTTCGCAGCCCCTGACACCCGCTACCTCAGAGCCACAGGCCGCTTCCGACTCCCACGTGGAGACATCTAGGCCTCTAGAAACTCAAGGTATTGGGCCTACGGAAACTAACCCCTCAGATGGGTCCGGAGCCGCTGAGCAGGCATCAGCTTCTGAGGGCGTTTTCAGACCTTCACAATTTGCCATTAAAACAACAGCCAAGACAAAGGTACCATTAAAGACAAAGAAACAAGGACAGCATTCTCCTGGACAGTCCTCCATGCCTAGGAAACAGATGCTTAAAATGGCCAAAGACCTCATTACTCTAATCAGGGGTTCCCATCCCCCCGCCTGAGAAAATGCCTAGGCAGGATACAGACTATGACTCCTTTGATCAGGTTTCCATTTCCTCTGATTCCTCTTCCGACCAGGGATACTCTCTACCCCCCTATGTGGACTCTGATGCTGAAGAATCTATCCCTTCAGCCTCTCCTCCTTAGGATTATTCTTTTGGGGAAACTTTACATACCATGAGGGAGCATTTCCATTGGGAAAGCCAGGATTATTCAGAATCCAAGAAAAGGCTCAGGGATTTCCTCTTATTGCCTCAACACAGGCCCCTGGCTATTCCGCCAGTGCTAGATATTGTGGATGATGTGTTCTCTGAATCCAGTTTATCTCCTGACTCTTTGCCCCCTGCTCCAGCCAAGCTAGATAGGTATTATAAGAGTCCCTGACTCTCACAAGTTTCTTTACAAAAATTCTTCTGCTGATCCAGAGACTATTTCCCAGGGTCAAAAAGGGGTTAAGGCTTCCATTGCAAAAAATCCAGTACCCTCTGACAGAGATTCCAGAGCTTTGGATAGATGGGGAAAGAAAGTATACACATGTTAAGTTGTCAATCTCGCCTTCATTCTTGCTTGATGGGTTCGGAGCCGATCCCTCGGCTCCGACTCGGCACTTGCTAAAGCTCGAGAGTCACTTTTACCAGCTCGAGGCAGCCCCATATCCCATGATGCAAGGCGGTAAGTACCCAGATCTCGTTTGCCGCTTCGCTTAGGAGGTCTTCTTTTTACCAGCTCCTAGTAAGTTGTTCACCTTTGTGATATTTAAGCCCCTTTTTAGTCAAAAACTCCTTTATTGATAGTTTAAGTTTATATTCTACCCTTTCTGACAGAATTTCCCTGTCTCCTTTAATTTTTTGTTAGTCAATCTTCCCTATCCCATCCCCCCCCTGTTAGGGTGTGTGTGTGTTGGATTTTATAGAATACCTTTTGGTATTTTGTGTAAGTTAATTTGGACTGGTGTTGTGTCTGTGTTGTGTTTTCAGCACCATGTCTAAGGAGAGGGTCTCAGGTTTTAAGAAGTGTGACTCGTGCTGTCAGAAGATGTCTCTGACAGACGGTCACACTTCTTGCCTGTATTGTCTGGGCCCTCTTCACCTGCAGGACTCCTGTGCTATTTGTCACTCCTTCAGCCAGAGAGTCCTGCAGGAGAGACGTAATAAGCTGATTCTTAGGGGTCTTCTTAAGCCGGAGGGCTCACCGGCTAAGTCGGCTCCACCAAAATCAGCAAAACCTGCCAAGGCCCAGGCTTCTGTATCTAAGCCTGCGGCCTCGGCTCCGACTGCATTGAGTCGAGATCGGCTCGGCTGGAGCCGATTCTGGCTTGACAAAGCTTTCGGCACCGATGGCTATCGGTGCCGAATCTGTATTGACCACTTCGATGTCGGCTCCGATCGGTTCCGACACCCATGTGGCACAGGCATCGGTGTCGGCTCCGATTGGCTCCGACACCGTTACTTTGGTGGCTGTATCGGCTCCGGCTGGAGCCGATACATCGAGCTTCCTGTCGGCTCCGAAGTCGGCTCCGACAGGATCTATAGTATCGGCTCTGATGGCTCATTCCAGGAAGAGGTCGAGGTCTCCTTCCTTGGAGCCGATACTTTCGCTCGGCTTCACCTCTTCTATCGAACGGAGCCATCGGAGCCGATCTTCAAGGTCATCCAGGTTGTCAGATCATGACCTAGAGAGTGGTCAGTAGATTACTCAAGTCACAGGTACTGGCCCAAATGTTACACAGTCCGTCTCAGCAGGCGACTGTTGGTCCACACCCGTTACAGTTCCTCCTTCAACTCTACCCCAGAGCTTGGAGTTGGAGTCTTCGGCATGGTTACTGCTACGGCTGGAGGACGGATACCCCTTCTGTTCCTTCAGCCTCTACTCTTATCTCCTCTTGAGACCTTCCTTAGAGGGATTCGTGGTCGGCTTCCATGGTCTCCTCCGAGGGGTGAGTGGCAGCAGACCCTTGACCGAACCCGCTCTTCTCATTGGAGCCTCGGCCTTGGTGAGCTCGGCTCCGACATCTGCCTCGGAGACTTCCCTTTTGGTGGTCCCTGGAGTTCCTAGCTCTTCGGAGCGGGTTCTCTCGGACCTGCCTGGGAGGGGAGCATTCGAGGTGATGAAGAGTGTACTGGCCACTGGTATCAGTCAGCAGTCTGTTCCCGTAGCTCCTCCCTCTATAGTACCTGTTGACATCTCTGCCACTTCTCTTGCTACAGGACCCAGAGATCCTCCGCCCCAGGTTTCCCCATTGCCAATTTCCCCTCTTCCGAGGATTCTCCTGATGTTTCGGGAGATCCTCCTAGGAAGAGGACTTGTAAGAGGAAGCATGTAGACTCCCGAGTCTGTCACTTGGATACTGACTTTGATGAGTCAGAGGGATCCCCTAGATCCCCTCTGAGGATGTCTCCTTCTCAGACATCCTAGAACTTCTGAAACAGAGGGAAACTGGCCCACCAATAATCCCTCTGAGGATGAGTCAGTATACCTAGAGGCGTTTGGATCTCGGCCCTCCACCTCCTGGGTGTCTCTGCCTTCGACCCCCTTATGCAGGTTATTGCACGAAAGGCGTGGGCAGCTCCTGACTCTGTAGAGCCAGTCCCTAGGAGGCCTTCTAAATTTATCACTGCCCCGAGTGACAAACAATTCCTTACCAAGGGTGTCCCCGCTGATGCCATGGTGGTGGCTGCGGCCACCAAAAAGGAACTTGCAGATCCTTCCGTGCCTGTCCATCCTCCTAATAAGGACTCTAGGACCATGGATAGGTACGGCAAGCGGATGTTTTCCTCAGCGACCTTTGCTATGCTCGCTGAATTATCTTTGTCACTTCACCAGACTCCAGAGAGATATCCTGAAGGAGCTGGGAGAAGTAGTTCAGGATCCTACAGCTGCAGGGGCTCAAGAAAAGATTGCTTCGCAGCTAGGAACCCTCAATTCCGTTGTTAACTCCTCCATGCGGCTAATATCTTATGCTGCGGATGGAGCGAGTAGAGCCGCAGGCACAGGTGTGGCTCTTAGACGCCAAGCCTGGATGCGGCTATGTGATTTTATGGATCCCTTTAAGGCGTCCTTCACAAATTCTCCCTTTGATGGGTCAGCTTTGTTTGGCCCTCAGGTGAAGGAAACCTTGACCAGGTGCGAGCAGGACGGCAAGACTCTTTCTGCTGTTGGAGTCCGTTTTCCACCCCTTCTAGGCCTTATCCCAAAGGACAGAAGGGTGGGAAGATGTGGTTCCGTAAATCCCAAGGAGTCACGCCGGATTCACGTGGTCAGTTTACCCCTAGAGGCAGAGGGGTAACAACAACAGACGCGCTCTAGAGGCAGAGGGGTCCAAGAACCAGGGAAACAGGGAGCCTCTCTGACAAGCCTTTTCAGCATCCCTGAGGTGTTGCCCGGCTGTCCCTCCTTGGAGGCAGTCGGGAAGATTATCACTGTACCCAGAAGCCTGGCATTCCCTCACTCAAGACAGATGGGTACAGTCGATCATATCCAAGGGTTACATAATTCCTTTCGAGGAAAGTCCTTTCCCTCAAATTCCCTTCCAGATGTACCACCGGTCTAAGGGAAATTGCAGAGTTAGAAGTCTCAAAACTACTGCAAAAGAGCCATTCAGCCAGTTACAACAGACCATTCAGAGCCGGAATCTACTCAAGGTTCTTTTGGTCCCCAAAAGACGGGAGACTGGAGACCAATATTGGATCTCAGCAGACTCAACAAGTCTGTGAGGAAGACAAGATTCCGAATGGTCACTCTTCAGTCAATTCTGCCCTTCTTACAGAAGGACAACTGGATGTGCTCAATAGATCTTCAGGATGCGTACTATCACATCAAAATTCACAGACGCTCCAGAAGATTTCTCCGCTTCGGCTGGGGTCCAGTCATTTCCAGTTCAGAGCCCTGCCCTTTGGTCTCACTACAGCCCCCAGAGTGTTCACCAAATGCATGGCAGTGGTCACGGCTCACCTGAGACGTCAAGGATTCCAGGTGTTTCCGTATCTCGACGACTGGCTCCTGTCAGCCACCACCAGGCATCAGCTTATACAAGCCAGGGATTACACAATAGACCTTTGTTCTCATTTAGGCATCTCAATAAACTTCGAAAAATCATCCTTATCACCCTGCCAGTCTATTACCTTCATAGGCGCAAACTTAAACACTGTTCGGATGTCAGCTACCCTTACAGAACAAAGAGTTTCAGACATTCAGACTCATGTCAGGATCATTCTGGCCAACAAGAAAATACAGGCCAGAATGGTTCTAAAGGTATTAGGTCTCATGGCTGCGGCCATTACTCTTCTTCCCCTGGCTCGATTCTACATGCGCCTCCTTCAGTGGATGCTGTTCACACAGTGGTCATACCAGCAACTTCCAATGCGTCACCAGATTCTGATGACACAGACATGCAAACAGCATCTTACTTGGTGGACCACATCGTCTCAGGTTCACCAAGGCAGGTGCTTTGTACCTCCGTCCCCGATAGCCACTGTCACCACGGATGCCTCCCTGATCGGGTGGGGGGGTCATTATCAGGGCAGGATGGTTCATGGGACGTGGCAACCGTTCGAGTACCATCTGCACATAAATGTCCTGGAGATGAGAGCAGTGCTTTTAACGTTGCAAGCCCTCAACGACTTTCTTCCCGTAGGGACAATTGCAGTCCAAACAGACAACATGTCTGTAGTTTGGTATATCAACAAACAGGGCGGAACCAAGTCCTACCCCTTGTGTCGAGAAGCGCTCAGACTTTGGCAATGGGCGATCTCCTCTCATCGGTTTCTGGTAGCAACGCATATCCCTGGGAAAACCAACATTATAGCGGACAGATTGAGCAGAGCTATCCTCATGCCTCACGAGTGGTCTCTCAAGCAGGCTATAGTTGAAGAGATTTTTCTGGAATGGGGTCGTCCATGTTGCGATCTTTTTGTTACTCCCCAAAACAGCAAATGTCCAGACTTCTTCAGCCTCTTCCCTCTATCAGGCCATCCCCCCAGAGACGCTCTAACCCAGGATTGGCCCCAGGGACTTCTTTATGCCTTCCCTCCATTTCCTCTGATCCCTCAGGTGATCCAGAAAGCTACCGTTTTGAGGGCCAAATTGATTCTCATTGCCCCTTACTGGCCTCGACAAGTTTGGTTCCCGTTCCTCCATCATCACCTTGTGGTGCAGCCGTGGCATCTGGACCCAGTGCCAGATCTTCTGATTCACCAATCAGGTCAGCTGCACCGGTCAATCCTGCTCTCAACCTCACAGCATGGTTGCTCCACTTCCTTCCTTAGCCAGGCTTCCTTTGATCTCTAACCCAGTTAGAGACATCATAGTAGCTTCACTAAAATCCTCTACCAGGAGGATTTACACAAGCAAATGGAACGTTTCTCTTATTGGGCTAAGGCCCAAAATATTGATCCTTTACTGCCCCTGTTCAGGCAGTTCTGGACTTCTTAGCAGAGATTTTTCATGCAGGCTCCTCTTCTTCCACAGTCAGAGTTCAATTAGCTGCTATCTCCAACTTTCATGTCGGGATAGCAGATCATAATATTATGTCCCATAGGCTCTGCAGGGCCTTCTTGAAAGGAATTTTCCTACTAAAACCTCCGATCAGGAATCCTCCTCCTCAGTGGGATCTAAATCTAGTGCTGACATCCTTGATTCTTCCCCTTCGAGCCAGCTGTTTCTTGTTCCCTGAAACATCTTTCTTGGAAAACTTTATTCTTAGTGGCTATTACATCTGCCAGGAGGGTGTCTGAACTTCATGCTCTTTCGGTTCGACCCCCCTATTTGGTTTTTCACAAAGACAGAGTATCTTTGAGAACTAACCCAACCTTTTTGCCTAAGGTCGCTTCAAAGAACAATTTGAATCAATCCATTGATCTCCCTGTGTTTTCCCTAACTATTCAGATAGGGCTGAACAAAAGTTACATTATCTTGATGTCCACCGTCAACTTAGATATTATTTGGACAGAACAAAAAAATTTAGAAAATCTGATCAACTTTTTGTTTCCTATGCGGATAATAAAAAAGGCCTTCCTGTTTCTAAAGTGACCTTGTCCAGATGGCTTTCTTCGGTCATCTCTGAAATTTATACGCTCAGGGGAAAACAGCTGTGCTCTAAACCTAAAGCACATTCAACTAGGAGCTTAGCTACTTCTACAGCTTTTCAAGCTAGACTTCCTTTGGACACTATTTGTGCAGCTGCCACTTGGGCCACTCCTCACACTTTTGTTTCCCATTACAAATTGGACTTGGCCTCCAGGGACAGAGCCAGTTTTGGCTCTACAGTCCTCAAGAGTTTGTTCCATTGAGCCACCCAGGATAGAGGTGCTAGGGACGCGGTCCCATCAAGCAAGAATGAAGGCGAGATTGACAACTTAACATTAAGAAGTTATGTACCTACCATAACGTTCCATGTTAGTTGTCTTCTCGCCTTCTTTCTTGCGACCCTCCCTCCTTCCCCCTGGCCTGGACAGACCTTGTATAAGAAACTATTATGCTAAAGACCTTTTAGACCTGGTCCTTTTACATCTGTAAGTTTCTTCTTCCTTTGGGAAGTATTTTATGCTTGGTGCTATTGCCCTTTGTTAACAAACGAGATCTGGGTACTTACCGCCTTGCATCATGGGATATGGGGCTGCCTCGAGCTGGTAAAAGTGACTCTCGAGCTTTAGCAAGTGCCGAGTCGGAGCCGAGGGATCGGCTCCGAACCCATCAAGCAAGAAAGAAGGCGAGAGAAGACAACTAACATGGAACGTTATGGTAGGTACATAACTTCTTATTCTGCAACTTTAGGAGTAAGAGCTTTAAATTGCCAGTTTCACATGCTTAAAGGGGCACTGTCTCGTTTCAAAAATCAGTAGCTTGCTAGAGTGCTTTGTTTACATTTTAGTGCTGTGTAAGTCACCTGCTCAATGAGAGGCAGGATTTTCACACAAGCTCTTTAGCATACTGTAGGTCAGATTTCACAAACTTCAGTGGGGGATGGTCATTCTCTGCAATCTTTACAGTTTGTCATTTTGTTTTTATCTTCCCCCACCCATAGGCTACTACATTAGCTGACTGACTGGTTTAGCCTCATCCAGAGATACAGTCCAGTCACACTCAGTTCTGCAACCTTTGTAGCAGTGGCATTACATCTCCTTTAGTATGTGCTTGTTTTTCTGTGAAACTTAGTGGAATGATTATCCCAGCCTAGGCAATTGTATTTGTTTCATGCTTGTTGATACATGCCCTTCTCCCTTAGCTGGTAATTGTTTTTCATATGGTCTGCAGTAGTGTTGCTTATTCGTGCATGTACTAATGCAGACATGCCTTTATAAAGACAGTTTCCCTCATTTTGCACAACACTGGTTTGGGCAGTTACAACCTGCAAATAAACCCACTGAATTGCAAATGTCCTTAGACTATAAAACCAGAAAATCTTAGACCATTTGAAAAAAAGACATGTCACACAACTTAGAAATAAAATCCTGTTAGTGCACTAGAAGTATTTTCCCAGTAGCTGAAGCCCTTCATCAGTCACACAGTAACTGTCTGTATAAAACTGATTCCATCCACCTGAAGTTTTCTTTTTCTTCCCTCCAGTGTGGTATAATGTTTAGATCTTTCACTCCTTTCCTGAACATTTGTCTGCAGTAGAGTTACACTGGTTACCATTTATCTACTCTCCATATTTCCGTATATATTTTAATATCTGTGTGCATAAGTATTTATGAAGTATGTAATCTAAGTTTTTATTTATTTGGTTGTAAAGCCACGTCCTTCTTATGTCTTATTGACCGAATTCCAGTGCAAGGCATTATTGAATGTGTGTCAAATTTGTAAATGCTAGATATGTGATGATGTGTCTATTTTATTAAAATTCAGTATGCATTGGACATAACTGTTCTAGCGATATACTTCAGTGTTATTATCACACTTCTCATTACTTTTCTCCAACGTTCCTCTTTTGTGACTTAGATGGCTGTGTTGATGACACCATTTAACCCCCTTATCAAGATGGAAATAGATATTAATTGAAGTAAAAAAAATGTATGTGTTATGTGTTTATCATATTGATTGCTATTGTCGTTTACAGTGTACTTGCTGTATATATTTGTCTTTATAGATCCACATATATTTCTATGTCTATACACACACACACACACACACACACACACACACACACACACACACACACACACACAGACACAAATGTATCTCCCAATTTAATCATGTCTCTGTTTATGTATACAGATGTCCATATGCCTATATGTGGGGTATGTTGGTGGATATATACATCTATACATGCATACAGTCATACACTGGCATGCAAGAGGTATTTTCACTAAGGTGACAGTACAGCTCCTTCTAATAGCATTCATGTCACTGACATTTTATTGCTAGTTTTACAAATTTTTTTTGCATTTGTCATATGCCACTTGAAAGGATTATTAAAAGTGTGACTCAAACTACAAGAAATACACACCCATACATAAAGAAGCTAGAGTATATGCTCTCTCCCTCACAAGCCAGTATATCTGGCACTGAGAAGGTTGTCAATACAATCACTACACCTATAACACCACCCACAACTCCACAACACAGACCCAGATATGCTGATGTTCTTGACAAAAAACAAACCAAATAAAGCAGACATCAGATGTAAAAACAACAGAGAACTGCACGACCCTCCTCACCACATACCATGCATAGTCCACACCCGAGTGTCTCGCAACCAGTAAGGCCTTACCATAAAACCAACATATTATTCATAGTATTATCCATTCTGATACACACAGATGTGCCTCTCACCAGACTGGATAAGGATAAAGTCACGGTTAATTGTTTGTCAGGTGCCAGTATCCGCTATATCACACACACACTCAAATCTTTAAACAATAGGTACTGTTATGACTCTGTTATAGTCCATGTTGTCATGAACAACTTGACACTTACCTCCCTGGACAATATGAAGAGAGACCTGATTCAGCTTGATGAATATGTGTCCCAGACAGGTATGTCCGTGGCAGCATTCTACTGTCACCCATGATGCCTCAATATAAACAGAAAATGATTGACCTTAGCAACTGTCTTACTTTCTGTTGTCATTCCAGGGTGATCCAGTACCTCACAGCCTGGGAATATATGATAGATATATGATAGATTACGATGCTTTACTAGACACGGCCTGCATCTGTCTGGCTTGGACTTCAGGCTTCTGCCAAAGGCCCTTGCCTCCCCCATACTGCCTTTTGAGCAAAATTCAGGGCGTCCATACTACCAGCATAAACATTTCCAAAAAACTCAACTTAAAGGTCATGCTGCTAAGTGCTAGTAGTCTAAACATGAAACTTATCTCATTGCAAGCATTCTTAACCCTGGAAGGTGTTGACATATGTGCAGTCATAGAAACCTGGTTCAAAGCTGCAGAGAGCACCCAAGCCTTACCTAGTTACTCATCCTGTCATACATTCAGACCCCCACTATAGGCAGCAAAGCCAAAGGATATGGACTTTCAATAGATATTAAAGACACAGACACCACGAGGCTGGTCAAACACTATGACGCACAGGAGACACTGCAAGTGCAATTAACCTTTGACAACACCCCATTCCAATTATTGCTAGATACAGACCCCAAATGTGACTCAAAATGCCCACTCCACCTATCTGTACCTCTTCAAATTATCAAGATTCAACCCTTTGCCATAATCCAGGGTGACTTTAATTACCCAACCATATATTGGAAAAACTACTAATGCCAGAACGCAAATGCCCTCTGGGTAAAGAGTTCATAACATCCCTGTATTCTTCTCTTATAGGCCAGTTATTCAGTACAAGACCCACTTAAGCATGTCACCCATAGCACATGCAGCAGCTGGTGAGACCACAGAGGTTCCTCATCAAGACAATCCAGGTCCACAAACATGTTCCCTAGAGAGACAGGCCAAAAGCCATTTCCCTATACTCTGTTTCATACAGACTCCTTGGAGGTGACCTGTGTCTGGCATACAGAGCAATCTCATACCCCGCATTCATGGTATTGTGGCATATCCAAAAATCAAGCTCCACTAAAACCCCTATGCACCACCTCATCCTGGACTGTGATATCAATAGGACTTGTTGTCGTGACAGATTTGTGTCCCACACACTGCCCCATCTGTGGAACAGACTCCCTCTCCACATCAACCACACTACCTCATTATCACTTTTTAAGCGCGACCTTGATAACTGTATGAGAACCAAAAAATACACCCCTGGCATTCCACCTGTGTCCCTGGTGTGTAGGGTCTTTGGTTGCTGACTTGTCTAAACATCTGCTAAACTATTGGCTAGGCTGATAAGGGCCTCAGTACCAATAGCCTGGTAACTTATTACCATCCTATGAGGAATTAGAATAGGCACTGAGTCATGTCCTTCAACAGGAATATACTCTTGATTGCTCTGAGATCTAGAGTATGTATCATGGACCATACACTAATGACCTCCTATGAGCCTATGATCCATAAGCTTAACCGTCCTTATCTGTAAGGCCGTTCAACGAATCAGCATGGACACTGTAAATAAGGACATAGGTCATCTCCAACCTCTTGATACGACACATTTTGGTTTTGCCGAAGACAGGTCATCGTTGTTAAAACCATGGTATACTTCTTGAAAAACATCACCAGATCCATAAAAGAAGGCAAATCTGTGGATACAATCTACCTTCACTTAGCACAGTCCCACATTTGGACATCAATGATAAACTCTCCCCGTTGAATATCAACTTTTGTGTTCTCAGGTAGGTTGCTAACTGGTTTACCGACAGATCACACTTGGTCAAAGTTGAGTAATTTACCTCAACCAGCCGGCCTGTTGATATTATGTTGGTTCCACAGGAGTCAGTGCTGGCACGCTGTATTGCAAAATGCAGACCACCATGTACAAACACAACAAAAAATCTAATCTTTTATCGGCACAAAAATACGACATGACGTCAAAACAGATTTTTGCCCCAAGGAATCCAATACTTGTGGAATAAACTTCCTATGCTGGTCAAGCCATTAAATACATGGTCTGTATTAAATAATATTACAAATGAATAGGCTGGAAATCATAATTCCTCTTTGTGTTATATAGCATGGTGCTTCTTCACCATTGAGCTGAAATCTACAGTCCTTGGTCATAGATGGCTACGCTTCCCACTGGTCCTTTCAACTCCATGCCTAGTATACATCTGTGACCTTAATCAATCTAATAGATAATGACCAAGTATGTTTTAAATGTGCATTTTGCATATAAGATACCTACGCCAACAAAAACAACAGTTTCTTTTTTTTTTTTTTTAAATATTTTTATTAATTTCCAAAAACAAGAAAACATGAATGCAGGTTATTTATGACAATGAAGTATTTACAAATTATTTAAAAAGCTAGGCTAAAACCTCTAAACAGATATCAAACATTAAAACCAAAATAAAGTATTTACAAGGGTGTCTATTGTTGACATATAATTGACTTTCTATACAATTGTTTCCTGATTATAATCTGCTGCAGTCATTATTCTCCAGTATTTCAGTTACTTTTTGCCATGCTACGTATAATGATGTAGTTCTTTCAGTTCTTCCTTTAGTAGTGTTCATTTCCAATTGCAATACTGCTGACACCATATTCATGAATTGCTTAAAAGTTGGAGAAGCTTTGGATTTCTAGTTTGATGTAATGTTCTTCCTTGCAATAGCTAGGAGAGTCCATAAGATTACATATTTTGTTCTTGGCACACAGTCGGGTACAGGTGCATTAAACAAAATAATAGATTTGGAAATCTGGAATTTATCATTGAATACCATTTGCAGAAAATTATTTATTTTATCCCAATATGGTTTAATCAAATGGCATTCGTAGAGCATATGTTGCCAGTCTGCTTTTATTGATAAATCACATTTCCAGCAGCCAATATTTTTCTTAAACATAAGTTCCATTTTATGAGGGGTTACATAAGATCTGTGTATGAATTGCCATGTAAAAAGTCTCCAATGTAATGAAAGTGATGTCTGCTTTGGAGAGAGAAGAATTAGTTTTTTATCTCTGTCATTTGGCACATGTCCATTAACTGATCTATAATAATTACATAGTTTGTCATTATTATGCATTTTTATTTTTTTGTTTGTTTTATAAATAGATGATAAGTATCCCTTTCCAGTAATGGGTTGATTCGTTAGTAATATTATATGTTCTATAAGGTTAGGAACATTTTGTCTTATTGATGGTTGCATTGTTTCATGTTTGCTTAATATATACCGTCTTAATTCTTGTACATGTAACCACGAACTATCTTCCATATTTAATTTCTGTTTAATCTGGTCTATTGTCAGAGGTTTTCCAGAGTTTAGCAATTCATAGGTTCATAGGTTCATACTAGGCTATCTGCCCTAGGGCATTTATAAGCCTAGCCAGAGTGTGTTTGGCTTTCGCCACCCATTTTAAATTAATTTTGCTATGCCTTTTTTTGAGGTTAGTATACTGTGCCTCTGTCTAACAGTGACGCAGAAGTGATAGCCGGGGTAAACCTACGATCTCCCATCCACTCATCAAGATTCCTCTTGAAGAGAGTCAATGTGGGACTCTGCCTAACCTGGACTGGGATTTTATTCCAGAGTGACGGGAGCCTCTGGGTTATGAATCTGTCCATCCAGCATGTCCTATTTATTTCAGTGCTGAGGTTCAAGTCTCTCGAGTGCGTAGCTCGATGGGATTTGGATTTTCTGAGGTGCAGCATGTCCATTAATTCCGGGTTGGACATGGCTTTATACGTCAGGCACAGATCGCCTCTGAGCAGGCGGTATGCCACTGAGTAGAGCTGGAGTTTCTTTAACCGGGCAGCATATGGCATCTGTTTGAGCCCTTTGATCCTCTTGGTGAGGTACTTTTGGGGTCTTTCCAGTTGCTGCAGGTGTCTGGTAAGGTACATCCCAAAAGGGCATTGTTCTCAATTATGGGCCTGATGAGGGATGAGTAAAGAGGCACGATGACCTCCCTGATCTAGATGTGAATCCCTTCATGATTAGGTGGGCTATATAAAATGTTTTTCTAACCACTTTGGCCACGTGGTTGTCAAATGAGAGATTGCTATCAACTTGGGTCCCCAGGTCCCTAATGACTTCTTCTGTACTTAATGGATTACCACCTATGTGGTAATTTGTGGGCACTTTGTTTTTGCCAAAGGGATGACTATACACTTTTGGCGTTTAGCTTGAGGCCATGGCTCTGGCACCAGTTGTCTGTTTCTATGAGGCCCTTTTGGAGGATGCTTGTGTCGGCTGGAGAGTTGATTATGGCCCAGTTTGCAGTCATCTGCGAACTTGGTCAGCCACAGTCCTTCCGTGTTGGCCTGTACCGAGAAATATATACCGAACAAGAGAGGTCCCAGGACTGAGCCTTGTGGGATGCCACTTGTAACTGGTTTGGAGTCTGACATGGCTCCAGCAATTCTAACCATGTGGGTTCTGTCCTTGAGCCAGTTTGCAACCCATCTAGTGACATAGGGGTTTATATTTAAGCTGGTGAGCTTATCTATAATGCCTGAGTGGGGTATTGTATTGAAGGCTTTTGCGAGGTCCAGGTAGGCTGTGTGGACCACCTTCCCCTCGTCAATGGCCTTGGTGACTGTTTCAAAGAAATCGACCAGGTTTAAGAGGCATGATCTGCCCTTAACAAAGTCAAACTGGGTAGGATCCAGTGTCTGTAGGTCCCCAGTATCTTTATTTATGAGGTCCATGATGATCCTTTCCATAGCTTTGCAGACCAAGCTAGTCAGGCTTATGGGGCGATAGTTTCCAGGATCCGTTGAGGCACCACCTTTGTGGAGAGGGACCACTGTTACTGTACGCCACTCTTTGGGTACATATCCTGTAGTAAGGCTAAGATTGAACAGTAGTTTTATGTTTGGGTTTAGCTCTTCCTGGAGTTCATGTAGGACGCAGCCCGGGACACCATCTGGTCCCATTGATGCTGTGTTTTTTGCTTTGGAGAGGGCGGCTCTTACCTGAGCATCTGAGATGTCAGGGGGGCAGCACTCTGTTGGGATAGATATTTGCCCTTTTGGTGGGAGAGGGGAGAAGTTTGCACTGAACCTGTCAGCTAGGATGTTGGCAATGTCTGTGGGCTCGGTGTATTTTTTGTCATTTTGGACTAATTCTGAGCATATCTGGGAATTCCCACCCAGGTTCCTAACATAACTAAAGAAAGCCTTGTGATTAAGCTTAGTGTCCTGTGCAATTTTTCTCTCGAAGCTGGCCTTAGACGATTTTATGAGTGCCCGTAGTTTTTTGCTAATACTGATCAGAGATGCCTTCCCTTTTTGGGATATTGCTCTATCATGTAGTAGCTTCCTCCTTCTATTGTATAGTTTGTTTATGGCTGGGGTCCACCAGACAGGACGTCTGCCTTTGGAGGATTGGGTCTTGGTTTTATTTGGGATTGCATGATCCATGCATTCCTGAAGGTGTTCATAGAATGCGTTTATAAAGGATTCTGCGGTCTGAGCAGTATTTTCCACAGGCCCGGGGGCTTTGAAGGATTTCGCCTCGGTTTTGAGGCATGTGAAATTTGCTTTAGAGAAGTTTTTCACTGTGGTTTTCTGGGCAGGGGGTGGGGTCGGGATGTGAATATCCAGTGAGATTAGTTTATGGTCTGATCTTACCAGTGAGGGATACACTTCTGGTATGGAGCATAGTGTCCCCATGTTGGTGATGATCAGGTCCAGTATGTTTTCCCCTCTTGTGGGAGTGGTAACACGTTTTTCCCCTCTTGTGGGAGTGGTAACACGTTGTTCCATAGCATTTGAGTTTATAAATTCTAGGAACCTTTGGGCTAGGGTGTTGGAGCTAGAGTAATGCTCCCAGTCTATGTTTGGGTAGTTGAAGTCGCCCAATATAATGGTGTTTGGAGAGACCTTCATATTTTCCAGTATTCTCAGGAAGGCCAAGTGGGGTTCCTGTGTTTGGGAGGGTGGTCTGTAGCAGGCTGTAAACTGGAAGGCAGTTTTACCCACAGTTAGTTGCACATGGATAGTCTCTGATGCTTCGTGCTGTGCCACCAACCTGGAGGTGTGGGTATCTTTGACGAATATTGATACTCCCCCTCCTTTTGTGGTTCGGTCCAAGTTTTGGGGCCGAAAAGCATGGTATGAGGTATAACCTGGTAGTGCTGGGGTGCTCTCGGAGCCTTGAACCAGGTTTCTGTTACTGCACAGATATCGATGTTCTCCATGCTAAGGAGAGTTTCGAGTGCGTGCATCTTGAGGTTTAGACTTCTGGCGTTGAGTAGCATTACTCTTAGTTTCATATCCCTTGTGATACCTATGGAGGTGAGTTTGTCTTTTGAGCCTTGCCTAAAAAAGGCACTATGGGGGTAGCAAGAGCCTTTGCCAATATCCGAAAGCCCAGGGGTGACAGGTGCAAGCCGTCCCTAGTGAAGCATCGTGGCTTGTCGAGCATGTCATCCCAGGCTGACAGGCATTGGATCCCCTTTGAATGACACCAACACTTAAGCCAGTTGTTGAAATTGATCATCTTGTCTTCATATTGTGGCATCATTTTTGGTGAGGGTAAGATGCTACTCAAGGTCAGGGTCATACCGGCCTGGGCTACATGTCAGAGAGCTCCTCTATGTCTCTTTTCATGTAGTCCAGGGAGGTACGTCTCAGGTCATTCACACCAGCATGGACAATGACTGAGTCATATTTGTACTTGCCTTGGAGTGACCTGAGTGCTTGTGTTATGTGGCGGATCCTAGCGCCCGACAGGCAGCTCACCGTGACCTTCTCCTTGTTCAGCCTGGTGAGCGGGACGTCAGTGTGCCTGATGATAGAGTCACCTATTACAAGTGTATCAGGTGTGTTGTTTAGCCTTAAGGGCTGTGACTGTTCGGCACACTGGCTTTGTGAGCTATGTGTTGCACGTGTTTTGTTTTGGGGTAGCGGTTGCTTGGCTGTCTGCTTTGGAGGTCTCTGCTGCTTAGGCAGATTTTTATTTAGAGCCTCCGAGTATGTTTTTGTGTGTTTATGTGTTTGGTTTGTTGTTGTGGTAGGTCTATGTGAGACTGGAATTGTAGTGAGTGTGGTTTCCTTCTCCTCCTGACTGGTTACGCCAGTACTGAGTTGAAAGAGCTTAGCCTCCAGTTTGGCTATATGGTTGCATCTCTCACATGTGTTGGAATTTGTTGTGAGGAGGAGAGGGTTGTCTGTGTACATGAGGCAGTTGTAACATTGCCTCAAGATTCCCAGATTCACCAGCTGGACCGGAGAGGAGATTGACAACTGACCTTTGGACATGCTAGAATAGTGTTGGAAATTCCTTTATAATTGAAAAAAAAGGGCCAATGGGGAACAAGGTACTCAAGGGGAGTTTGTGAGGGTGTAGTGCTTTTAATTTTTTAGAGCTGACTTATATAATTGCTTTAGTGAGCAAGTGCCAGGTAACTTAAATGCAATGTGCTACAGGTAACCTAAATGCAAAAACGACAAACAGTAACTTTCTTTCAAGTGAAACAAGGAAATAAGTACAGTAAGCAATGCAGATATCACTAGGGATCCCCAGAAGTGCTAAAAGGCCGCGTTTTAGGTGGAATTAGCGTTTCAGGGATATAAACAAACAACAAGCATACAAATAAAGCTAGATTCAGCAGGCCTGGATCTAGTCTATGCTACAGCAAACAAGGTGTACCAATTTCAGTAAGAAACAGTTATAATATGCAGGCACTATAAGCCTCTATCCAGAAATTCCCTGCTCAGAAGGGCAGAGTCCAGCCTCTCCTCCCACAAGAGTGCAGACCGCAATCCTTCTTAACGTAAAATAACTGGCCTGAAGCCCAAGTGCTTAAACCAGAACTAATACACTTTTAGAATAACAGACACTGAGCTCTCAATCAGCAGTTCCCAACTTAGAAGGATGTAAGCTACCTGTCCTGTCACCACAGTGCAGGCCACAAACCTTCCTAATGTAAAACAACTGGTCTGAAGCCCAAGTGCTTAATCCAAAGACTTAGAAATGATAGCTACACTTTAATCAAGTTACTACCAGCAGTAATAAATACAACTGAATACTTTAAAGAATGCCTAGATTAGTGCTCAAGTTATACAAACAAAGCTAGATTCAGCAGGCCTGGATCTAGTCTATGCTACAGCAAACGAGGTGTACCAATTTCAGTAAGAAGCAGTTCAGATATGCAGGCACTATAAGCTTTAACCAGAAATTCCCAGCTCAGAAGGACAGAGTCCAGCCTCTCCTCCCACAAGAGTGCAGAACACGAACCCTCTTAATGTAAAATAACTGGCCTCAAGCCCAAGTGGTTAAACCAGAATTAATACACTTTTAGAATAACAGACACTGAGCCCTCAATCAGCAGTTCCCAACTTAGAAGGATGTAAGCTACCTGTTCTGCCACTACAGTACAGACCACAAACCTTCCTAATGTAAAACTGGTCTGAAGCCCAGGTGCTTAAACTAAAAGGCTTACAATGAGTTACACCAAGCAGTAATAAATACAATTGAGTACTTTTAAGATGACGCAAAAGCAAAATAAAGTAGGAAAAAACACAAATACAGTAAAAGCAGATAATTTTTTTTTTTTTGGAAAGAGAGAAAGGAGTAGCAGAAACTAAGCTGATTGGCCTTCTCAAATGCTCTCCCTGTACTGGGTAGAATGAGGTAATGACACTAGACTGGGAGGAGGGTCCCAGATCAAATTTACACTGGGGCGGGCAACTGCAAAGCCACCAACTATAAAAACACTATACCAACAGGGAGGGAGGGTGGAAAACAAACAGCAGAAATGTTACTCACAGCTGAAAAGCAGCAGTGAGCCTTTGAATGAAAGTTTTAAACAGCTAAAGGAGCCACTAGAAAAAAGAGTTTAACTGCAACAAGTTATCATAAACAAACAACCCAACAGATGCTTAATAAGAGTGGACAATTTCCAGTTAATACCTCACACACAGTGAAACTAGCTAGAAAAAATACACAGTACACAAAGTGCTATAAACAACAAAGAAATAAAGAACAAAATAAACAAAAAACAGGATACTTAATGTTATATATTGTAGCTCCGAGTTTGCTGAGTGTCCTTCCTTTGATCAGCTCACTGTAAAATGGCTGAACACTCACAACTGAGCTTCTTAGGTAACAGAAAGTTGAAACCTGAAACAGCTTTTATGAAAGAAATCTCAAAAGAACCAATGAGGTGCTTAGTCTAAGCTGTAGTCAAGGAGACCTCGGTCAGCCAATGACCTCAAACAATTCTCTCTCACTGAAATGCCTGATGGCTTTGGCTAAAACAAGATGTCCCTGAATTATGTGCTCAGACACACAGCCTCCACAAACACTAGGCCCAAATACAAGCCTGAATATGGAAATGCTACAAATATCCCCACTACTTAGAACAAACTGCAGAAATGTTACTCACAGCTGAAAAGCAGCAGTGAGCCTTTAAATGAAAGTTTTAAACAGCTAAAGGAGCCACTAGAAAAAGAGTTTAACTGCAACAAGTTATCATAAACAAACAACCCAACAGATGCTTAATAAGAGTGGACAATTTCCAGTTAATACCTCACACACAGTGAAACTAGCTAGAAAAAATACACAGTACACAAAGTGCTATAAACAACAAAGAAATAAAGAACAAAATAAACAAAAAACAGGATACATAATGTTATATATTGTAGCTCCGAGTTTGCTGAGTGTCCTTCCTTGATCAGCTCACTGTAAAATGGCTGAACACTCACAACTGAGCTTCTTAGGTAACAGAAAGTTGAAACATGAGACAGCTTTAAAGAAAGAAATCTCAAAGAACCAATGAGGTGCTTAGTCTAAGCTGTAGTCCAGGAGACCTCAGTCAGCCAATGACCTCAAACAATTCTCTCTCACTGAAATGCCTGATGGCTTTGGCTAAAACAAGATGTCCCTGAATTATGTGCTCAGACACACAGCCTCCACAAACACTAGGCCCAAATACAAGCCTGAA
Source organism: Protopterus annectens (assembly GCF_019279795.1). Classification (NCBI taxonomy): domain Eukaryota; kingdom Metazoa; phylum Chordata; order Ceratodontiformes; family Protopteridae; genus Protopterus; species Protopterus annectens. The sequence goes on from NC_056735.1 coordinate 973,746,420, forward strand.
TATGGAAATGCTACAAATATCCCCACTACTTAGAACAAACTGCAGAAATGTTACTCACAGCTGAAAAGCAGCAGTGAGCCTTTAAATGAAAGTTTTAAACAGCTAAAGGAGCCACTAGAAAAAAAAGAGTTTAACTGCAACAAGTTATCATAAACAAACAACCCAACAGATGCTTAATAAGAGTGGACAATTTCCAGTTAATACCTCACACACAGTGAAACTAGCTAGAAAAAATACACAGTACACAAAGTGCTATAAACAACAAAGAAATAAAGAACAAAATAAACAAAAACAGGATACTTAATGTTATATATTGTAGCTCGAGTTTGCTGAGTGTCCTTCCTTCGATCAGCTCACTGTAAAATGGCTGAACACTCACAACTGAGCTTCTTAGGTAACAGAAAGTTGAAACCTGAGACAGCTTTTAAGAAAGAAATCTCAAAAGAACCAATGAGGTGCTTAGTCTAAGCTGTAGTCCAGGAGACCTCAGTCAGCCAATGACCTCAAACAATTCTCTCTCACTGAAATGCCTGATGGCTTTGGCTAAAACAAGATGTCCCTGAATTATGTGCTCAGACACACAGCCTCCACAAACACTAGGCCCAAATACAAGCCTGAATATGGAAATGCTACAAATATCCCCACTACTTAGAACAAACTGCAGAAATGTTACTCACAGCTGAAAAGCAGCAGTGAGCCTTTAAATGAAAGTGTTAAACAGCTAAAGGATCCACTAGAAAAAAAGAGTTTAACTGCAACAAGTTATCATAAACAAACAACCCAACAGATGCTTAATAAGAGTGGACAATTTCCAGTTAATACCTCACACACAGTGAAACTAGCTAGAAAAAATACACAGTACACAAAGTGCTATAAACAACAAAGAAATAAAGAACAAAATAAACAAAAAACAGGATACTTAATGTTATATATTGTAGCTCCGAGTTTGCTGAGTGTCCTTCCTTCGATCAGCTAATCCCTTTTCTTTAAGCATGTTGACTACTTCCATATTAAATGTTATTATATTACCTTGTGTGTACGCTACTGGATATAAAAGAAATGACCATACTTTAATATCAGGATTGCTATTAATAAGATTTTGGAAAATTTTTAATGTATAAGTAATGTATTTGGAACTTATATTTTTATTCTTATGTATCATCATATATTCCTTCATCAGCCATAGAAAATTGTTTGGTATGAAATCTGTATACTTATTTGCTACTACAAATCCTGATTTTAACCAGATTCTCTCATGAACTAGCTTCCATTTTGATGTATATTTTGTATTTAGCCATAATGATATTGTTTTAATAATGGATGTATGCAAATATATTTCTATGTCTGGTAAACCTATGCCACCTATATCCCAATCATCTAGATGATACTTCATAGATATCCTTGTTTTTTTTTGGATACCATAGGAATCTTACCATTAAATCATTTAATTGTTTTAGGTGCGATTTAGCTGGTGGCAAAGAACAAGCTTGTATGACATAAAGAATTTTTGGAAATATGATCATTTTAATTATATAAAGCCTTTCTTCCATTGAAAAGAAGAATTTATTCCATCTTTGTATTAGATTTTTAATATTATTTAAGGTCTCTTTATAATTTGTTTCAATTGTAATATCTAGGTTGTTAGTTATTATAATTCCCAAGTATTTAATTATATTATCGGTAGAGATATATTTATGGTATTTTTTATTTAGATCTTTTTATTAGTATTTATAAGCAATACATTTGTTTTGTTCTCATTAAATCTAAGACTTGAAAAGTTTTGAAAGTTTTGAATTGAGTCCCATAATGCTTTTAAACTGCTATTATTATTTTTAAGGTAATTAAAATATCATCAGCAAAAGTTGAATTTTAAGCTCTAGGCTGTTGTCTAGTTGTATTCCTTCAATATTTTTATCCATACGTATATTATTTGCTAAGGGTTCAATGACTAGCAAACAATAACGGAGAAAGAGGGCAGCCTTGTTTTGTGCCCTTAGTTATTTTAATAGATTTAGACAGACAAGATCCCAGTTTTATATAAGCCAATGATTTTTCATATAATGATTTTATTAACAAAGTGAAGTTGTTTGAGAAGCCATATTCTTCTAAAACTAACCACAGATAATCCCAGTTCACTGAATCAAATGTGCTATTTATGTCTAAGCTAATAACATTCATTTTGTTTTTTGTGACATTTATATAATCAATTAAGGAAATAATTCTTTTAATGTTGTCATAAGTGTTCCTCTCTTTTATAAAACCTGTTTGATCCTCCTCTATCAAAAGTGGTAGTAATTGTTTTATTCGAGCAGCATGTATTGCCATAAAAATGTTATAATCTATATTAAGAAGTGAAATGATGAACATTCACTGGGATCTTTATTTTGTTTCAGAATTGGTGATATTAATGTGTACTTCCAAGAAGGAGGAATGTCGTTACCATTTTTAACTGATGTAAAGACATTCAATAACAACAGCAAAGCCTCATTTGATAGTAATTTAAACATTTCTGGGGTGATATTATCTATACCTGGAGCTTTGTTTAATTTTAGCTTATTTACTTCAGCTTTAAGTTCTGTCATTGTTATTTGTTTATCTATTAGTTGTACCTGCTCCTCTAATAACCTAACTTTAACATTGTTTTTGAGAAAAGCTTTCAATGCTGAATGTGTTTCTGTTTTCTCATTTTGATTATTAAGTTTATGAAAAAATAGCTTAAAAGCTTCTAGTATTCCTTCTAAATCAGATACTTTCTTTTTGGTTTCTATATTATGTATTTCCTTGATTTGATTTGTTTTAATAATCTTTTTAGTCCTATTTGCTATTCTTCGGTGGTTTTTAGGGTTCATTGAATAGTAACATAGTTTAATTTTTCTAAGTTGATCATTGTTTTGTGGTGTAGCGTCTCTGATTATTTTTTATTAGTATCTTCTAGTTCTTTTATTAAGTTGGTGTTTCCATTTTGAATATCAAGCTTTAAATTATCTACTTTTGACTGTAATTCCATTAATTCCTTATTCCACTGTTTTTGTTTATTTTTATACCATCCCACCGCTCTTCCATATAGGTATGCTTTCAATGCATTCCATATATATATTTCAGATACATCTTTTGTAAGATTGATATCTAGGAATGTTTGTGTCTCTTTAATATAAAATTCCTTAAAATCTTTGAGATTTGTTATGTAAGATGGTATTCTTGTTACTGATATCCTTCTCTTGAAACATAAGTCTATCTCAAACGTTATGGTGTTATGGTCTGAAAATGGACATTAAATTGTCTTGACTTTATTTAATTTAGAGGTTAAATCCTTTGTTATGTACACTCTATTTATTCTAGAGTATGTATTATGTCTATGGGAAAAATGTGTAAAGAATAGTGAATCTGGGATAGCATACTCATTTATGTCAACTATATTAAAAGTTTCAACAAACTCAGATAACAACTTTGTTAAAGGTGATCTCTTACGTGTAGTTTTAGTATTTGTGTCAGTTTCTTTTATAATGCAATTGAAATCTCCAGCTATGATTAAATTGCCTTTGGTATATTGTACAATGTCTTCTAAGTGTTGTTTGGCCACTCTAACACCTAGTCCTGGTATCCAATAAATATTCACTAATGTATGTATCATTTCATTGATAGATGTTGTCACTAGACAAAACATTCCTGAGTTGTCATGGAACGTGTTTATGATTTTAGGCATTAAAGTAGTGTTTTTCCACAAAATTGCTACTCCCCTTTGCTTCTGATTATAGGTGGAACTTACTAGTGTTGTATAATTTTTATTGTTTATTTTATTTATGTCTTCCTGTGTAAGGTGTGTTTCCTGTAAAAATACTACTTGCGCTTCACATAGCTTTAAATATCTATAAAGACTTCCCCTTTTGCAGCTATTATTTAAACCATTTACATTAAGAGATATACATTTTGCAATTGGATTTATATTAGCTTTGCTTTTATCCATATTCATATACTCGTAACAATGTGCAGATGTGTGTACATGAAGACAATGACTTGTTCTTTCTTCTTCCAACAGTATTACAATAGATTATAGACACCCAATAAAAGTAAATTACAAGATCATAATTGAGAACAATATAAGATAAACAACCACCAAACCCCTCCATGAGAAAAAACATCTCATCCTTGAATGATCTAATCATTCAAGCGATCTCTCTAAGTCTGCATTTCAGCATCCTCCCCAGCCCATATGGTAGTTTTATAATGAAAAGTATCTTATATATCTTTTAAGTATACATGTATCTGTCTTTACAGATTACTTAAATACAGTCTTTATCTATTTTTAATATTTTATAAAACACTAAGGCAACACAACTATACATAGATTTAATACTTAACTATTTGGTTTTGTTTAAATTGTAAAGGAAAATCTTTTATTTTAATATATCTTTTGTGTAGCAATAACAGTTATGCATCTTAAAAATAATATGCTTGCTGTCTATCTCCCTTATAGTGTGAGTGGCATTCATAGGTATCAAATTTATTGTAATGGTCTACCTATATGTATATATATATATATATATATATATATATATATATATATATATATATATATATGGGTACATTTCAATCGACCGACAAGTCGGAAGACCGACATTCACTCCACCGACACATTAAAACATCGACAGCGCAAACACGGACATTTCACAGGTAAGACTTTTAAATTCGCTAATCAAGCCTACCATGGTTTAGGAAGTGTGGCAGTGTTATGCATGTGTGGTAGGCATGATTAGCGAATTTAAAAGTCTTCCTGTGAAATGTCCGTGTTTGCACTTTCGATGTTTTAATGTGTCGGTGGAGTGAATGTCGGTCTTGATGTTGGTCGATATATATATATATATATATATATATATATATATATATATATATATATATATATATATATATATACACATACATATACACACACATACACACACACACACACATATATATATATATATATATATATATATATATATATATATATACACACATACATACATACACACATATATGCATACATACATAAAAAAAAATGTTAAGCATTATATGCATCAGTTAACCATGCCACAAGTTGATTAAATCAGAAAGTATCCGTAACAATGAATATAACGTTACATTTGTATTGTCATTTATCAGTAATCTTATAGTTTTCTTTTAATTCAAAAAGTCATATTTTAGTGGTATGAATGCTACTAATTTGTTTTTGGCATTGGTATTATATAGTTTAAGACTATATTTCTTAGCAATTCCTATATATTTATTAGTGCCACTGGCATATTTCATCGCTAGTGTACCACATATGTCATAACAGTTTCTTGATTAATCTATTTCTATAAACCATCTCATTTCATTGTCATTATAAGATCATTACTATATACTACTGATGACACCAATTTTTATACTACCATTAGTGTGGTACAGATATCTCTCAACTGCACATGTCGTCCATGTCAACACTTACTGTACAGTTTAGCTTTACTCACTGTGCTACTTATCATTTTAAGTTCCATTACAGTATCGACTACATATATACCCATAACACAGTACCAGTAGATAAATATTTAATTGTTTATTTTAATAAGTTACAACAACTATATGTGGACTGTGTCTCCAAGGTACCATCAATTCCAATTATGTTTCAAATCATTTGCTTTATCACCCTTATGTTTTAATTTAGCTGCTTGTTACTTGATTTGTTGGTTTGTTTACTTCTTCATTTCAGCTGGATTACCATGCAAGTAGATGGCTCCCAGACCTTATTGACTCAAAACCCAAGACACAAACAGAAAATTATAAATGGAGCACAGATTAATACCACGTTCTGAAAGCATATCAAACAGTTAGGCAAAATGCAGAAGTGTAAATCAAGCAAGAAGCTAGTCGACGAAATATACCAAATGGAAATGAAGTGAAACTGTAACTACATCATTGCCAGCAAGCATGGCATTATTGTTCATGCTGGGATTTTTGTATGGATGTACATATGTAAAATGCATAGATATCTATAAGCTATTTAAAACACTGCATATGTAAAGAAGAGAAGGATCTTCCCGTTCTTAAATATTTTTTTACTTTTATGTGCATGTTTTTTTTATTTTATGGATGTGGTGAGAGAGGACATGCAGGCATTTCCAGTGAAAGAGCGAGATGCTGATGACAGGAAGAAAAGGAAACAGATGATCCGCTGTGGCGACCCCTAACAGGAACAGCTGAAACAAGTTGATGATGATGATGAATAATGTGCAATGGTGTTCTTTCAACTAACGAGTTTGTATTATACACATCTTGCATTGTTGTGATTCTTCAGCAAATTGTCTCTTTACAACAAAATATCTAACTTGCTTTTAATTGTAATTTACAGAGTTTCAATGTCAACCTGTAACATTATATAAAACAAAAACTATATATGCCTAGATATTATAGTTATGAAACAGGCCATTAAATAAAAGTATGACGTCACTTGGGACCTGTGTGTCTGCTTGATTGCTTCTTTTCTAAAATAAATCAAACATCTATTTCCAATGGAATGTGTGTGTCTGTTTACTAACGTATGTATGTAGAAAGTCATACTGGTGAGTTAGAAACAAAAAAAGGCCCTGTATTGTAAAGGAATATGCATGCAATAAAATACAGTCATTTACTTGGGATTTTAAGACATTTCAATTGTAAGTGAAGGCATATCTCTCACCCTTATAGTCCAGAGATAAAAGCCTTGTCATAAGTATGTCAGTGCCTAAAGTAGTTACCAATGTGCAAGATAGAGTAGACAACATTAACTTTACTCAAAAGTCTCACATAACAGCAGTAAGGTACAAGCAGAAGACAAAGTCCATGAGAGTCGAAGATGATTACTTACTTCTCGGCAAATACCCTCTACCATTACACCCCCCCCCAGTGTTATTAAAGGAGTACAACAGGTTTCTCTAATGTATTCCTCAACTTCACGGCCCTTTTCCTCCCTATTTACATTGTCCTCTGTAAAGCAGCAACAATAAAGCATTTACAATTTTTATAATTCTCCTTACTTCTGTAACAGAACCCTACCTTCTCATACTGTGATGGTTTCACTTACAAAATTATACTCTCACGTTTGAATAAAGCTTGCTGAAGTCGCCCAATTACTGACATCATCGAGGCCAGGCAGTGCAGGTACTTTTTTTTTTTTAATCAGTTCCCTCCCCCAAAGTGACATCACCACAGCCGTCATCTGATTCTAACTAAAATAATAAGACCCACCCATTCTGTGATGTCATGGCTCCCTTGTCCTTCCCCCAGCCTGAGTGCTGTTCATTTTATTCAGTAGTAGTGTAGTAACACCAATGTTTGGAAACACAGAAATTTGGTATGCATACTTGTACATTCTGCACGGCAAATGATGCTTAGGCGGTGTATCGCTTGCATACTTCTCTGTTATATTTGCACCAGATACTGCTATTGTGCAGTGCAGGAATGGAAAGATTAAAATATTACCCTGGTATCACAGGTGGCAGTGCAACATATTCATAGTGGCTTAACATGAGAGTAGCTCTAAGCAAGCACCATGTGAAATCTGAACAAGCACCTAGAATTATTCAGTGCAGCTTCCACACCTTAAGTCTAAAAATGAATTCACATACTCACATGAACAGGAGTAGCTGCATATTGATGGCTAAAGATGTGTGGGCATGCCGGGTGGTTACTACACTGCAAAACTGGTATGTAATGGTGGAGATATTTGGAAGACATGAGCAAACACACCAGTATATTAAAGTCATAGCACCAACTGAACTAGAGGCTGGCTAATAGATTTAGTAAGGGATTTTGTCCATGCACAAATATTTCAACAGTGATTCTTTGCAGTGGCATCCATTAACTGATTCAAGGTAAGTTAACCTTGATGTCCTTTATTTAAAAAAAAAAATCAATAAAAAAATTACTTTGTTATAAGTGACTTCTGGACACAAGAAAAAGGAAGGGGAAAATATAGCAATGTGGTTTGTATGTACAAAGACAAACCCAGGGACACTGCAAAAGGTTTTTTTGCAAACCAACCAGTGGAGTAAAAACATATGAAGGCAAATACTGCATACAAACACACTTTGCACATGTAAATCTCAATTTTTAACAAGGTGGAAGCATGAAGTGATACCTTAACACTTAAATTAATAAAGATCTAAGCTGGTTAATAGTATAAATGTTTTATTCTTTAGCTCCTTAGTGCAAGATCTTACTGGATGTGATTGCAGTCAAGTAAGGCCATGGCTATAGTGCAGCAAAAAAATGCCCCCTCTAACAAAGGAAATGCTAGAGCAAAGATTAAATTACATGAGTCAAGCACCCTGCTGAGATCTGCCAAACAATGGAATTACCAGGTCAAATTTCCCTCAGGACTTTGACAGCTAGGGAAGCTAAGTGTTATGGGGGAGGGGAGAAGTAAATGGACTGGAATTCATTGTCTCACAAATTAGTGCCATTTAAACTAAATTAGAAAAAAGGCAGCAGTAAACAGCACTTTGAGTGTGTTCTGTGGCATTTGCACTGTTTCTGTTTTAAGTAGTCATCCAGCAGCAGGGAATGTTACTTACACTGTTCTATTTTACTCAGTACTTTGTATGCATGCAACATCTATGAAATGACAGGAACTTTAGGTAAACGGAGGCCTGCATGATGTAACATTTTTGAGCCAAACAATGATTTCTGGGATACTGGATGGCAACCTGATTTATCCAAACCATGTCAATATGCCAGCCTCCAGGTGGTCAGAGTCTGGAATTACATATAAAAATATTTAAAATCCTGTAAATAATCCCAGAGTGCTGTTAAAGTGTAGGAAACATCATGCCATGATGTTTTAAACATGTTATTTGAGTCTGTGGGTGCGGTACTCCTTTAAAGAACTGTTACTCACTGCGCACTTCAGAGCTAAACACACTACAGCAATCAGCCCTCATTACATCCAGGGGTGCCTGCTATATGGTTTGCAAACTGACACCTCAGACTCACCAGAATGTCTACTCAGCCACAGCCTCCAGGCAGACCTCATCCCTAGGGAATGCAGTACGTAAAATTTCATCCCACTACGTAAAGCTGTCCCATGAACACAGGCAGGCAACTTCGGACCCACAAGTTGCACTAGTCTTAAAAACAAGGGCATGGAAAAAGTTATCATGGCTCTAATAAATACACAGGAAATATTCAACTAATGCACCCATTCCAGTTTGCTTTGGTCAAGGGTAGGTCGCACCTGCTAAACCCATTGGACTATGTTCACTAGGGCCACTTGAGCCATGGATGATGGACAAAAACTGTTTACTGCCACCGCCAGCTGGCAAAGGCATTCAATATACTACCTCACTTAGGTATTATAGAGAAATTCAGCAAAAAGACAATAACAAGTGTTACAGAAATATACAGGAGTACAGTTTATACATTTTTTTGGCTATGGACAAATATGTTACATACACTTCTTGTAAAAGTATTTATAAGCAATCTAAATACAGTGTATCAGATGCCATGGTATAGTTTTTATTGCATACACAAAAATGAAAGTTATAACAGAGGTACTTATGCGATGTAGCTACAGATAAATTGTGTGATAGTGAATTATTAGGTGGGTACAGAGCAAGGGCATATCCAGAATTTTACACAGCTGGCGTTTTTTTTTTTAATTAGCTAAGACTATGACTCATAGTAAGTTTAGGTGGGAGCGAATTCCAGAATTTGCCAACTACATTTTCATAGCTGGTACTACACATGTCCTACCTACAGTTGCCTACGTTGCATGATGGCAGACAGCAATAGTAGTATCTAATCATTGTACCCAACTACATCCTAATGTTTTTTCACGCAGGATTACATTGATATGCTAACAGTTACTAGTTCACAACTAAAGGTAAGTCAGATGATCAGCTTAAGTTTGCTCTCCATATTACCAACTCGGTAACAATAACTCATCAGAAACTTCTACACCTTTTCTGCAGCAGACATACTTAACTAACAATGCTCGAAGAGCACTCTTTTGCAAGCTTTAAGTCTCTGCTGAAAATGAGCCAAAAGCTCAGCCAGACTAGCCCGGTAAACAAATGTAAAATAAATAAATAAAAAAGTCAAATTCAGTAACTATGGTATAAAATT